>NC_031799.1:11082414-11204781 GCF_001522545.3 Parus major
TTTTAAGTTTTATGCCTGTTTTGCTCTTGTTCTAATCCATATCTCACAGCAAGAAATAAGTAATCTCTTTTTTTAGTTACTGGTTTAAAACCACGACAATGGTGATATTTAAATTCTGATGATTGTTTTCAGCTGGGTGGAACATCTCTTGTTCAGAACCAGAAACAAATCCTGAAAGCAAAGTAAAAACAGCCCCTACCTATGTGGGCCAATGAAAGGTTAAATAGCAGTGAAGTGGTAATGCTAATGGAATGCCTGGAAATGTGCAGCAATATCTTGGAAACAAAGATAAAGCTGTTTGGGTGAGAGTATGTGATCAATTAATTTCATAAGAGAGCAAGGAGAGAAATGAGTGTATGCAAGGAGGGTGGATGAGAAGGAGTCAGGTTGGTTTGTGATCCATCAGTATAAAGACAGGACCTGGAGGCATACGGATGGCCAAAAGGTGCCATGATGGAGCTGAGACCATCTTGTATAATTAAGAAATTAGAATGTTCCAAACATAAAACACCAAGTTCACCTAGAGCCTAGCTCAGTTTCAGCCTCTGTTGATTTTCTTAGGATCACAGTGTATATTCTGCCCTGAGAGATGTTTAATCAGCTGTTCTGTTCAAATAATGGTTTAAGCATTATTCTGTCCCTATGTGTCAACCTCTGCACAGGATTGATCCTGTAGGCTACTTCACATCTGAGAAAATTGTGGGATTGAAAGCTACACAGATAATCATCCTGGGGGTCTGGTTTCCTTATCAGAAAACATTAACAAAGAAACTAAAATTCATGCTGGACACAGTGTGGGTCTGTAGTTATTGCAGTGCAGCTCTGTGCCTAGCTTTTCAGTTTTATGTCTAACTTCCCTGACAGGTCCTTTGCCAAGGTTTTATGCAGGAAAACACAACTCACACTTTGCATCTAGGTGAACATTATAGTAATATGGTTCTTCTGGGCAAAGGCAAGCAGATTTTTGTACACTAATTAAATGTTCACACATTTATGTGAACTACATAAAACTTCTGTCTGAGTGCTAGGGGTGCATAACATTTGTAAGGCAAAGCAGCTGAATCTACCTCTCTTTTACCACAGGCTGAGCTTTCACTGGAGTTAATAAAGTTCATATATTGGAGAAGCAAGGTTTATGAAATTCACAAATAACACAACCTGAACTAGCTTTAAAGAGCAGTGACAAACCCCTGCTAGTACACAAATATACTCATAGAGCCAAAGAGCAGTTTTAAAAACTGGTCTTATCATTTTACTCAATGGAATAATAGCTCTTTGTAGAGACTGAGAGAAAATGACCCTCTTGCAAAACTTGTTCAACACATCAGAGAATAAGATGGTAGGCAGCATCCAGAAATGAGAAAGTTTAATTTTAAATTGGCAAAATTTAGAATAACCCCAGCTTTTCTGTATGGGTCACTATAAATTGCTTCTTTCAAAACAAAAATTTTTTAGAGCATCAAGGATTGTACTGGTAATGGTTCAAAGCAGCATCATGGTGGTTCAGACTGGACATCAGGAGGCATTTCTCTAGTGGGAGTGTGGTTAAACACCAGTGTCCTGGAGAGGTGGTTGATGCCCCAAGTCTGTCAGTGTTCAAGAAGCCTTTGGACAGTGCCCTTAATAGCAGGCTTTAAGTTTTGGTCATCATAATGGTCTGTCAGTTGGATTAGATGATCATTGTATGTCACTTCCAACTGAATGATTCTAGTCTAGTCTGCTCTAGTCTAAAAAAAGAGTGTGGAATCCCTTTAATGTACAACATGCACTCTCTCCAGATTCCTTTCCAACTCTTCATATCCTTCCCAGGAAAAATACACCACAGACAAGTCCATGGAAGAGGACTGCTACAGACAGACTGGTTTCCAGCGGAGAGGGACAAATATTTTTGAAATGTTTGAGCAGTATAATCCAACACCATCCATTCTGGATTCCCAACCATAAGTTTTATCTTCTTCACTAGGGATAAGACCCATGCAAGACACTTAGAGGAAAGATGTGTGTGTAGGTCACAGAAAAATCAAAAATTCAGATCCTTGCCTATAACCTTCTGTACTATGCAGTCATACTGAGACTGCACATGTGCTTCAGAACAAATGAAAGGATACCTAATGTGTCTTGTCTCTTTTCTTCTGCTTTTATGTCATTCTCTTCTAACCCAGTTATGCGATCTTTAGCCCCACTGAGTAATGGCTGCTAGCACTGTATAGGAATCTGTCCACTGAGGTTAGGTCTCCACTTTATTTCTGTGAGGAAGATTGGAGTACTGAGCATGCATGGTTCTTAGAGCATAAAGAGGAGAAAGGGGCAGGCTCCATTCCCAATGCATGCAGCTCACTGCATCAATTACGCCTTTTGTGGAAAAGCCCACAGGGTTCTCCCTTTGCACATCTGCTAAAGAAAATACATTTATTTCCTAGTGTCAAAACGTGGTAGCTGGACTAATTGTCCTTACCCAAACACAATGCAAGTGCCACACAGAATCCCAGGATACAGGAAACCAGCAATGTGGTTTTACTTGTTCTATTGGTCTTTTCAAAGGGTCCTGTCACCACAGATCATCGTAACCACAGCCCTTCTGCACACAGGCAAGATTAACCTCATGCTGCAGTAAATCCTGGGCCACTTGGGCTGAAACAAGACACAAGGTAATATGTTCATGCTACAGGGGTCACGAGGAGGTCAGCTGGCATTAGCAACCCTTTAGGAACTGCTGTTTCCCAGGCTAGAGCTGGGTCAGGCTCCACTGCTCTGCAGCCAGCAAAGCTTCGACCATTCAGCAGGCCAAGCAAACTCATTGAAATTAAGGAAGAGTGAGGAAGGAGAGAGGAATGACAAGATGCCAAGTGAGAAGGACATAGTCAGTTGTACGATGGAAATTTGCTGAATTTAAGCCCAATGGCAGCCATGATCTTTAGTGTTCAGGGGAGGATACAAGACACAGGTAGCAGGACAGAAACATTAAGAAAAGGCAGTGATTGACACTGGGAGAGTTATTTTTTTTGCTTCAACTAAATCAACTTTACTTGTGCTTTCTATGTAATGATGTAGATGTTGGGCTCTTTCCATTATGAGCTAAATGCCTCCTGTCCAGCCTCAGGTGCTGGACAGTCAAAGATGTAGCTTCAGACATGTTCCAAATTAAAGCAGCAATCTCAAAAGACTTTCCAAAAAAGTTATCTTTATGACAAATACTTTTTTTTCCCTAATCTGATGCAACATTGCTGGGTTCTTCTGCCTATTTCAGAAGTACTCTGGAGCTACCCAAATGACCATAACAGAGAGAGATGGAAATAAGACACCTTGCAACACTGAAGCATTACAAGGAATGCAATTCTTTCCCCCAAAAATGCACAGCAGCTTCAAGGCTATTTCTGTGAAATTCAGATTTTCAGCCTTTAAAGCTGGAAGCACGCTGGAAAGGACAACATCCTCAGCTGACTTTGCATGCAAGAGTTCCCCAGGTAAAGGGCAGCCATGAGCTGGCCAGAAGCCCTGCACTGGTGCTCATGTCCTCCACCAGCACATGAAAATATTTCATTCCTCCACTGCTATCAGGGTCCTCTGACAGTATCCCTGCCACAAAGTAAGTTAGTGGTGACTGGATGCATGAGATACCCAAGAAGAGACAAAACCCTCAAAATACTGGAGTCCACCCCACTACAAACTTCCAACTTAACTGCAGGCACAAGCATCCCATGAATTTCATCTCATTTTCTCTAATTTTAAAGTCAAATTGGAAATATGTATTTATAAATAACAGTAGGAGAGGGGGGAAAAACCCAACCAAACCAAACCAAAAAACAAATAAACAAACAACCAAACAAAAAACCAAAACAAAATAAAAAACCCACCAAAAACAAACACAAGCCACTGGAAAAGCCTCAAAAGTAAAGCTTTGTGTTACAGCACACTTTCCCACTTTAAAGATAAATGATAAATAATCCATTAAGATTTCATTTAGATGGCACATTAATTTTGTTTTCATATTAAGGCATACCAAATTAGCTTGCTCTTTATCTGAAACTTATTTCATATCTGAATTATGTACAAAATGGAGGTGGCATCTCTTTGATCAGAGCCTTGTTTGGATGCCTTCATTCTTGACTTTCAATCACAGGTGGATTTTCAGGAATGATGTGAGGAGCCAGATGTTTTGAAAGTCTTCCATGCTCAGATGTGTTTAATCTGTCATTTGTGGTTCCTCTTTTCACATAAAGAGCATTCCACTGCCTGGAGAAAATAAATATATTAAAATACACAACTGCAAGATTAAATATTTACAGATTGGTTAATAAGGAGAAATTACCCTTAGTTTTCTCCCAGAAAGCAATGCAGGTAATCTGCTGAAGTGAGGGGCTCCTGCTCCCTGACATTGCACAGAGCCTAGCACATTCCAGCAGCCTCACAGCACATTAAAAAATGCACACTGGTGTGAAATGTGGCATCTTTTTGTTGGCTGTTCATCATTTATTTCTGTTTATGAATTCTAGGAAGGTACAAATGAATACATTTAAAATATTGACCTTCTAGTCACAATCTGTAGTGAATTCTGCTGGACAATGGAAAACTATCTGCAAAAAACAGATTACCACAGTTTATAGGCCTTTATACAAATAGTAGAAAACTGTTCTCATTATATCTCTTCATGTTTTATTGCAAGCATGTTGTTTGTGCTAATCAGAAAGATGACTGTATTGTTGTCTTGTCTTTAAAATCAAATTCTCTCTTGTAAACTATCATACTGGATGGCTATAAGGACAAATTATTATATTGGAAGTTCTTAAGATAGTAAAATGACTACAGTTTATATCAAAATTATATTTGTAATTGTTCCAACCAAATCCCTATCAATTGAATAATGTTGTATTCAACAAGAGCAGAAAATGCTGTTTAATATTGAACTGTAATATCATTGTTGCAATAATTGTGTTTTCTCAATTTGATTCCTCTAGATAATATTTTCCTCACGGTATTAAAGGTATTTCACATTCCCATTTCATACCACCAGAGGGCAATATGATAAGGTCGATTTTACAATGTATATTAGGAAGAAACTGTGAGCTCTAAAACTGTATTAAAACTATTTAACAAAATTTAAAATGCATTGCTTCATTTATTCAACTTCTTCGCCATTTACTTTTTTTAAAAAGGAAGGTGCTGTGCTGAACATCAGTGTACAAAAGGAAAAAATACAAAGATAAAACCAGAATATGTGAAAGAAGGCATCCTTTTGAGAAGAAAATGACAAAAAAGAGCACAGAGCATCAGTAACACCCCTGCTGTTCCAAGTCACTGAATCTGTACTCCAAGGCAGGTAGAAAGCTGAGGATCTAGATGGAGAAAGAACTATGGTCTTCCAATAGCTTTTCAGGCAGAGAATGGTGTTTGACTGTAACTAAGGGTAAACTTCAGTTAATTCTGAACATCTGTTGGTATGTTACAATCTGGTATAACACCACATGATGCCTTTATTTTGCTGGCAAGAATTTTATGTGCAGTGTAATGAATGCACCTCTATTTATCACATACAGCATCTCTTTACATTGTGTATATAAGTACTGCCTCACAGAAGACACCTGAAGCTGTATTTACTGAAGAACAGACAATTCAGTTAAACTGAAGAAGGCTGATATGCAACTCATCCAAAAGGAAGGAAAGAGAACTACAGGGTACTTAATAGCTAAAAAAAGAGTGGACAATTTCAGAGATTATGTGTATTCTCAGAAAATTAAGACGGGACTCTTCATTTCAGGTAATTTTCCTTCAAATTTCCTTCAAAGTAATTTGCCTTTTTTTTTTTTTTTTTGTTAGGTTTTAAATAAATCTGAGTAATAAGAAATGCCATTTGAAGGCTAAATTTGTAAGAGAATGCTTTTAAAGACAGAATTCCCATGATCCAGAAAATAGGATTTTATGCAAAGTCAGTATCTAGACAGTCTTGATATCCACTTAAAAACATCCAGGCCAAATGAGGAATGGAAGAGATTTACCCCAATATCCATGACAGCAGCAAGTTCTCAGCTTCTTACGTTGAAACTACAAGGATACCAGAGATTATGAACAAAAGACCCACTTTGTACAACTCCAAAGTTTGAGACTGTTTAGTTCCAAAAGGAACTGACTACTTCCCCAGATATGAAAACTGTTACAGAAATTACACTCTCCCTAGTTTCAGTATGGTAACATTTTATACTTTTGTAATTAAGAAGGCACAAAGACCAGGCTGGCATCCCTCCCTGAAATTTAGGAAGTCATTACTTTCATGCATGAAGTATGAAATGAACACAAGATACAGGAATCATGTGTTACCAGTGAGGATGGAAGGCACATCCCATCCACAGATTTACAAGGCTCCCAAAGCCAGTTAACATTAACTACATTTTATGAACATCAGATGTAGAAAATGCTTATTTTGTACAGACAAACAGGACTTTCTAGAAAATGGCTTGTCAGTCAAAAGGAAGACAGATAATGAATATGACTGCAAGTTTTATGCAGTAGAAGTGTGCTCACCAGAGAGAATTAAAAGAAAAATAACTGGAAAGAACAGAATTGCACCAGTTCTGAAACTTTGCTTTTAGATGCTATCTTCCAGTTAAGAAAACTGTTTCTCAAAAGGATTGAAAATACCTGAGGAAATAAAGGGGTAGGATCTAATTTACCCAAGGCCGCACTGTGAATCAAAGACTTTGGAACAAAAATTCACATCTGCTGTCACCTGCTCTGCTCCCCAAACAATGTTTACTACTTTCCTTGCTAAAAGCACTGTTTTCATGTGGCACTGGTCCTTTTACAAAGAGTAGTCTGAAACTGTCTTTTGCAGAAGCTAAGTTCATATCCATCAGGATGTTCTGCTTCATCATTACTTGTACTATGTGCTCATTATTAGTTGTAGTAAGTATAATACATGTATTCCAGTCAATTCTGGGTGTAGCACACGTACATTTAGCTTCTAGATTGGTCACTGTCTGAGCTCCAGCAGATTTGGCAGAGATTGCACACACTATCATGTTCAAGCAAGCCCTGTCTGAAGAGCACATCTGTCTCTGAGCAGCTAAATCCAGCACCCCAAACAACTGAAACATCACAAGCTTGCTGAGACTCAAAGGCAATCTGAGCTATATTCTGGTCTCCGGGCTCCTTTGGGTTTCAGCTTCATTCAGCAAACTTCAGTGGCCATGAAAGAATATGTGATGAGGAGGATGATTTTCATAAAGATGAAAGTGATTTACAAACACAAGTCTAGCTGGAATTCCACCACTGTTTGATGCTTGAGTACTCAGGCCAGTGTCAAAATAGAGCTGAGATACCTCTTCAGGACACACTCTGATGAGAAACTACTGACACATTTCACTTTTAACCATCTGATACCAGTTAGTCAGGCTTTCACCAGCCATGCAGTGGCACTTTCAGCAGCTCATTTCTTTGTCCCAGACAAAACACACTATTTAGGGTAATTCTCAAATGCAAATCAGGAATTTAATGGCAATATACACAGCGGTTTTGAATAGTCAGAACTGTCCTCAAGGGTGCTTAAAGTGAGCACTGAAGGCCAAAAGTGCACTGAAGCATTATGCTTTGGTTTCTTTCATGTTTGCAATGCTTTTTCACCTCTGGGGTGCAGTATTAGACAGTTAAAGTAAATTGGAATCTTCTCACAACTCAACAGAGCACAACTGCTGCATCTTCCACACATTGTTGATTTTGTAAGATTTAGTTTGACAGCACCTGCTTTTTATTATTTTTTCAAGTCTGTTTGGAGGTAAAACCTATAACACTATTCATAGTTTTCTTACTTGAAGCACTCAATGCTCCTGAAGTATGTCTTAGGTCTCTTATAGCCTGGTAACCTAGGGCCAAATAAAGACACACGTTGTAGACCATTAATTCACAAAAGGGGTCTAGACCTTGCATCATTGCCTGTTCTTTCCACATAAACAGCCCATCACCAGAATTGGAAAGGTTCAGGATTTTCTAGATGTAAATATGGCCATGATCCTGTCACATGCAAGCACAGTTCTTCCCAGAGGTGAGCCTTGAAGTAGTTAGAGCTCGAGTCACATCACCAGAATGAAGAGAGTGTCACCAAGACAGATTATATGTCAGTGTCAGAAAGATTGTGGGGTTAGCAGGAAAGGAAAATTAGCCAACACTTACACTCACATACAAACACATTGTTGGAGCTTGTAAGCTCCAAGTTTAGCAATCTCCCAAGCAGTGAATCAAATGTCATCTAAACTGTGCTGACTTGAGGGGAGTTCTGCATGTCCCACAACAGTTAATACAACTGGTAGCTCAAGCCTGAGTTTATGTAACTCTCTGGACAACACTTCAGAGTACAATTAAGTAAAATTACAAAAAAATACACTAGAACTACAAACAGCATTACCAGGAATACACAGGATAGCAACTGCCTTTTCACTTAGGAACTTAATTCTTACAAAGACTTACGTTTAATTCTGAAATCCTGTTTTTATTACAAATAAGTTAATCAATCTTGAACTAGGAGTGATTACCAGATTCCTCTGTTCAGAACTAGTATTTTAAATCTACAAAAATACCCTACTTGCAGCTGTTGTTTACCCCCCCAATATATTCTCACAGTCTTGACAGAATCACCACATCTCCCAAGGGACAAACCCTAAAGGATATTTGAGTAAGCACTTCAGAGCTGCACTTCCAAGGCTCTCCCATGACGTCAATTCAGCTTAATTAAACTTCTACAACCTGACTGTACTTATTTTTTTCTTAAATCACACTCTCAGTCCCAGTCTTAGGACTTTATGCTGCAGAGTTGTGTTGTGGTATTTGTGACTGAAAAGGGAAAAGCAATGATACTCAGTGACCTCTTTGTCTAAGCAAAGACATCTTCCTGTGGAATCTCTCACTTAGGCCTGCATTGTAGATTTCACTGGTTGGAACTTCACATTAAAAAAGAGTGGAAGAATGAAAAAATGATCCAGCTCATTCTGTTCCTTTTAGAACTACACATTTTTCTGTCTTAATGTGTTCTACAAATTCACTTCGAGATTTGCAGAGCTATAGCATATCTATTTGTTACTTTTCATACAATGGCAGCAAGCCTTTGACATGTGTTTATTGCTCTCTAAATGCCTGCATGATCAGGAGCTTTTCTTATAAATGTTTTCGGCACATTTACATGGCTATAATAATGTCCAAATAATCAGATCTCCCTCTCCAACTGAATTTTGCAAACCTTTCATTATTTAATATTTTAAATGAGAAACCAACAAACTAAATGGAGCCCCAGATAATGTGTTTTATAAAACTTAATAGCACAAGATCTACCACTGTGTTTCAAAACCATTTTTTTAATTTTAAATGGAATAACAGTGTGATAAAGAAGAAAAGCAATCCCTGCAAGGTTTGCAACCCATGCACTGAATACTTTTTAAGTACAGAGTTTCTGAGAAGTTGAGCTATTTCCAGAAGAAAAGAAGCAAGACAAAACCTTTCAATTTGGAGTGTGTTAAGTAAGATAGTTAAAGTTAAAGGAATATTTTGCACCTGCCAAATTCCATCAGTGGCCAACATAAAGAGTTAGTCAGTGGCAATAAAGCTGGAAGCTACAAGAGCAGATGTGACCTTTTGCTGGTCTGGCATAAGGTAGGCAGGAAATGTGGGGCTCTTACTTAGAATACTTGCTTCATTCTCCCTGTTATTTTAGTGTTTTCTCAGCTTAGCTCTTAATTAGGCCTTAGACAAACTCATCTTGAATAAGGGCCTCAGACTGTGGCACAGATGTAAACACAGAAATGAGCATTTTGGTTAACCTCTCTTCAGTGGGAACAAGGCTTTACAGATTTCTGTCATGGACAGGTAACAGAAAATCTTTGGTGCCACAGCAAAAATTTGTGATTTGTCAACTGAATTCTAAATATCTGAATTGTCTGTGAATATCTGTCTGTCTGCTATAGGAAGTTCTAGGCTACCTGAGCAGAAATCTGGATGACCACCCTGGAGAACTGCAGAGGTCTTGCTACAAAACTACTTTTACTGCTGAGCACTGTGGAAGAGTCTGTTAGAATCAAGGAAATATTTAATTCTTTTTACTTCTCACTGAAAATGCAGACTCTAATCCTCCCTTTAAGGTTTAAATATTCAGATCCACATCCTAGGAATCACTGGGAAAACTTACAAGCAACACCTCCTATCACTAAGGTAATGTGTCACAGGAACACTTTCTGCACCTTTCTCTGTATAACAGGATAAAACTTTTTGTAGTTGCAAGATATTTCCCTATTATAGCATAAAGGAAGTGCAGCTCTAACTAGAAAAAGAGTTTTATAAAATGTAGTGGGATATATATGTAGTGTATACGAGAATGAGGAACAAAGTATGGAACTGATTTGCCTGATCTCCCAGAACATCTAGGACCAGTACTGCTTGTATATTTGTGTGATGTGTGGTAGCCCATGGCTTTTTTAAAACAGATTTTGGAATTAGAACGCAGAAGAAAGAGATATTGAGCTTTAAATAGGTTGAGCCACATGTCCAAGCCTGCTTACAGCATATGCTAATTTAAATGTTTGAATTTCATAGAGATTGTTTCTCATTCAGAGTAATGAGATTTCTAAGCTATTAAAAAGATGTTGCAAATGCTCCAGCTGCCTAACCAGCATATATTTTTCAGTCTTTGTATTGTGCATTTAAGAACATTTTAATGGCTATTTTTCTGTAGTGTCAACAAGAGTCATACACCTTTTTTAGTTATAAATGACAGCCTTAATTCTTACTTGTGCTTGCTTAAATCCCACAATGAAGAGGAAATTATGGAAGACGAATGGAAATATGTCTAGAGATTTTAAGTAAAACAATATTGGCTATTAGATGTAGAATACACTCGGAAACCTTGACAATATTCACTGCACCAACAAAACTATGTGCTGGATTCCACAGGTTAACAGAGATAAGAAGCAGCTTAAAAACAAATAGCATTTACTTGCATTTAAAATTAAAACTGTAGTCATTATGTGAATGTGTATTATGGAAAGACTCTTACTAGGAAAAGAAAGGCTGGTGAATTCCTCCAGTTTTACTTTCTTCTTGCCAACAGATGAGTCTGAGAGATGTTCTATAGGAGAAGTCAGTCTTTCCTTGTTGGAAAGATGCAGAGATGGATTCCAGATAACAGACATATCTCTCTGTTATAAACAGCAATATTTTATTATAATTATTAAATGTTAAGCATACCTAGAAGATACATATTTGTATCTACTTACTGTAAATGTCATCCCGTTTTACCACAACTTGTTTGTGCTACTGCTCAACACTTACTAAATTAAATTATTCTATAATCCTGGTTTCTAGTACACTGAACGGTAGCTAAGGTCATATGAGCACTTAAATATGTTATTTTAGACAGTATGAGTGTCTAAAAAAGGCTATTTCAGATACTATAAGTATCACCCTAAGCACAGTCTATCCATGACACCTCTGGCAGTCTGCCCTCCACACTGAGTCAGCAGGATGGCTCTCTGACCAGCCAGGTACCTCCAAGGATCCGATTCACAGGCAGCTCATGGATTGTCCCTGCCTGCAAGAACTCTGCAATCAGACCAGAGTTCAGCAGCCATGCTGCAAAACAGCTGAAATACAGACCCTCTGCTCTTCTAAACTCAGTGAGAGACTTCTCTTTTCTTCCTCAGAGGATTATCTTTTGCAAATGCTGGGACAGGAATTTTACCTCAGAAAAGGGCAAACTATATGTTTTACTTACTTAAATTTCTGTACCCTTTCCTGAAACAAAATATTTTTTAAAAATAATTTCATAAAATTATTAAGAAAATTGTTTTCAAATTAGAGTTTTACCATAGAGAAAATTAATTTAATTACATATCCTTTAGGATCTCTTGGAGCAACTAAGTTTTTGAGTGCAGTGTTCCAGCAGACTTTTTTTGCTTTTGGTACTTTACATGGCAATCTTTTGCAGGTCGTTAGTATCTCTTCCAGATAGTTACTGCTTAATTAAAATTAACTAAAAAAAAGACTTCTGTACATTTTCAGTACTGATCAGAAAGACAAAGAGGAGAAGAAAGATATCTACACACATAAACCCACTTCTGACAATGACCATTTCTGACAACTTGAATTTTGTACCTTAATGTTCATACTAGGAGCACCTGAGAAACCTGAGCTCTTTCTGTCAAAATTCTGCAAGAGCTTGAGGGTGTTCACTGCAGAAAAACCAGATGTGTCATCTCTGTTCTGCTTTGTTCTACATCTACCTCAGTTGACTAATTTCCATCCTCTGTACCTTCCTTAGTAAACTAAGTGAAAACATACCAGGGTTTTTAAGGCTGAAGGGACCATTACATTAAGCCCAGTGATTTGTGTTTGACCAAGCATGTCTTCCACTTAATTAATTACATAATATAATTTTATATATATAAATAGTACTATTTTATTACATCCTCTAAGCTCTATGGGTGAACAAATATGTGTAAAAGCTATTTTAATTATGGAAAAAAATCTATCAAATTAAGAAAGGAAGAACTGAATAGAAATGCCTTGCTTGTGTCATCTCTCTTAACTCACTAACATTTTACTTGAAGTCCTACAAAGTTAAATGGTTTTTTGAACATAATTGCATACAGGATTTGGGTATTGAATAAAATTTATGGTCAACAAATATTAAAAAAATATTTTTATAATAATTTGAGTTCTTACAAACTGAATACCAGACAGTAATTTTTCAAATCTTTTCATCCTGTTCCACCAGGTTTTCCAATTGAATTAAGTTATTTTTTAAAATATTCAGTATATTGTCGATCCAGTATAAGTAAATAAAAAGTTTATTTTCATAACTTGTTACAGTCATATCTTAAATGGAAAAAAAGTCCCCTTTTTCTTTCAGAAGGTCTAAAGATCATTTGAACATTCAAATAAATCACCATGTATATGAAGACAGCCCTATTTCCAAGTTCTGCTTCTGAAACTCTCCCTTGTGGTTCACTTTATAGCAATTAATGTTCCATGCACTATTATCTCAGTGAGTTAGTTGCTGCTTATTTTCTCTTTATTAATCTCACTTGAAATACCTTGATATGTTGGAATAAAATGTTGGAATAGTCATACTTTAATAGGTGGTTTAGGATCACTTTAGTCTCTTCAAGTTTAATGAATACTGTTAAGTCTTTGGTTTGAAACTGATAAGATCCAGATCCTTCCATCCTTCATCTTGATATAGCCTAATAAAATTGTCTCAGCTTGGGAGAGAACTAGCAGAACAGGAAGTTCATTCAAAGTCTTTTCCTGCTCATCCTGTAACTTCAGAAGTTTTTAACTGCTTGTATTTCTGAAGAAACTCCTTTCAATCTTATGCCGTTTGCAAGAGAGAAACAGGAGAGAAGGAACAGAAAAAAAAACTGAGTTTAAAGGTATGTATGGCTTGTGTCTCCCTATTTTTTACCACAGGTAATGAGCAAGTTAATAGTTCAACAGGATAAAATGCATCAGTGTAAGCTTTTAATTTTTTGTTAGGCTACTTTAGTACCCTACTATAGGTGACAGTTTTAACTTGTGCTGTTTAAAATTAGTAGTTTCACATCAAGTTACACAATAATTTAGCAATCTCAGGCAGAGTACAACAGCAGCTATTAAATAAACTGATGTACATCTATTATAGAGTATATTACTATTAATGTAACTTATTAAATAGAAAAAAAAACAACCACAAGAAAAACTTTTGAAACAAATAAACAAAATCTGATAATCTTGAACTATTCCTCAAGTGTTAATTATCTCAAATTGATGAAAGAGACTGATGAAAGAGGATCGAAGAAACTCCAAGAAAAGCCATAAGCACTGTGGAAAAACTTGTAAATGACAGAAACAATCCCTTGGTCAGGTTCTGATTCCCAGCCATTCTCTCATTACCTCTGTCTCTAGGGGGTGTGTAGGTTCATTGCTTACCACCGAGGGGACAGGGGAAGAGAGAAAATTATGTGTATCATTCATCAAAAGCAAATATCAAACAACTAAGCAACACAGCAGACTCTTTGGCAATATCTATATATAGAGGCCAAGGCTTTTGTGTTAATATCATTGATTTCAGTGGAACTAGACCAGTCTGCACTAACTGAACTTTTGGTCTGATATGGCTTTTATAAAGATATCGAAGTAAAAAAAAATAAAGTTTCCACCAACCTGTTGTAGATTATCTTCCCTGCTCCCTGTGTAAGCAAGGAATACACATTTCTTTCCATGCTGTCTCTGTAACTGCTTTGTCAAGTGATCTGTAGAAGATTGTGACATAATCCTTGCATTCTGGAAAAACAATTTCACTCGAGCTAAATGAAAGACAGTTCCAGTAGGAAAACCAAACAATTAAATATTACCTCCAGTCAAGCTTCTGAGTGCTTTGTTAGCACTGCAGAGTGCCAGAGGTGTGTATTTTAAGAAATTGCTCACAGGATCTGTGTTCCCACCTGTAAAAGCCTTGTGGGCATTCCTGATCACTGCATTGTCTTCATATAGAATGAGATCTTCAGCATGAACTATTCAGAGTATTGTTTTCAGTGAATAATTATCAGGACCTGAGCCAACTCCTACCCTTTGCATCTGTGTCAGTTTCCCCTGAGAGTCAGATCCCTTATGCACTGAACATCTTTGAGTACTGAAACAAGCTTGTAAATCTAGCATGTGCAGCAGTTACTGGAAACATCACTGAGGTGGTTGTTTTCCTCAGTCAAGTGCTTGGAATACGTTATTTCACAATGAAATAAAATATTTTCATATTTACATATCTCTTTAATCATTATGTTTTCAATGATGTTACACATGGTGCTTCCTTTTGGTCCTCAAAGCTCTACACTATAGAAGTAAAAGTCTCCGAAAAGACCCTCTCTTCAGACCCCAATTCAGAAGTGAAAAATACATTGTAGAAGCAGCTGAATCACTTTATTTTGTAATACAGGTTAATGTAGCTTACTTGCATTCATTTTTCAGTGTTCTTGAAGCTCTTCTCACTCCTCTTTTCAATGCCTTCTTTGTCCTCTTTGAAATTCTGTGATTGCTCTCATATTGCCTGAAGTGCTTGGAAAAATCTCATTCTCCATGGAGAAGGCAGAGCAGTAGAAATAGAGCCATTTCTATTCTGGTTTGCAACTAGCTTTTAGGAGAGAAGAGACTGCCATTTCCATGCAAACCTCTATACACAGGCTGTGAAAGGATAGGGTAGCCACAATCACAGAAGAACACATGCTGTGGTGCCTCTTTGAAGCTGTGCAATTTTTGCCACTGTTCTCTTCATCCAGGTATACCTCTCTGCTTCAAGTCTGCAGGAAACATAACACTTAACCTCATAAAAGCATTCTATATTGTCTCTCTTATTTTGAAGTGAAAGGTTATAGTAGCAGCTCTCTAGTTTCAGGATCCACAGCTTTTATTCTGCTGGAAACCAGCCATCTCCCAGCATGCTGACAGCATTCTTTCCATCTAGACTCTTCAGAGTGTAATAATTTCTAAATTTTACATTAATTTCCAAATGCCAATCCATCTCTTAATACATATCTTTTACTCCTTCTGTTTACAATGAAAATGCTTATAAAGCTTCAGTAGGTATAATTATTTACATATTGCTAAGATGAGTATGTTATGCCAAAACAATCACTTATTAGAAAATAGTGTTTATGTTCAATAGGAAGAAAAAGAAGAAGCAAAGCAGGAAGGACCATAAGTGTAAAAGAAAAGAACACGACGGGGAGGAGAAAATACTTTGGTTATGAATGCAATACAAAAGCTGTAGAGTCTATAATTAAATTATTTTTCTATTAATTTCTCATCTATACAGTGCTTTCTCATATAAAGTTGCTTCATTTATTGTTGTAATCTCTTGTTTCAAACTTTTATCTGATTTTCAGTATCTTAACATTTCCTGCTACAAATGCTTATACCTATGGATGCCGGATATTTATATGACAGCAATTGCACCTGCTGTAAACTCAGAACAACCTCTGTCTTTTTCTCCACAGCTCTCACTTTATTCTTCACAATCTTGCTGCAGGAAACACATGCATTCCTATCTAAGAACCTGACTTTGCAGAAACTCTCCTGTGAGTGCAAAGTAGAATTAATCCAGTCTATCATGAATAAGTTAAAGTGCATGGGCTCAAATACATACATCGGTTTCCACTGAACCAGACCTTGCAGTATTGTGTTAATACTCAAAACATTATGTGGTACAGATATTTTTATTCTTTTCAAAATTTCAAATGCCCAAAGTTCACATGGCTTTTCTTCTGAAAATCTGACCCTAATATCAAATGTATATTACAAAGTTCTGTTTATCAAATTTCCACAACTAGATATGAAACTTTCAATTGGTAATGTTATTCTTGCAGGTATTTTTGTTCCGATGAATAGCTGGTTTTCAATTTTGCACTAAGGTATTTAAAAGAGACATGTTAAAATGCGAAAATTATTTTATTTATTAGGACTCATACAAACTAGCAGATTGAAACAACTAGCAGATTTTTCCTACTACTCCTAAAATAGTTCATTTTTACCTTCTATTACATAACCTACAGCTGCTTCAAGTATTTAAAGTCCATATTCCCCTGTTCAGTCTTAAAGTTAATAATGAAATCTTTACTATTCAAGGAATGCAGAACTGAACATAAAAATGTAACTTCTACATACTTACTAACACTTTATTAGCATGTATCAAGTATTGATACAGTTCCAAGGTAACACTAAGAGTTAATCTGTTAAAACATAGTTTCTGTATCATTCTACTGGAAAGAGCAGGAATGCAAAGTAGGCTCTTCCAGCCCCGTCCAGAAAAAGCCTGTAATTCTTCTTGGTATTTCCTCAAGCTGCCCAAGACAGGGGAAGCTCCTGCACCACTCTTTCCCCTGTAAAAAAAGAACACAGTTTTAGGCAGACACCTGAGGATTTGCTTCCATAAGAAAGGTACCTTGCCTTCATTACAATTGCTAGAAAGAAACAACTTCCAGTCATTTTTTGACTCTCAAGAAAGTCTTAAATTAGGTAGAAATTTAAAAGAAAATCAACTATGTATTTTAAATGAAATAGCAAAAAGAATAAAACATTTTTGAATAGTCCTTTTTAAAATCCTTCTTTTTCTCTAAAAGCATATGGGATTTTGCTCTGATAATAGAAAGAAAAAGATATAAAAATACATCATCTGGGAAAAAAAAATACTCAGAGAAGCTTGTAAATGTTCAGAGGAAATTTTGTCTACAAAATCTGAGTATTTATCTTAGATAAAATCATATAGAATAGCTTGTAAGTATAAAGCAGGGTCTTTAAATACTTTTCAATTTTCCTCTTAACAGGATTATCAGTCAAGACTACATTTTAACTTTCTCATCATTAACTCAGGTGACGAAACTGCCTTCCTCTCCCATCACAAATGGACAAACACCCAGGCTGGTTTGCAGTATGGCATTCCATCATCTGGAGATGGCAGCAGTACTGAAAGCAGAAATTTCACTGAAAAACTCTCCTGTGTACAGCACATTAAAGTATTGTCTTTGTGAAGGAGTGATGTGGGCGTGATAGGCTGCTTCCCATTTAGATAAAGGTTGACATACTTTAGCATTTTAAATTTATAAACATTTAGTTTACAAAATGTCAGGAGAGTGTGTGACACACATATATACGCTGATACTATAGCACACACGGCTGTGAAAAATAAAAAGCATCTGTACAAACAATATGTTATTTCTGTTGGTGCTCCCTGTGCATTGTGCTGTTTTCTAAGCAGTTTAACCATGAAAATCTGCAGGATGCACCTATGTACTCAAAACACAGAAGTGCTTCTCCACCCTGCTGTCATAATGTCATGGTATGCAGAGAGAATGCATCAGGCAAAGAACAACCTTCCTCAAGAGTACCTGCATTTTCCCAGCTAAGAAACAAGGAGGAACATAAAGCTGACACTTCTAAAGTGCAAACTTGAGAAAGGGGAGAGGTTTCACATCCAAACACTGCTGTAGAGAGAAAAACTGAGTAGAGTATTTGCGGTGAATACTTTAGTCTCCAGAATAAACTCTTTGCTCTTTCCCTGAATTTTCTTTACCACCATGTAGATCCCATTTAAATAAATGGAAAATTGTATTTTCAATTAAAAAAAAAAAGAGAGAAGCTAGAGACAATAGGTCATGCTGCCTACTGCATATGTCAGTAATGTCAGATGTATCTGTAGATGTATTTGTAGATACTGTAATATACTTATATAGAGATATATGCAGACATACTGCTACAGTACAGATATAAGCAAAGGCAACATTTGGTGTTAAAAGGATGACTCTGATGTTCAGAAAATCCTCTAAACAAGACCCTGAAAATGAGCATTATTCCAGTTTTGTGGATGTCTCATTGTTCTAAATGTGTCCTAGTGGTAATCCTAAAAGCATATTTCTAACACAGAAACTTGTAAGTCAGACTAATTTCCTGAATCCTTTCCAGAAGGGTGCAAACACACGTTCTAATGAACAATTCTCAGCATACCTAGAGAACAGAGAATTCTTTATTCCAGTGACCCAGTAGTTTTCCCAGTTTAATTGTCAGAAGATATTAGAATCCATTAGGGAAATCAGACCAATAAATCTGAATCATTCGTTGTTACAGAAAATTTCTGTCTTGTCTATCTAAATCTGATGGAACTGAAGTGGTTTGTGACTGTAACACAAGCTTAGAACAATTTCCTGGGAATTAGGAAATGTGAATCTGTACTTTCTACAGAATGCCATTTTAGTGAGCAATTCTATGTCTTTAACCCCAAAATACTCCCTGCCTACAGCTGCTTGGAAAACCTTCTGTTAAGGAAACATCTACAATTTCTCTCTAAAGACCTTCATATTGCATCATTATGTGGTTTCCTTTCCAGACTTTCAAATTTTGCTCTACAAACTTGGGTATCTTGAATAATATTACCTTCAGAATCCTTTTCAAGAAGTTCCTTGCTTTTACCACTTGTCACTTGTCAAAAATATGCCTCACAAGTTTCTGTCTGTGCTTGATTTTCAGATTTAACAATCAATTATATAATAGTATTGTCATTTTCTAAAATGTGGACTGTGCTTAACAGGACTATATGGAACTCTCAATGACCTCAGATGCAAGCAGCCACTTGAAATCTTAAGAGTGTTGGTTTTCCTGTTTCAGCCTTTTTTAAACTTTTACTCAGCGTTTTTCAAACACAGTTAGACAATGTTTAAAAAAGGAGTTCCAGATAGCATGTGATTAAGATAGCAGGATTCATTTAGAAGCAAGTTCAGAAAACACTCCTGTTGTCCATTTTTAAAACATTATTTTTTCTAGTACTTCTCTTCCTCAGAAGTTTCATTTTGCTTTTGTAAGGTCAGCCCAAGGATTTTGAGGGAAACGTTAAGTTTTAGCAAATTTTAGGGGAAAAAATTCATTTTAGCAAATAAAGAAAATATTAATTAACTGAAATATGCTATTAGATATGTATCATGAACCTCTCATTTTGCACATGTACAATCCACTTCACCTTTCTCCTGTGCCTTCTCTTAATAATTGAGCATCAAATTAATCTCATTCAGCTGTGTCTGGCATCTGCTTCTCTCCATTGACAAGCTCTTTTCTTTCATACCTACTACAGCATTTTACAGCCCACTATTGTCCCTAAATTAATCTTAAATTAAGAACACACTAATACTTACTTTCTTTCTGAAAGACCCATATTAGTGTGCCTTACTAAGGCTATACTGAAGGAAAGTCCCATAAATAGAAACATAGCAAAGAAAACTCCTGTATTCCTGTGATTTTAATTTATTTTTTTTTAATATATAACAAACACTATCAAAACTTTTTCTTAGCATACAGAGTTTAAAATCTCTCCCTGAACAATTTTCACCAGGTGATGCTCATATTTAAGGACCTTATTCAGGTCTGTAATAATTCTCAATTTATCTGGCTTTATCATAAAGATATCAGCAATCCAGCAGCATATTTTTAGTAACAATCTACCATAGCAAACACAAAGGCATTTCTATTTCTTCCTGCCACTTATAATATATTAATCAAATAATATAATAACCTTATTTATGCTATGTAAAAATCCAGTAATTCATATTACTTTTATATTCTATTGCAATACTTGGGAGTAGGAGACACCATCTGTAATGCATCTTGATTTATATAAGTCATCCAGTCATTAAAGCTTTTTTTTTGTATCATGTACAAGGTAATTAGCAGCTTCTAGATGTGATGGTAAATACTGGGGTAATACTTTTTACTTCATCTTATTGCCCCAACCTTTCCACTCAAAAGTGAAGAATTTCTCCACAGAAGTCAAGACAACTGAAACCATCTACTTCAGTTTCAGCTAGTTTATTTCTGAAGTCACTAATTTTTCTTCAGACAAACGTTTTATCTCTGACAAGAAACCCAGATGAGACTTCATTGCTGTTGTCTTTTTCCTTAGTTCTTGGAATACCCTGAAGAAAAGCTGGTGGGTTTATGCATTTATTCCTTTTATTAAAAAATATAATAAAAAAAACCACACAAAACTGTCCTTTTGCCTGACACTTCTGATTGTGATGTTTTAATGAAAGCATCCCTGTAGCTAATCATTTTTCTTTCATTTTCTGCTTTAATTTGTGAAACTGAATTTTTATTATCTTTGCAAGTACTTGCTATTTCCGAATTCATTTCCATCTTTCCTATGTATTGTATTTTTACATTAATACCTAAGTCTTGTGGGAAAATTCACTCAAAATTATTTACCAGATTTCAGCATTTCAGAAAAGCAGTTTTCAATTCATCCTGGGGAATAGATTTGATCTTTGATCCCTGTGGATTGTGTCAGGCGACCTTACATACATTTCCTAGGAATTCATGGACTGGACTTGTAGTGGCATGCTGCAATGTCCTTAGACTGCCCTGACTATCCTGCAGTTACCTGCTGGAGAACTGCTTGCCAGGATCCACTCTCTTGAATAGGATTGCTCTTGGGATGCCATAATAGATATTTAAGAAAGTGCATTAAACCTAGACTCTAGTTAGAGCAGTGCTAAACCAGTCAATCTCTCTGACAGCTGAAACAACAACAGGGAATTGTGGTGGCTTGGCAGTAAGGATCCCTCCACCTACATCCTTGGACTCCTTGGTGTCAGTTCCCCATGTTAAAAATTCAGGTGGTTTTAAACTGTCAGAAGTTCAAGTTCAGCTCCTTGCTTATTATCTCATACAGCTTATCATTGAATTTGGAAGGAAGATGAATCTTTATAGTCTTTGTAAACACAATACTAGCCTTGAATTTCCTGAACTTGGTATTTGTCCATGTATCTGAAGATGCCCAAATCAAATATAATATCTCCATACCATAGCCTGGGAACTTTCCCAGAGATCTATACCTAGGGAGAGTCCAGACAAGCATTAATCACATATCAAATGAGGCTATGCTACTTCGTACCAGCACTATAGCTCCTCAGAGATGCTGGTTAAAAGTACCTGTTTTGTGAAGGCAAGGCATAGGCTTTTACACAGCTCCCTGAAAGACCTGGGCTGTGGATGTGAAGCAGTGGTGAGAACAAGATGGTCTTGGACCTCTAGTAACCCACAAGACCTCCAGAATTACTTTTTCAGGACTTTATTAGGCAAAGAGTCAAATTTGCTGAGTGAATGAATATTAATCATGAGAAGAGCAATAGAAGATATGTATAGGATTATGGATAGATTGAATATTGAAAAGATAGGACTCATTGAATATGATTATGAACAGAAAACATGTATTAGATTCTTGTCTTCATCTAGCTTTCTTTAGCCAAGGACTCATTTAACTCCCTTCAGAAGGGTGAACTTAGGACCTCAATTAGAAATTCTCACATTATAAATGTCATCCCTAAGTGACAAGCTCATGTAGGAAATTATTGGCAGATACAAGCATAGCCATACAAATCAGGGTCAGTTCTTTCCTTGAATACCCACACATCTTTTCTTTGTGATCTGCCTAGCTGTCAGAATGGTGAGTGAGAAACTGACTTACCTCCTTCCTCTGCACTGCCAGCTCCTGTGGTGTTATTATAATGTCAAAAAATGCTGCATCAACTAAAACTTTGTAGATTGTCTCCACTATAGTGTAACTGAATCAGAGGTTTATCAATGTCTGCAAAGCTTAGTCTACAAGCCAAGTGCATATATCTTTATTGGGATTTCAACAGAATAGTATCTTGCCTGAATTTAAACACAGGCCCTTACAACAAAAGAGGAAGGGAGAGGGTGAAGTTAAATATCTTGTATCTAGCGCATGCCGAATGTTGAAAAATGCATAAATGTAACAATAAGTGATAATCTAATATTTGTGAACTATTTCCAAATATAGAAAAATTAGTTATTCTTTGGAATACCCCTATCCACATAAAGCAGCTGAGAATGCCAAGAAGTTTCCTACACTGTATTAGTAAGCTGTGTTTTCTAACAGCATAATAGTAAATTCTGTTTCTTGTATCCCTTCCATAAGCTCTCAACCTACAGTATACTATGTAAATGTGGACTGCCTTTTTACAGTGTGACTTTTGAACAAAAAAAAATTAATAGGAATGGACTAGAGGAATGATCCTATCCAAGCAGGCTGTCATTATTTTATGAGCTTCTCCTACCCCTAACATAAATGCCACTCTTTAAAGAAACAGTGACACAATATAAAGTGTATTTTAATCACCACTTAAGGTGATTAAAACAGCTTAAGTTCCAAATAAGGAAGAATAAACCACTCAAAAACAAAAACCGAAGTGCTTTTGCTACCATGTAACAAAAAAGTGTAATTAGCACCGAAATAGGACACTCTCATTTTGACAGATAAATGGAGAACATGGAACTCCTGGAATGCTTCTCCCACTGGAATGCATGACAAAGGCAGAATCTTTTAAAGTAGTTACACAGAAATGCAAAGATAATTTGAGATAATTTAAAATTATTTGATAATAATTTTAAAATGTTTAAATTTATCATAAAACAAATTTGAAACTGTTTTTGTCTTCAATGCAGATATATTCTTTGAAAGCAATTTCTTTTGTACTTTCCTCTGTGGTTTTCATATGTGCATGGACACCTTTGATTTCTACAATTTTACCTCAGTAAGTGTTTAAGAAGAGTAAAGGTTCACCTCTGAAAATGGCTGAGTACATCTCAGAGACATCTACAGAAAAATGACATCTTGACAGAGACCATAACCTAGTCCAAGCCTTAAAGAAATGATGATGCCGGTTTAAAACTCTGATTTCAAATTCAGTGTTAATGTATATTGCATCTTCAATTTATATCCTCTGCTCAGAGTTTCTCAGAGACTTTATTGCAGAGGCACTCTCCTTTTCAGGTGGTGGTCCAGTATGCCTCACATCACCCCAAGCAAGTGCACCATGCACTTAGCCACAATTTCTTTTGATCTTTGGATTTAATCACATTTAATTTAATATTTGCAGGTTCCAATTAGGTATTAGAAATATTTTTTTAACTGAAAGAGAGGTTAGGCATTGGAATAAGTTGCCCAGGAAGGTGGTTTTGGAAATGTTCAAAAGGCATCTGGATGTGGCACTTTGGGATATGGCTTCGGGGTGATTGTGGTAGTGCTGTTGGACTTCATGATCTTGAAGGTCTTTTCCAACCTGGATGATTCTGTGGTTCTGTGATACTTGAAAATGTTAATAATTTGGTTTTTTCAAATTTTTTTATATTCAAGCTCTGTAAGAGGCTCCTATAAAGCATCCGTTTCTACTTGCGCAAGTCAGTAGACTTTCTTATAAACTGACTTAAAGACACTACCCAAGAGCTTCAGGGGATGTAAAGAGACCTGGAAAAACTCCAGCTCTAGCTCTTAGAAAACTGAATTTGTGTGTACAAGGCATGTGGAATGTCATATGTATGTATCCCTAGAATGAAGATCAATGAGTGACAATTTGTGAGAGAAATTTATCTTGAATCTGCAAAGTAAATTGTGAAAGCCCAAGCTACAGAAGTTTGGCAGGCACTGCTCTCATATGTAACCCTATTTCATCATACCAGAATACAGTGCAAACCACAGGCTCCAATTTACCACCCTGAAAACACAAACACACAAAATGACTTTACAAAACCACATCCTGATTCCTGACCAGTTGTGTATAAATTCTCAATCCTGCTCAGCTGGGTCATAACAAAAAAATCATGCACCAGTGTATGCAAACATGAAGCTGCAGGAGAGGGGAGGAACAAGGCAGAGAAAAGGAAAAGGTAATGCAATACCAAGTAAGATCTGGGAACAAGAAGGATTATGAACATAAAACCAATATAATAGTTTCAAAATATTACACATACCATGAAGTTCTTCCGCAGCACTTTGTGGTCTGCTCAAACATTTTGCCTTCCTTGGAATGTCTCTGTTGTTATGAAATAAAAGGCCTCTATTAAATTCTGTGAAAAAGCTGCTGCTCTAAATGGCTGTATTTGGCATTATTTGCGAATACAAATGGTAAATATTTTTAGAATGGGAGGTGATCATCACATACATAATTTCAGTTTTCATTCTCTTTGTCCCACATGAGAGGATGATTCACTATAATAGTTATAAACTACCTCAACATATGCAATAATCTGATAGTTTATGTAATTCTCAAATAGACAAAAAGCAAAAAGCAATGTTATTCTCACAGTTTATTACTATAATCCATGTAAATAACTCCTCATCATATACAGATCTCAAATACAATGGTAAATTGACACTGTCTTTTGTGTTATAAGTCACTAACATCATTCCATATAAATATCACAGTTTAGGATACACAGCACACTTAGACTAATATGCTTAAAATTAGCAAACTGAATCTCTGAGGCTCTTGAGCTTTACCAGTCTGCCTCTGTTCAACTTGTCAAAATATTTCACTCCTAAATATATTGTACCATATAGCCCGGCAGATATTACAGAAACAAATCAAGCAAATGTATCTACACAAGCAAAGCATAGAAGTCTGTTATCACAGAAGCTTGTTACCTTTCCAACTGTAGAACACCAAAATTATACAGTGAAGCTCATGGTAGATTTTTTTCAGAATCAAAGAGAGGAAGAGCAGCACAATTTGCATCATGTCTAATTTTTGCAGCCTCTTTCTCACTGCTGGTGTAGACTTTCTGCTGTTTATGAAAAGTCCAATATTTGCATCTTTATGAATGAAGATGAAAGAAAAATTACTGAGATGGTGTCTGAGGAGGAGTGGAATAGAGAATAAGTGTTCTGCACCCACAGAAGAGTACTTTGGAAAACAGTCTGCTGTTGTTCAAAATAGTAGATTTAACTTATAGTTATAGTGATTAGAGTTGGCAATGATGCAGCTCTAACAAAGGGAAGAACACTGAAAGGGTGCTAGTTTCTGGCTTAGATATATCAGAAGAAATGAAAAAACAATACCGATTTTGCATATATGCTCGCATAAATATAACATGTTGGATAGCAGGAACTGAAAAGTGTATATGATTGATTTTGGATCTTTTGTTCACTTGACTGCACATCTTACCTGCAAGAATTATGTTGTAAACACACCCAGAAGTCCTGTTTCCACCTCTTTAGTTTATAGCCTGGAATTTACCAGATGTTATGCTGTATTTGCTGGTGCATTGTGAACCAACCTACTTATTAACTGAAAAAGCTAGTAAGATAAATAGATAATTTTTCAGCAACAAATCATAAAGTGCATGTTTTAGTTTCCCATACAGTGTGCCTATTAATTTATTAAACTTTATATATAAACTTATTACATTAAATTAACTGGTATTTCTGCTCTATGGCAAAAAGTATAAACACAAAGCATCTCAACCAATCCCCCAAACAAGATTGTATTCCTTCTAAAAAATCACAATACTTCATAATACAAATTATTTTCCAGAAGAATAATTGATACTGAGATGTTACAGTATTCTTTTCATAGTTAAGACTGACATCAGGTTTGTCTTACCCTACTTTGGTTTAGTATTACTGCAGTCTGCACTGGTATTCCTCTGCCTAAAAATTACAAGATATACACTGAATATAAAGTAGGCTCCACCTTCAAACTTGGAAAGAGAGTTGTCCTACTTTTTTAATGCAGAAAATTATTTGGCTAAAACATTTTTAGTTTGTTTCTCATGTTTTTGGCCCGAGATGAAAGATAACTTTTTACTGCTCCATCATTTACTTCCTGTAAATTTTGTTTCTTTGTAGTCGTATGTGACAGCTACATTTAAAAAAAACAAATTCTATGAAGAAATTTTACTGTTCAGAAAATATTGACTCAGTTCTCTTTCTATCAGTATCAACAATTATATTGCCAATGATTTGAGAAGAAGTAATGTTTGGTGTGATTACACAGGTATGGCACCTCTTCATATTTCTTCAGCAATTTTCATTTGAGGCAAATTTTTCAACCGTCATTAAGGAACTTCAACATAGAACTCCACCTAATCTTGTCTGATTAGAAAGCTAATGCTCTGTTCATTAGAGCTGAGATTATTGTCTTCAAGATGTCAGCATACAAGTGTCTCAAGATAGTTTCTCCTTTCAATTTTCAAGGTGAAGCTCTTTTTACTCTCTGCATTATTAAGCACAATAAAAAAAAAACAACTTACTAACTGCCTCTAAATTTTCATGAAGCTGATAAATAGAATGATTTTATTCTTGGTAAGTATATTCATGGAACCATAGGTTCAGCTATAAATCTTCAGAAACAATATTATTTGCTTATTTGCACTGACAGATTTTGATGCATGTAAGTATAAACAAAAAGGTAATCCATTTCTCAACATTATTTCACAGAATCATGGAATATATTCCCTCAGTTGGAAGGGATCCACCAGGATCATTGAGTCCAGCTCCTGGCTCTGCACTGGACACCTCAAGATTCACACCGTGTGCCACAGAGCATTGTCCATAACTGCTTCTGTGACCGCTTCCCTGGGGAGCCTGTTCCAGTACCCACCCTTTCTCTGGGTGTAAAAGTGTACTACCTCTTTCTATTCTCCAACCTAAATCTCCCCAACACAACTTCATGCTGCTCCATCGGGTCCTGTCAGTGTCACCCTGGAGCAGAGATCAGTGCCTGCCCTTTTGCTTCCCCTCACAAGGAAGCTGTACCTGCAGTGAGATCTCCCCTCAGTCTCCTCTCCTCCAGGCTGAGCAGACCAAACGATCTCAGCCACTCCTCACACAGACTCCCCCTCCAGACCCTTCATCATCCTCATGCCCCTCCTTTGGACACTCTGACAGGTTCTTGACTTTTTTTATGTTGTGGCACCCCAAACTGCCCCCAGCACTCGAGGTGAGGCTGCCCCAGCCCAGAGCAGAGCAGGACAATCCCCTCCCTTTCCTGGCTGGTGATTCTGTCCCTGATGCCCCCGGGGCAGGCTTGGCCCTCCTGGCTGCCAGGGCACTGCTGGCTCCTGTTCAACTTGCCATTGACCAGGAGTCCCACGCACCTTCCCACAGTGCTGTTCCTCAGCCTCTTCTTCCCCAGTCTATACACACAACAAGAGTCACCAGGTGCAAGAATCTTTCACTTGTTCTTGTTAAACTTCACATGGTTTGTGGATGCTCAGCCCACTCGTTTCCTGAGGATTTTCACATGTTCTTTCTTCCTTTCAGAAAGTCAGAATCTCTTCCTATCTTTGTTTTATTGGCAAACTTGCTCCATATCCCTTCCAGTCCTGTGTCTGAGTTTGGAAAGATGCTGAGGAGCAGAGGGCTGAGGATGGAGCCCTGTGGAACCCACCAGTGACAGCTCACCAGCTTGATGTCACCCCAGTCACTGTAACCCTTTGTGTCACACCCATGAGCCAGTTGCTCACTCATGGAATGATGTATTTGTCAATCGCCCAGCTGTGAGCTGAACATTTTGTCCAGGAGGATACCATGAGAGACAGCATAGAAAACTTTGCTGAAACCCAGAAAAATTCAACCAGCTAGCTTCCTTTGATCAACTAGGTGAGTTATTTCAAAGGACTATGTGTTTAGAAGATAGCAGCTTGCTGTAAAAAATTTTGAATACCATTTTCTTAGCTTACAGAATGAAGTGCACATTGCAAAATGTACTAGAATTTATATTAAAATTATATCAACTTCCAACTCCCTAACTTGTTATTGTTAGAACAGCTGACACTCAAATTATGTGATGATATAGAATATTCCACTTGAAGAAGAAAAACACACAACTCTTGTGTTGATTTAAATAAAAATCCATAATCATAATCAACAAGTGCATTTGTGCTCTAAATGTAGTTTTAGGGCCCTAACTTACAGCACTGAAGTTGAAGGAGTTTTGGTCATTCTGGTTAGCATGACCAGGATCACTCAAAGACATTGTTCTGTCTTGTTTACATGAAGTTCATTAAATTTTTTAAAATTTTTAGCACAAGTATCAAACCAGTAGCTAAGCTGAGTAATCAGGAAGATACCTAAACTTCCAGGGTGAAAACTGACTTACTAGTTTTAGTGAGGAAAACCCAAATTTGTATAAGGATAAAAATTACTATTTTTTTTATTCAGGAACAATTTCTGCTTTTCCCAGTCCCTAACTGAAAGTGTTTCCAATGTGCATGATTCTTAATTAGTTCAGTTTCCCTGGTAACTGCTGGGAGAATAGAGACCATTGTTATCCTATGGTTGTGTACAGTAGTTCCCTTTGTGGGAAGATAGGAAGAAATGGGACTGACCTTAAAGAAAACCAGTAAACAATTACTCTAGTGGGAATTTCAAACTGTTATGTAGAGGTGAAATGCTGCAGATGATGTAACTTCACCCTCACTTTTGAGTTTTCCCTAAATAAGTGATTAACAGAAGATGATTGTACTTTCAACTTATATTTCAGAGATCATATTTTCTTAAATAAAATGTTATTGTACTTAAAAATTAAAGTTCATTTCCCTTTTCAGAATATGGACATTAGTACTCTAAAAAGTACTGGAAGATTAAATAAACCAATACTTTAGTTTAATTATTTACACTTACTTGAGGTAAGTAAGCTGGGTAGTTTGTTTCCCAAAGTTTAGGAAGGGCTTTCTAAAAGAATTTTAAAGGTTGCAAGGTTAACAATAAGTAGTCATGGAACAAGTGAGGACTAAAACAGAAGTGCAGGCAACAAAGTTAAGTGGTAGTAGTCCAGAGGGAAAATAAATGGACACAATAAGGATTCTGAATGACAGAATTTTTGGGGGAATTTTGGTCACTTTTATGTTTCAGAAGCATCATTAATGCTCAGACATGAGTGATACTAGGGATGTGAGAGATCAGAACCCTAATTTCTGAGGTATTTATTAGTAAAAACCTTATTAGCAACCAGAAAAAACAGTCAAGATTAAACAATGACAAACTTTACTTAACTGGAATAGTCATGTACACAGAGCATATATCCAGACCTCTCTTACATAATATAGAATTATCAAGTGAATTGCCCATCACTGCAAGCAAAAATTTACATTTTTTTTTTACAAATTAGTGTGAATTTTACTTTCTTTACAGATTTAATGAGAAACTACATTAAGTTAAGCTGGCTGGCTTTTGAATTGAGGGTTGTCAGGAATATATCTACTGCAAAGGTTTATATTTTCTTTGACATCCTAGCTTGATTTGCACTTGAAGCAAAACTTCTCATTAAGAAGAGAGTGACACCTTCTGTTCATGATTTCACAAAATTGTATCCTGAATAGTAAAATCACTTCTAGCAAAATTCTCACTGCAGCTTGTGATGCAAGCTACAATCATCTCTATTCACGTATTAAAGAATTCTAAGGAGCATTACTTCACTTGCTTACATTATCACATTTCACCCCAAAGGTAATGCCATTCATGGCCAGTGAACTTATTCTTGTCTAGTTGTAACAGGAAAAAGTACCTCCTGGTTTAGACCTGTTTGAGAAAAGTTATAAATACACCTCTCAACTGCCACAGATAAAGATTAAATGACTGATGAAAGCTCCTGCAATTAAGATTGGGTTGACTTTCTGCTTTAAAATCCACTATGAAGTGTGTAATATTTCAACACTTTAAAATAACCTGGAGTTGTGAACAATACAGTACATTCTCTCTCTTTTTCTATTTTTTAAATTTATTTTCTTTTTCTTTTTACATGATTTTTCACTTTTTTTTTCTAAACCAAATGTACCGATTTCTATCTCCACCTATGGAGTTGAAAACAATATTTTCCAGTTTAGAACTTATATCTAGGAGGGAACATTCTCAAGCTGCTAATAAATGGAACAATTTCACTATGTTAAAAAAATCATATTGTGTGTACATTTAGAAAATCTTTATTGAGCATGCAGAGTAATTAATTTTCATAACCTCATTTTTTATGACATTGATTTCATCATTTAACTTCAAGGGATATTGTCGCCCATCCCACAATCCCAATCATATCTGTGAAGGTGTACTATGATGCCAGTACATAGCAGAAGGAAAACCTGCCATCTTCATTTCCATAGTACCTCTCATGCCAAAATGACTTCAAAGCACGGTAAATAATCCAGTCAAGAAAAACATAAATTTATGTCCTGCAGTAAAATATAGTATTTTAAATGGTTGTTCTTTTGCTATATATGATGTTATATTTAATGTTTTAAATGTGATGACATGATGGAAGTGGTGAACCTTTATGGTCAAAATTAATTATCTTGCTTCAGTTAAAAAAATTGTGAGTATACACCAATGGAACACAGAAGAATTTGGGAGCTGAAATTTTCCTTCCTTCAGCTCATAGTCTTCCAGGCTCCTTTTTGAGTGACTGCCTCATGTGAGTTTTTGAGTGAGTTTTTTCCTCAAGGTAGAATTATTGCAAAGAGGAACAAGAAAATGTTTCAAAAAAATTATATCATCAGTTAAACGCCACTAAAATATCTTTAAAACTTAATTTAAAGAAGAAAAATTTCTTTAGGGAAATAAGATTAATTGCTACAACTTCTGAATCAGGTATTTTCCAAGTAAGAATTTTCCTTTTGCCTCTTGTCACAAGAAACCACATTTTTTCATAAACTACTGTTTTACATCAACAGTAATAATTCCTTCAAGAGCAAACACATCAAAGAATTAAGCAGGTGCTGGCAGTGTTAGCAGGGGACACAGGGCAGAGCAGTGAAATCAGCGGTGATGAGGACAGATGTTCTTCATGACTCTGCTTCCCAGCTTGGTCCCCTGAGCTGTGTGACCATCATATTTCAGCCACATTTGGTGTGCTGGCTCAGCCTTTTCTGCACCCTTTATGCAAATCAGAAAAAAAGTAAGCGAGCTGGTTGCTTCAAAAACTAAAAAAAACCAAAACTAATAAAGATGCATTTTTAATTGATTTAATTGATTTTCTGATGTATATTTAACTAATGTATATAACCAGTATGTAATTAGATGGTATGATAAGTATGATATATTATGATATAATGATAATATGATAGTAGAATAGTATTGTAGAAAGAAATTTTTTAAAGAAAGAACACCTTAAAGGAATGGCATTTGGACATGTGAAAATCAGGATGGTGAGGGGAATTAAAACTTTATGAAGTTTGCCACAGCTCACTTATAAAGATGTCATTTTTCTATAGAGTCACTATTTTTATACCCAAGTTTAGGATTTACATATTAATTAATACCAAATGTAACTAAGTATCAGTGTGCCCAAACTTTCTAACTTTGTCCCTGGAAATAAACAGAGTCATCCCCAAAGGGATTAGCTAAATTCTCAGGTCAGATACTCAAATTATGAAAGGTATGAAGTCCTACATGGTATCTCTTTTCCTGTTTAGTGTTATTAGTTGGGTTTTCTACCATGCAAAATCTTCACCATCACTCTAACTAATGAGAAAAAATACATTAAAATAAATACATGTATCAAAAAGAGTACAGTCATATCTCAGTACAAGGAAATTAAATACATAAGGTTGGTGCAAGTAAAGGGACCAAAAGTAACAGTTAACTAAGATACATAAATTATCTATAGAACTGCTGATGAAAATGAGCAAAATATGGTTATTATAAATGTCATGAGAAAAGATATAGAGAAGAATTGTGAAAGGAAGTTATTTAGTTGCTTTGTCACATTTCCATTCTCAAGGACAAGAGGAGACACAGCAAATACCTGAAAGGCATAAATGTTTGTTGGGAAAAAAATACTGTAAATGTTGCTGAAGTGAAGACAGAAATCACCTTTCCTATACATCTGTAATCCAGTGAAGGAGGACAGGTGCTAGTAATAGAACTTCTAGAGATAGGCAGCAGTTATGTTTACTGCATTAATTAAAAATTGAATTAATATTACATGAGAATTGTGTCTTTTTTTTCATTTTTCACTTTGAATAAAACAACAGCACTGAATAGCTACATAATTCTACAGAAAATGTTTTCCTGAGCACCTTCAAGGTATATCCTCTTCATTTGTGAAAAGTAAAATACAATGTAAGTTAAATATTGCTACTTAGCTGACTACTTCAAATGATCACCCTAGGTAAAAACTCCAAATACAAAGAAACAAAAATATCATTAGTTTTCATTTTATTTTATTGGAAAATGTTTAGTAGCAGAAATAAAAGTCATGCACTTGAAAAACATGAGTTTTCATCCTGGTGGTGACCCCTATGCTTTTTGTCTTCGCTAGTATCACAAACATACAGAGGTTGTGTTATACAATGTAAATGCAAAACTGTAACAGTTTGTTGGAACAAGAGCTGCTCATGAAAGCCATGCTAGCCTCCTTAGGGCCTACCTCTATTTCCTTTTAAGTGCACAGAAGATTTTTACTAACAGTATCGGATTTTGAGTCAGACCCCTTGTCTTTCTGAACAGCTCATCAAGCTAATGCATCAAATACACATCTTAACTAACAGACAGAAGACACAGAAATGTGTTATTTGAAATTGAATACACCCAAAACACTCATAAAAAGGAGGCAGACAAATTGGGAGCTCCTTCCAATTCCCACCTACATGATAAAGTCATCACCACTATCATTGGAGTTAAAAATCCACAACCCCTGATTTTCATGAACAATTTCATGTCTACTTATGTCCCTAAACCATCACAGCTATCCCACCACTTTCATAGTGTTTGAAATATAGCTCACAGCTTTCTGTTACAGAAATTAACAAAAGCAAGTACATTAATCAAAAGAAGCTTTTGGTAACAAACCCCTTACAGTTCTCAACTTGAGAGAGACTTTTATCATGTATGAGTTTCTGTAGTCTGGAGGGAAAAAACCCAAAAAACCCCAAAACAAAAGCAAGCCAAAACCAACCAACCAAAAAACCCCAACCAACCAACCAACCAACCAGCCAACCAACCAACCAACCAACCGCTAAAAGGCAATAAAATTTACTATTGACTAATGAGCACTGTGTAAATGGCAAAAAAATGCTTCTTAACTGCAGCTCCATACTTCAAATTTCATTTAACATAGTTTAGTAATTTAAAAGTAATCCCAGAGTCAAGACAAGGCTCAAGACAGCCATTGCAGTGTCTAGGGCTCAAGTCATGCTCTGAAGTAATGCCTAATGCAGATTAATTAGAAATAAATAATTTCACAAGAGGTACAATCTGAAGGGTTTTAATTAAAAAATCAGTCTTCTTAAAAAGAGTTTAAGCTTTACCATCCTTATGTTACTGTGGAACTACATGAAATACATTCCTATAGGTACAAATCCCATTATCTCCAAAATGCAATGACTTATTAAAAATTATTATTATCAGTGTCTCATTAGAGAGATGGAATTTGTTTTTCCTTTGTTGCAAACTTGTATTCCAACTGGAAGCGACATATGCAGGTCTTCTGTTTTTTAAAATAATGGTGCAAATCTGTAATTTCATTAATATAGGACAATAATTCAGATAAAAACTATGTTCATTTACCCTGTGCCTTTTTCTTGCAGCTGACTTCATTCTGAAAGGAGATATAAAACATAAGAATCAGAAATAATTGAAAGGAAATTTATTTAGTTCATTCTCTTGCCCAAAGACAAGATCTAAACTGTTCACAGTATCTGTCCTTAAATCTTCAGTGATAAAGATACTAAACTCTATCCAGGCCATCTACTTCAGTATTTAAATTATCAAATTGTGAAAATACTGGCTTTGCTTTTCTGTTTTTTTCCTCTAATCCTTAACATAAATCTTTCTTCCTGCAATCTGAGCTCTGATTTTTGGCTCAGAACAAACACTTGTATTTGCCTTCCCATTTTCAGATTCACTTTACATATATGAACACTAGACATCCCACCTTTGGCTGCACAGCCAGAATATTTTGTTCATTCATATTTTTGTCAAGTTCATTTTGTTCAAGTTATCATGTTTTCCAACAGCTTGCTCTTTCTGTATCATGTTTTGCAGCATATTTTTCTCTGCCGATTCTCAAGTTATCCAAACTTCAATAATTCATCAAAACTGAAAAAAAACCACTCCATTTTAGTCTTTTTCAGTTTCAAACACAGTGGACATACTACTTCATATATCTTACTCAAGATACTTTTATTTAAACATCTAAACATTGTGCTTGATTATTGAATTGTAGTATGATAGTTCTGAAGAAATTCAGGATAGTTACTAATACTCCCTCATCCTTCTTTGCAAATCTGTCATTAGCTGTCCTATGGTTTTTGTTTTATTATTCCAAGTTTCTTCACTTTGAAATATTTCTGTCTTTGATGTTGTTAGTATTTCTTCTAAGGATCTGCTGGCACCCTGAGAGTTTTTTTCCATTATGATCCTTTACTGCGGGATTTTTTTACTAATGGTATTTTTGTTTTCATCCTAGAAATAATGAGTTCTATAATTTCACTACCACAATCATCATGTTGCTTTTAATCTTCAAATTCTCCCAGAACTCTATACTGACTGTTTCAATGTCTGACGCATTTCTCCCTGTTTTCCTTCTTAAGGTTTAAATAACAAACGTGGTCAACACATTCCAAGACCTTGCTAATATTTGGCATATTGCTATATGCTGTACTTCTACCAAAGTTCAGCCTAGTTTGAAATTTCATCTGCCTCGTAACCTTTGCCTAATGTTTCATTCTGACTGACCACAAAAGCACCTTTGTGATTTTTCTCTTTTATCACCACTATGGACTTTACAGATTCTGACACTCAGAGGGAGCTTCCGTGACTCAATATATGGAATAATATCTTACTCCTCTTCTTTGCCTGTGATTCATAAGGTTTCATATTCGATATACATTCTATATTATATATATATATATATATATATATATTCATATTCTATACTCATATTTGAATAATAAGACTTAACTACTTTTAGGCCAGATTATTTTTATCTGCTTAATTTGTTTTTGTTCTCACTTCACAAATGGATGTATTACTAATGGGGTTTCCCAACAATGTAGTATGACAGCATGGTTTTTAAACCCAGTGAATGCATAGCACTAAAACAAATCATCCATATTATAAATAATAATAATATTAAGGGTAAAAGAACTTTTCTAAAATTAGAAAGTATCTGATGCAAATTTTAGGTGCAAAATTTTTCAGCAGCAAAATAATGCTGAGTTGTCCAGCTGTGTTAATATAATTATTACTCTATCACCAAATACTTATCCCAGTGTCAAAGTGCATTTATATTATTGTATTGTTAGTGTCTTAGGAAAGAATATTTTTAATTAGTTTATATACCTGTACTTCTAAATTATACTAGAAAAAAAAATAATGGATATCTGGTACAATTATAAAGGTTTACTTACATTTTCATTAAATTTTCCTCAAGATCATTTACAGCTGAACAAGAAAACCTTTTAAGTCCATTGTTCTTTTTTGAGGATCAATATAATTCCTGTCTTAGTAAGACATTTAAATACTATAATTTAAAATGTGTATTTTCTGGAAAGTGCACCTTAATTTGAATATTATTCTAATGTGTTGTGTATTTTATTGTATTTATTTTTATGTCTTGTTCAATTAATCATTTGTGAACATTTTAGGAGATAAATAATATGATTTGGCAATAATAGCACAGTACATCTCTTATGTCTGATGCAATAGCTACTCAGAATCAGAATAAGGAAACTTAGAAAACTTAAACAGTTGCAGAACTATGAGCAAGAGTTTTCTCTGAAAACCCACATTTCAAGCCACAAAATTCCCTGGCAGGATACACACTTAGGTAGTGAAACAGAAAATAAAGCAGTATGTTATTACTTATTAGGCTCTTTTGTTTATCAGATAGAGAGAAATCACATTGTCTACAGTAGCTACTAAGGTGTACAATTTTCAAATAGGCTTTTGCCTGAGTAAAAGACATAACACATTTTTCTTTCTTATTCTGAGGGCTGTTCACGACTGCAGACATGCAATATGCAAATTAGACTTTTTTACCCCAACTGAAGTTACACTTCGCCCACTGAGTGATTTATCTTTGCAAGACAGAAAGCATTATTTGCACCACTAACCTTCCTTGAGACTTTGCTGCGGGAAGTTTTCCTCACCATTTTTATATGATTACCTAAGAGTGTAGGTATGAAAACCATCCTAGATAGAAACTCATCTGGGTATGTCTGAGCCATGGACCTTGTATTTGCAGTCTTACCCATTTTGGGCACATTACAGGCCCTAAATGATGCTTAAAGACAACTGTAAACTGTTTTCATCCTTTTCTGTGAAACTATCTATTATCAGAATGAATCTGCTCTAAATTGTATTAGCATAAACTGACATAATTTAAAAGGGCATATGAAGCCTAAAATAGTTTATTTGGAAGATTTTGTACCTTTGAAAAAATAGTGAATAGTAAAGTAACTGCTGGCGCACTAGAACAATCTGCAGAAATAAGATTGGTCTACTAACATGTATAGATTTGTTCTCCAAAATCAAAATAATAACTTGTTAAATGTATTTATTTAGATTTATTTTTCTTTAATATCTGTATGTGGAGCTTAAAGGCCCAGGGAAATCAGATCCTCTCACCAGTTAAAAAAATAGTAGGAAAGCAAAATACTCTCCATTTTAAGGAGAAGTAAGATAGAAAAAAATAAAGGACAAATAGCATAACAAAATAAACATTAAACTCAGCTGTTCACTTATTCTACTCTTCCATTATTTCCCATTCAGTCCTTCCTCTCTTGGCTGTTTATTTAAACTGTAAGCTATTTAGGGTGAAGGGGTTGCTTTCTGACTCATTGTCAATAGAGACTGGCATTCTGTACTAACAAGCAAGTATTATAAACAACAACATGTATATTCTCTTTCATACAAACACAACAGATTTTTTAACAGTCAGTAGTAAGGCTTAGAAAACAGACTCTACACCTCAGAGTAGATAACTGTAAAATAGCTGGGATTATCTGGGAGCTGGATCCCTGGAGTTAAAGCAGAGAAGTTGGCAGTGCCAACAGCAGCAAGAAGCATTGAATAGACAGAAGGGAAGCTTCTGTTAAAGCACTGGAACCGTTGAAAATGAGACAGGGACTGAACTACTCTAGTGTGAATATAGCTCTCATTCAACAGAGCTGAAGCTTTCTGACTAGGAATCTCACATTATATAGCTTCCAAGTGGTTGAAATTGCCCAAGTCAAAATGCTGCTGGAAAAAAAAAATTCCAAGCTTTGCACCAACACTGTTTAACAGGTAACAGTGACTGGGTCTGAAAGAAGGTATTTCCCTTTCTCAGTGGTCAGTTCGGCAATATCACAGTGAAAGTACTATACAGTTATTTTACAGACAGCTCTATCTTTATTCTAATCTATTTCTTTATTTTAAATGGAAAAACTTACTTTTTCAAGGCTAACCAAAAGTACTAGTAAATACTGTTTAGGTTTCAAAATGGAAATAAACAATATGTGTGTTTATCACTGAGGACACAAATAATAAGTAGATTATCAGATTCTGTTAACTGATTAAGAACATTACGTGTGCAATTGCATGTAATGAGTCTACTTAAGAGGGAAATATCATAGGGAGGTTAATTCATTTGTCCAGATAGCTAGATATAAAACAGAATAGACACTAAATGAGAAGAATTAATTAATTTTAATTATGGAATTTGTAACAATACATCTTAAAAGTACAATGCACATTTGCCCATCTTAAAGATGGGGACTCAAATCACATTACAGAAGACCATAAACTAGATTTTAATCCTGAGTCACAGTATTCTTATTTGTTATAATACGTGACAGGAATTCTACATATCACTGTGATTAGTAAATTAGATTCTAAATGCCTTTCACTAAGTCTTGCTCCTCAGCACCTTTCTGTACAAATTTTGCATAAAGTCATTACTTTTATCACTTTACTTGAATTGATATTGCCTGTTTATTTCAAAATAAAATTCTAAATAATTTTTCTTTTTCTCAGCTGTAAAACTCCCGTACCTCCTGTATAACAACAAAACTACCATGTAATAAAATTACCATTATAAAATTTTTCCCAGTTCCAATTACCTGGAACTACAGCCTAGAAAGCCTGATGTTCACTGCAGGCAAATGGGTAAAAATGATACTGAAACATGCAAATAATGGACATATGGATAAATATTAGTAAAGAGGGAAGCATGAACTTGGCTTTCTAGAGTCAAATAATTTTTCACAAATCTCTTGGACCTCTCTAGAGCACTCTCTTCATTTTTCTATTACAGGTAATCTTCATGGACCCAATTCTTAATACACAGAATGCTCTGTACAATTTTTTAAATTTCATTAAAAATATTTTCAAATATGAGTTAACTCCTGCCACAAACAAATCTGGCAGAAGATGATAAATAAATAAAAAGTGATAATTAAAAGGTGCAAAAATAATTTATTTGCTAAACACTAATAACTTTCTATATTAACTACTCTTTTAATGCTGTTGCTTTACTATTTCTTTAACCTACTGGGTCTACGGTTTATGTTCCTTTTATTTTACTTTGCTAAATCTCTCCATTTTATATTTGGAAATCTGATGTCTAAGACTGTGGTTCCAAAAATCCTTCAATTCAGAAAGAGAACTCTGAAACATTTTTTTTTTTTGGTTTTCATGGGTGTGTCTAGATGTCTTTTCAATTATTCTTTCTTAAATGCTACAGTATGGTAATCAATAAAGATAGAAACTGGATGAGAAGCAGAAATTATTATAAGAATCAGGTAGAACATTAGAAAAAATGTGTTAAAATATATATATTCCCAGAGTAAAAAGGTGGACACAATAATTTTGTGATAGCTTATATCCAAGCACTTGTATCACTGAAGCTGAGAGGAAAAATTAAATTATATGTAGAAATTCCAACAAATACCTGCCTCAATCTCAATGAAATATCTCCAAGTGATTTTTGTGCTATTTGTTTATTTTTCATCCACCAATGCAATTCTATTGGTGTTTCTAGAAGTGGAAGCTACAGGACAAGGAGCACATATTACCACTATGTCATCTGATCCTACTCAGGGCAATAACAGTACAGAAAAATGATCACAGATTTCTCAAGAAAAATACTTTTTACTCCTGTAAAGATGACCTAATTATCAATGTTGTGAAAAGGACATTTGAACTATCACAAGAGATACAGTAAGACAGGATGAGTGACAACATCAAGGTGTCTGTCAAGAAGGTCAGAAGGAAAAGGTATGGTTCAGCCAAGGTGTTTTAATATCAAATATTAGTAATCGTACTGACAACAAAAAAATCATATTGGAAAATCTCTTATTTCCTACGATGACTTACTTTCTGCTTATTTCTAATAGCAAAAACTTGTAACATGGTGTTTTCACAACTTAGTATTTCAGAAATTAAAACTGGATGCTGACAAGGAAAATTGCAATGGCAAATTTAAATTTTTCAGTGTAGGGAGTGAAGTTATTTTTTGATTTGCTAAACTACTCTAAGCAATTTCTTAGCCTCGCACAAATGATTAACAAACAAAGGCTTTCCAAATTAACTTTATTATTCAATGTTCCTATTTTCCATTTACTATACTTTCATGGTGGCAGTTTGCATCTCAGATAACCCACACCTTTTTAGAAGAATCAGGCCTGGAGAGTAAGCACTGAGATAACATGCAGAGAATCAGAGAAAGAAGCATTGAAACCACTGGGGAGCAAGAACTGTGGAGGAATTCTTTTTCAACTGGTCCACATTTATAAAATTGCTCATTTGAGGACAATTCTACCCACTTATTTTAAAAAATTCTAAGTTTCACAGAGAAAGAATTGTGAGACTTTTAACTGCTACCAGTTACATTTCATATGCACCATTATTTTCCCATAGCCCTTACTATTCAGTTGCCTAAAGTTTATATCACGTATTTTTTATACAGCTACCTGTATTTCTAATCCACAGCTTCAACTTTTGCTGCTGTCTTTACAAATGAAAAACAGTTTGATAGGTATCCCTCTGATATAACTAAGATCTTCCATAGAATCATTCATACCATATGGATTGATAGATTGCTGTGTGCTGAATTAAACCATTCTTTTTGAGTTAGATAAAAGACTATCTAACTCACACCATTTAGAATGTCAAATTTCTGAAACAGATATTCCTCCAAAGTGTCCTAATAAGTTTTGCACATTCATTGTGTGACCTGAATACTTCCTCTTTCTTTGTAAAGTTCAACATTCTTTAAAATCTTTCCAGAGTCTTCGTTTTTACAAAATAAGGAAGAAGTTTGTTTGAAAGTACTTTCAAGAGAGTATTCACGAGTGGGAATGTGAACCAGCGGGAGGTGAACCTGCTACCCTAAAAACAAGGAAGCCAGAGCTGCTCCTGTATCACCATCTAGTGGGGAAGAACTCTTCTGCCCATAACAAAGCCGAGCTCTATGAGTGTGAGAGCAGATTCCTGACTGAACTTTAAGTGATGGATTGCCCACTAACTGCTTAATCTAAATTTTTATGCCGAGTGATCAACTGACTTGTTGTTGTTATTTTGCAAAATGAGTTTTCCTTCTCCTTTCACTTTTGAAAACCATGCTTGCAGTCATACACCATGTGTGCTTTCTAGATTAGATAGACAGGCCTGATGTTGAAACATAAACTGAAAGTGTAAAACACTTTTCAGACAAGAAGTTGCAGTTGCAACTTATAGCTGCAATAAATTTAAATATTCTAATGTCTAGTATGTTAAAGGAAAATATGATAGTAATATACACGATTTGTCAGATACCAGCACAAGTAACTCACCTTGCTTGGCTTAAGCAGACAAGGAATTCAAATTTGTGGATCCATTCATATCACTTGGGAGGCTTCTAGAAAATGTTCTCGTGCAACTTGCAGAAGTTTCCCTGCCAGAACTCCTTCCACATGTTCCTTGCTACCAACACAGGCCATATAATTAATAACTTGGATTAACTTTAATAAACTGGAATAAAATTACCAATTTCCTCCTGCATTTACTCTAAGCTATATTCTTTCCCTTCTTCCTAAAAAATGTAAATGGCTCTTGCCATACAGTTCAGTATGGTTCAGACCATTAACCTGCGAGAATCAGAGAATAAAAGAGAAAGGAAAGAAAAATCATGGTTCTGAAAAGGAATATTTTTTGGAATTTTTTTCCAAAGATGGAATACACAGAAAGGAAAACATTTAATTGCAAGCATTAACATCAGTGTAAACACCACAGGGATCCAGTATTGTGACCCTAGGAGACAATGTGAGGAAGGTAAATGGAGTTTCTAGTATTTAATATGACAATAGACTGAAGAGAATTGAGAAGATGTTAAGGCTTTTTACATGCTTTTATTTTGTTTAACAAAAACTTTTTGAGGGATTGAATTGCCACTTGAAGTTATGGAGAAGGAGGAACAGAGAAACAACGAATCGGGAAAAAAAAAAAAAAAAAGACAAACCCCAGAAATTACAGCTAAATGACTCTTCGCATTACATTATTTTAAAAATCAAGTACAAAATTTACAATTTTCCTTTACTCCCTCAGCAGCTGCATTTGGAAAGAGTGTGTGTCAGAAACCATCTTACCTTAGACATTTAAGTGCTTAAATTGGGAAAAGCAGGTTGGGATCCCAGCTCTCAGGGTCAGGACACCTCCATGTCTCCAGTTACTGCTGAAGAGTTTCTGAGAGGTGACTGGTGGGAAAGATGTGTGCTAATGTCCCTACAAACAATTCTATGGGTGAAGGAATGGGTGTTAACGTCTTTGAAATGGATCTTAGTATCTCCACTGACTTCAAGCCGCAAGTTTGTTACAAAGCCCAGACAGCCTGACTCCTGAAAAAGGCAAGGGTCTGCACAAGCCTCAACTCCTCAACTTTGGAACAAAATGACAGGTTCAGGTGGGGATATGTGTTGGGAGGTTCGGAAAGGCTGTACTTTCTTCGTAACTCAGCCAGCAGGGAAAGGAAGAGGGCAACGTGCGGTCGGGAGTTTAGGATAAAAGGGCAAGAGGAGGCTGCATTCTCCAAAACCTCGAGAGAGAAAACCCCGTGGTCGTGTGCCCCAGTGGACTCTGTCCCATTACGTGAGTAAAGCTGCAGGACTCCTCCGGACTCCTTTATGGACACTTGCTTTTCACAGCGTGATTTTCTGTACATGACTGAGCCCACCTGAGGAAAGCAGCCGCTCCGGCTGAGCAAGGACAATGCTCCGTCTGCAGGGACGAGGAGATTACTCGCCTGGCGGACAGCTAGGTGCCGTCTATACTGGATCTACAAAATTCTCCACTGGGAATCATAAAACAAACAAACCAGCACACAAACAAACAAACAAACAAACAGCAAAAAAAGGCAACAACACACCCTCCCCCTAGTTTAACCAATCACTATTTTAACATTGTCACACGTTTCCACAACACTACAAAGAAGACATGTTGGATGACTTTATCGATTTATGATATTTAAGTCGTTTTGAGGGTGGGTGGTCGCTGCCTCGCTGCAGACCGACTACCCTTAGCTGCCCGCGGTGCTCCAGCGCAGCAGGCCCCGAGGCAGGATCCCACCGCGCCTCCGTCAGGCAGACTCTTTGGGGTCGGCAGGAAAGGGGTTAAACGCACGAGCCCCGGCGCCTGGAACCCGGTGGACTGTTCCATTACTTCGAGAGGGGGAACCCACTTACACATTGCTAATTATTCTCTATCAGATGATGTGAAGACTAGAAAAAAAAACTATAAGCTGGCGTTATAAAGCATGAGAAGCAGGTCTGTGAGTTAAAACAGGTGAACGTAAGGTAAAATCCTGAGGGCACCTCTGTCTTTTCTCCTGCGTGGGCAAATTGCACTCAGCCCGGTCTGAGGGAGGAGGCGAGGCGGCACCCTGGTAGCGTGTTTGGGGCTCGCAGGGCGCTTTAGGAGTTTAGATACACTTTAATTTCTCCTTTCGGCATCCCTAGAGGTTTCCTCTTCGCTAGATGCTTGTAACAAGCCTTGTTTGCCTAAGCTGGTCTGGGAGGAGAGGAGTAAGGGAGGGCAGGGTAGCGGTGACGGCAGGAGGATTCTGAGGTGACAAAGGCGCGGGAAGCGGCCGGGGCAGCCCGGGGTGCTGCTCGGTCAGGGGGTCAGTGGCTTTCTTTAGTTCAAACAATGATAGAATCGGTCGCGCCGAGCCCAGTGGAAGAGGTGTGACAAACAGGTTTGGGAGTCCTGAGCATAAATGCGAGTAACTCGGCCGGAATTCACAGGAGGTGTTGGAGAGCCGGGGTTGAGATCAGCCCCAGGCGGTTCGGGACAGGCGGAAGGCGTCCTCAGACATCTGCTCACACCAGTGAGCAGTTTCTGAGTGTCTTAGAGATGTTGTCTGTGTTCTGTAGGGTCTATTTAATGTCAGTACAGGGGAAAAAAAAAAAGAAAAAAACAAACCAAAAAAGGGCCTTTTTTGCTATTAATGGTAAGAATTAATAAAGCGAGGAACTGGCTCTGCGCCTTGACAGGAGGAAACTGAGCGTGCTTCCAGTCTTATGAAGGAACTGGTTTAAGAGCAGCTATTAATGATAGAGAGTTTTCCATCATACTAAAAATATTTCTGTGGAATCATAAGCATGGGCAGTGCTTCCCAGGCAACTATAAAATGCCAAGCCCACTTCCTTTGAGAAACTCTGAAACTTAAAAGCAGCTCAAAACCACACAGTATTAACAAATTTAGAGCTTACAATGAGGGAATAGGAGGGGCATTGTCTTTGAGAAGCCAAGTTAATTTTTGTAAAATATTTTCTTCTGTATTATTTATAAGAATATTTCTTGTCTGCGTAATTATTCTTCAGTACCAGCTGAGCAGTATTGTTTCAGTAATATTGTAGCATAGTGTAGCTGGAGAATCCACAAATTTCAGAGAAATGTATGAGAGATTAAACTACTTTATAACCTGGTCCCTCTGGGGTGCAACAATGAAACAGCACTAGGAAGTGTGCTTTAATCATTATTCCTGCACTGGATTTTTTTCTGTGGCTAAATAAGGATCTAAGTGCACTAGACTAGCAATCCAGAACCTTTCCTGAGCTCTACATTACCAAAAATAGTATTTAATTTTAAAGTTGCAATATGTTTTTGCAATCAAAGGGAAGTATATGCTGGAGAAAACCTATTGGATTAATAGTATTGTAAATTTTTGCTTGGCACATAGAGAGTTCTAAGAGCTTATCCTTTAAATTTCTGCAGATGGGGACCCCCCCCCCCCCCCATATTCTTTGGGGCAATAATTAAATATTATTCTACAGCTACCTTAACATGTAGTTGTATTCCTATAGCCAGGTTATTACACCTCTATAACTTCCCTGAAATTACATGTGAAATTTTCTATTTCAGGCATTTTGACAGCAGTAAATAGCATTTTGAATGAAATTTTTGGGAACTGGACAAATTTTATCTATTACATGTGAAGAACACCAGCCATAAAGAAGTCTCATATAGACATCTCTGAACTGCTTTTAGAAGAGGGTAAAGCTGGTAGAGGCCTGGTAAGAAAATCTTCATTTAAATATACACAATTTTATTGTTGGGAGGGAAGATTATTAAAGGAGTGAGAAGGAGGAAGAAGGTGTAACTGCTAAAGTTAATCAGTTCAGTAGATCTTGAATGTTCAGCTGTTACGTAGCTTTATACTAGATAACACCATGAAGGTGGCAGGAATTATGTCTAACAAAATGTGCATCATAATGAAACAAAGCCTCACAGCCAGGCTATCACACATGTATGAAGTGACTGGCACTCCTTCCCCCATAGGCCATGCTCTGTTTTTGAGTTAATCATCCACAATAAAGGAATACTAAGGATTTTTTCTCACTTTTCAAGTTCTATATAATATTTATGAGAAGATATAAAAAATAAGGAGATAATAAGGATATCATGACTAACTGTAAAATAAAATATATTTTCCATTCAGAATTCAGATAGACTAGAAAAAACTGCATTTACCTTTATAAATCTTGTTTAGAAAACCAAAACAAACTCCCTAAATGTCTATCACTATTTTTTTACGTAATCAATTTTTCATGAAATTTAATTCTTAAGGAAAGCTCAGATATGGGTAACATCTCTACTTGGCATGCCCCTAGGCTGGACAGTCAGCTGCAGTACTTCTGAAGATTATGAGGCAACATCCAAGTTTAGCAATATGCAAAGTTGTTCACAGACAATCATCAACACACCAGAACATTCATTTTCTAAATAATAATTTTTAAAAATTGCACTGACTAGTCTAAATGAAACTTGGTGTGAAAAAAAATTTAAAAAGGAAATATCATATTTTCAGGTTTGCATATATAGAACAATTTTTGTGACAGTTTTCATGTAAGTACTTTTTGTGCTATCCTATAATTTAAACAGAATTATATAGCATGGCTTTTGCAAATAATCTCTTTACCAGGAGATTATCCCTTATTTAACTGAACTTTTTATCCAAACATTATTCAATCACAAATTCCTTTTCTACAGTATTAAAATGGCATACCCACCAAAGTCAGTTTTTCATTCACTTTCTACTCATAGTGCATTCTTCTTTTGCCTCTCTGCGCATTTGGCTAATCTATAAACACGATTTATAAAAAAACCAAAAAAACCCAGAAAGATCATTTTTTATGGACACATCCTGTTTTTAAGCCGGTGATTTCTTAAGTGAAGCAGACAAAGATTCACATCATGGATTATTTTGCCAATGAAGAAAAATAAAAATAGGAAAATATAGAAAGTAAAGGCTTTTGTATGCTACCTCTAACCTTTGGAATCATGTAAGAAGGAAACAATCCAAAACATTAGGGAAAACACAGCCTAATGGCAGAAAAAGGATAAACATTGCCTAAGGAAATGCAGGAGGAAAAAAGCACTTTAACCAGAGGAGAGTAATCACTAGTGTAGCCTGGAATAAACAGAAGACTTTCTTAAGTCTGGAAATGAGGGGAAACAGCAATGGAAGATAAGAAAGTAATAAACAAATGTAGGAAAAAGTGTAGTGAATAAAAGTACATAAAGTATTTTGTGGTGTGTATGCACATATTTTCCTGACAGGGAAATGCATATCTTGAATGCTGCCAGGTTACTGTAATTTATGGATCTAGTTAGAAGGCAACTGTCTTTAAAAGTGGCAATATATTCTTACTTAATTTCACTTGGTTAGTGCAATGTCCCTGGTCAGAAAAAATAGGTGGCATCAGATGTTTTGATGCACTCTATAAAGATTGTGTGTACATGCTTTTCCGCTAAAACCATATGAATGTTTCACTCAAAGTCTCAGCTCCTTTTTGGTTGATAGTCATCTTGAATCTCTCTTGCTCTGCTTTTCTTACAGCTAGATTCCCAGCGATTGCTCAGGCCTGTGTTTGGGTTTCTGTGTCTTCTCTGCATCTGTTTCTATGGCACTTTTTTTTCTTACACATACCTATCCTCAAATATCCAGCAAAACATGTGCCATCCATGTGTCTTTGTTTTTGGTGGTGACATGTTCTTGTAGAAACTGGCTTTTTTTTTTTCAGAAAATCAAACTACTTCTTACAGTAATTTTGAAGTGCACTACCTATGACAATTAGCTGTAATATGTTTGATCTAAAAGCAATTTTATGGATAAAAGATCACATTAACAAATTGAATCCGAAAACACACCAGCAATAGCATAGGTATACAGATCACAGCCTCCTCAGGAGAGTCACTGTATCATTTTTCATATGAGTACTTGCACTGAAATGCAATCAACAGTAGAAAAAGTTGGAGAACCTACAAAATGTACAGTAATAATTCAAAACTGCAGATTAACAATGCTGTGCACTCTAGTGGTCTTTCATTATCATCATGATTTTAAAATTATTTCCACTTACCACTTAGAGCTTATAATCTCTAAGAAAACTGCTTATGCTTAGTGTGTTATTTCTCCAAACGTATAACTCTGAGGAAAAATTTTCTATGGTGTGCTTTTTTTACAAGATGAATTATGTTTAAGAAATCTGAGGAAGTCGAGCATATATTTTATAATAATGGGAGGATAAATACAGAAATGTAAACATCAAAAACTGGAATCTAAATACATCATAATACAGACAAGGCCATTTTTTTATAAATAGAAAATTTTGATGTGATTTTTAAGCTGCATCATCTAGCCAGAGACATATATTTAATTTGAGCTTCCCCAGGTCAACCATTTATTTCAAATTTCAATCAACTTTTATTATGTTTCTGGATAAAGATAAGGTCACTAATTGCTTGCATAAAGAAATAATTAGAACGTGAATGTGATTTATCCCTAGATGGGGAACCACAGTTTCTTCTTACCTTCCTTTTGGCAAATCACTTTGAGAAGGTTGCTTTAGGTGCGTCTATAAAATGCAGCATAAATGGAACATGCATGGACATAGGAAATAATCTGTCTAAAAATTGCATATTAGAGTGTTCAATTGGACCTTGGCACAGGCTCCAAGCATGCCAGCTTGCACTTTCACAAACAATTCCTGTGCACAATTTAGGTGTTAGTGTTAGCCATAAACCATTCCCAATGGGCAACACATGCATGTCAGTATCCTGTTTAGAAGAATAGAAGAGTGAAATATGGAACGTTATGTGGCTACAAGCTCCAATGCCAGAGAACAGTCCCAGGTGTGTTTAGCCTGATAGTTGTATGTAGCCATTTCATGTTTTATCTGAGGATAGTTAACACTTCTGAAGAATTGGAAAGTTCTGTCTTCTAAGGAAGCAGTTTTTAAAGCCCTGAGCCCAAGAGGCTTTTTTAACATACATTATATAGATAAATATATTTCTGTCTTAAATATTTTTTTTCCTGGCAAGTTCATTAAAAATGGAATGGCAGGGTATTTTCGGTTATTCTGAATTGTTTTTAAATGCATACAAGTATGACTTTCAGCTAAATATAACAGCTCTTAAGGCAATTTTTTAACTTTTGTCTTTTGCCAGAAGAGGAATGTCCACATTTATATGGTGGCCTGTGAAGTTCTGTATCGATTTAGCTTTACTTCTTAAAAAGCGGAGAAATAAAAAAAGCCTCAATGCTTTTATATTTCTGTCTTAAAATTTTCCATAGTATGCCTCAACAACACTTCTTGTACAAGGGAAATTAAACAGTATTGCTTGTGTGGCTAATGTGACAGTAAGTTGTCCTTCCAGTGCCTAGACAAACTAAGACAATTGAGAGGATAGAGTTATATAAAGCTCAAATTAAGGAAAAAAAAAATTATGGGAAATCACAGCAGGTGTCGGGAGTAATACCTGCTTCCTTTCTAGAGTTCAGCAACGGTGAGAAAAGCACCTAAAGAACATCGTTGGCTGGATTTCAGATTGCCTTCAATGGCAGGATCATTTATCTTCCTTAAAAAATCAACTCTTATTAGGTCTGTTTTTATAGTCCTGATGTAACAATTCTGGGACAGTCTACTTGTCCAGTTGTCTATCACTGGCCTTTTTGCAATTATATAAAGTGTCTTATTATTCTGTATGTTTTAAAGTCTAAATTAAATGTTTTAATTTTCTTTATTTTAACTTTATTCAGAATCCCTAGTGCTTTGCATAATCAAGAGCTTACTTTAACATTCAAACGAAAGTACCAGAGTTTTATCTTCTGCCATTTTTTTCTCCATAGAAACATTATTATACATTTTAATATACATGCCTGCCATAGAATTTGGATTGTATACAAACAGACGCTCATTCTTAACAAGGTAGAGATAATGCAAGTTTGTCACTTAAAATGAAAAAGTACCACTTAATTAATATTAAATTCTTGTTAGTCAATTAAGCTAAATAATTAGAAGAAGGAAAAAATATTACCTCCATCTGGCTTACCAGGAAAAATAAATAAAAATCATTAGTCTCTGTGAAGTTGTAAACTTAAAGCAAGTAACCATACAAATATTTGACTCCTCAGTCTACAGGCTTCCTTGGCTTTTTATTTAACCTGCACCACTCTAAGCTTCGTATTTAGGTTGCTTACTTTTCACAGTGAATATTCCCCAGTCAATTAGTTACATGGTGCTATTATTTGTTCCTGTGAACTAAAGGCAATGCAGGGAACATAAACTTGTCATACAGCATACATTATAAAATTCTCCCTAATCAATGTGTACATTGGGTACAGCCCTAACACCAGATTCTAAATAATTTGAGTACTTCAGTTTAGGATGATAGCTAATGATTGTGTTACTGTAATCAGATAACAAGCTCCACTTTTATGTGGAAATATCTTTTCAATTATTGAGAGAGTATATGAAATATATGAGTATATTGAGAGAGTATATGAAATATACAGTCATAAGTTTAAAAATTACTGACATGTCCTAATTATTTTTAAAATTTATCTAGAAACATATATACTGTAATATGGGTAATATACATACCTAGTAACATGTAAGTTACTAAGAGGTAAACAGAATGCACAGTGTTTGTGCCTCACATAACTACTTAAAATGAGAAGTACCTGAATGTTACACTGGCCCTTAAAGAGACAAAAATGGTAGAAAACAATGCATTTTTCATTCATTCTACAGAAAAATAAATCAAATTATAACAATCATATCTAAGAAAACATTGGTGCCAGGTGTATTTTTACTCCACTATTATATACTGTCCATAATTTATGAATTTGAATAACAACATGTAGCAGTCAGGGAAGTCAACATCAGAGTGAAGAGGGCAAAGAGGTCCCTTCTCTGCTTTCAGCAGTGTACTCAGAAATACTGTCTTTGCATTTAGAAACCTTATCTCAGTACACAGCAACCGCAGTTGTAAACAGCAGCAAGAGACATACCTACAGCTTTCCATATATTTTGTCAAAATTGCATGAGTACTCTCTACATTAAGATCTCTAATTTCTGCCTTTTGAATTAAGATTTTCTTTGAAGAACAAGAAACAAGTCTGAGAGTTACAGACTGTATAAATAGCTTAAATTTATGGGAACTCAGTCATTTGTTTTGGGCAAAAGATGTATTTGCCCTTGACATCAAAGGGAGCAGGATTAGGTTCTAAAGCTTTACCCTGAAACTTGCAGTTCATTTTCTGGATTACATAGGTATGGATTTGTCAGGGGAATTCAGAGCTCTGCCCTTCTCCACACTGCGGCCAGCTTTGTTCATGCAGTGTATGCTCCTTGGTGTGCTACAGTCATGGTTGCATGGCTGCATAGCTCCTCCCATCCAGACTAGGGCTATCCCCACCCCATGACTAAGGCCTGGAACAGAAGTAAGGTTTAAAGGCTTTTGCAGTAGTTATCAGGTAATCTGAAATACTTGATTTATCACTTTTCTGGTCATTTCGGGCATAATGACATGAACGTGTGCATACTAAAGTGTTTTTAGGAATGTAGTGAGCCCCCATTCTGCAATAGATTGCTGTGAGTGAGCTTTTGAAAGAAGAATACAAGGAACCACTTGTCTGAATGCTGTCAAAGAATTCGATCTTTCATTTTAAATAGTGGAATAAAAATATTTAGTTTCCCTTAAGGAAAATAAAACCCTGATTTGCCCATGTGTGTTACACACCACCTTTCTAAAAGAACCAATGGCTTAAATTCGTTGTTCTCTTGTGCAGGTAATATAGCATAGCACTCAAGTAAAACAGCCATTTCTAGAAGTTCTTTAAGTTGAATGGTATTTTAAAAGCATTAAATGGTCTAGTGATATTCTCACTGAAACCATAATCAAATAGGTGTTGTGCCTGACCATGATGTTTGTAAAGTTCAAACTATATTTAGCATTTGAAAATTAAAATTTCAGTGTTCTGTATTTTATTTACATATTAATTCACCAAGAAAAAAATAATTATTTAAATAGATTACTAAAATCACAGAAAGATTCCATCAATTTGAGTTGGTAACAATCACTTAGAAGTAGATTGAAATAGTATTCCTAATCTTTGTAACTTTAGAATTACATTTTCATGAAAATTCATAGATGTATAAGATGTACACATATATTTGTTACGTGAACTCCAGATACGTAGTTCATTAAGTTATATTTTATTTTAAAGAGAAAGTAAATAGTTTTCCCCTTGCAATATATTAAATTAAATGCTTAAAAAGACTTAACGACACACTTCATTTGCAACATAAATTATTTCCCTTTATTTCAAATAGATAACTTTAAGTTAGAAATGAATAAACGATTATAGGATTGGGACCTTTTATAATTAACTTGGAACAAAGGTCTGTAATACATTTTTTTTAGAACCCAGTTTACTCTGTCTCTGTTAATATGTGCCATAACCTAATAGTATTTCCACTACTGAATTACCGTATTTTCCAGTGTGATCTTCATTTCTGTACTTTTAAACAAAGACATACACTAATAAACCAAGCTTTGATTAATCCAAAATTACGAATTTTGTAGTAGTTTAAGCTTGAGAGAGGCATTTGAAATCCGTATTAAAGACAGAGCACTATTCAAAAAATCCTAAGTACTGGATAGAATCAGGTGCACTGGTTTAAGATTTTATCCCTTTGTGCAAATAACATTCATCCAGCGCTGAAAGGGTTTGTTTATATGTCACAGGGTATTTACAGCTGTGTCCAGCTGATTCTTGAAGTCGACAGACAAGCAGTGCTTCCTCTAGAAATGAAAGGATTTTTGTCCAAGTACTGAGCAGCAAAACGACATTAAGTGAGTACTAAAAGACGTAGTTAATTCATGCGATATAAATGTTTCTTCATTATTATCCTGTGTTATGATTATTCAGCTTTACCTGTACAGAGCCACACCACAAAATCTTTCAGATTAGGACATGCCCTTTCTCCAAACACTCCTTCACAACATACAATTAAAATATTTCCAGTAAATCTGGTGGCGGTGGAGCCTCTGCCTCCAGCGAAGGACAATTCACCGCAACATCAGTATTTTCCTCAGTGCTCGTCCAAAAAGCCCGTTTTTGAAAGCCACTCCCGTTCCGTCTGTCCATCTGGAAATCCCTCGCCTCGGCAATGCTTTGAGCAGCGGGTGTTTCGGTTCCTGCGGGGCGGCCTCTCGCATCCATCGAGAAAGGGCATGAACGGCGACAGTAACTCCAGCGAGTGTCCCACCCGCAGGGGCTGCCGCCTTTGAGGATTCAGTTTAAGGCCCCTTTCCAGGTCTGCCTTCTGCGAGGCAGGATTTTGCAGTCCTCCTCCTCGTCCTCCCCACCATGCTTAGGCAGGACAAAAAATGAACACCAAAACGTGTATTCTTTTTCCAGCGGTCCTTTCGTCACAAATCCTCAGCGCAGGCTTAAGCGTAAACTTCGGTCTCGTTCCGCGCACCAAAAGGCAGGGGGGAGGGGGGAAACAACAACAACAACAAAAAAGATTAAAAAAAAAAATAAAGTCGTGCAGCAGCCGGAGGGGTGTGGAATGGAGAGGAGCTACGTTGGGGAGGCTCTGCCGGGAAAGACGAGGCAAGGGAGCCCCTCCAGCTGCAGCGGCGGAAGCGGCGCTGGTGGAGCGAGGGAGCGATCGGCGAGGAGGAGGCAGCGGAGGGAAGGGGGAGGTTGCTGGTGTTTGGCGCCGGTGGAGGGAGTCATTCCTGCCGCTGCACTTCCGGTCGGCATTTTGTTCTGAGAGGGAGCGAGAGAGACACACACAGGATCCTTCCCCCTCCTCCTCCTCCTCCTCCTCCTCCTCCTCGCCCTTCTCTTCCCCTGCCCCCCCGCTCGGTACCGACTCACCGTACCCAGGCCGCCCCTCCCCGCCCTCCTGCGCTCGCACTCTCGGAGGGAGCGGCGGCGGCCCCTTGGCAGCTCTGCCCCTCGGCCACCCTCCGCTCGCTCCGGCTCGGAGCGCGACTCGGAACCGGTTCGGCGCGGCGCGGCCCGGCCCGTGTTGATGTTGTGAAGCAGGCTCGGGGGGAAGGGATTTGCCTCGGCCGCACACCCCCCGGCTCTACATGTTCGCTGCACTGAGGAGGAGACGGAAGAGGAGCCAGCCCCCCTCCCGGCCCGGATTATTGTTGTTATATTATCTCCCCTCCTCCTCCTGCTCCGCGGCGGCGGCGGCGGCCCAGCGGCGGCGGCGGCTCCTCTGAGGAGGGAGGGGGGCGGATTTCTCTCCCCCTCTCTCGGATTCTCGTTGGATTCAGACGCCGATTTGCTCAGGTAATCCCCCTCCTTGTCTCCCCTTCCCCTCCCTGCCCTCTCCAGCAGCGGGCCGGGCCTCTCAGCCCAGCGGCCCAGCACTGCCAGGAGCAGAGGGGATTTGCTGTTATCCGGGGTAGAGGGGAGTAAGTGGCAACCGGAGGTGTTTATTTCGCAGCCCCCCTTCCTGCTCGGTCGGGTCTGGCGGAGGAGGTTGGTTCGTGCTGGGCTGCCGGGAGGCCCAGGCCCGGCGGAGGGCGCAGGCCCGCCGGCCAGCGCCTTTACTCCAGCTCGGGGATTAGAAAGGCGAAGCGGCTGCTCAGTGACAGGCCTCAACCCGAAAAGAGCAGGAGGAGGAGGAAACAAAACAATTAGTCGCAAATGTGCACTGATCCTTTGCCGTATTTACAACTTCACCTAGGGCAAGGAAGGAGGTCCCAACGAAGACAGCCCTCTAAAGTGGGCCAGGAGTAAGTGGAGGCACAGGGGAGGAGAGACAATGTAAATACTCAGGAACAAAAATGCCACTTCTCTTTGCTGTTACCTTATTCTTTTAACTGAGTGTGTTCTGAACATTCAAAAGTTTAAGTGCTTTTGGTTTTATAATCTGCAGAAGTTTAATTTCTAAATAACATTATTGATTAGTGTATTAATGACTTAGTATATTTATAGCATAAAATAGTGCTTGAAGGATGATTGACACAGCGTGGACACCTGCAGATCCAGGAAATACAGATAGGCAAGCATATTGTATCAGGTACTACACACAATTTTGGTGTCTGTGCGCTGTATACGTTGCAGGCAAATATGTTAAAAGAAGAAATACCATTTTCTGCTTCTAACAAACGGAAAACAAGCAAGGGATCGTGTGTAAAGTGCTGTGTTTATGACATTTAAGGGACCAAGGTGAAGATGAGATCTTAATCAAACTACTTGAGAATCAAATGTAAATTTATTTAAGTGAAATGTGAGGAATGCTTAAAAAGTCTCATATTTTCTTGCCAGGCTATATCACTTTGAGATCCCAAGGTTGTTATTGGTTGTTTGTGTCCATGATGTTTGAATATGTAATTAAGTGTCATTTTTACAGGTCAAATGTGTTTTGAAAATGACTCTTTATTAGTCTCAGTCTTTGTAAATAAATGGTAGCTGATTTACAATGAAGTAAATCTTGGACTTGTAAGTGGTAGAGTTGTAAGTTTTGCTAAAAACTCCGGCACATTTAAGCAAACACCCTGTGAACTAGTAAAAATACTTCTACAGAAATTACGTATTGTGGGTAATTTTAAGATGCAAAGTTTTCATCCTTATAGAAAGGAATTTTGTTAGTGGCAAACTATTTTTGATATTACATAATTTGTTAAATTCCTAGCAGGTCTGCTAGTTGTTCAGGTAGATTTGTTGTTACAATGCATGGTTACTATATCTAATAGTAACTTTCTGGTGCATTGTGTTCAGAGTCTTGTAAATAAAACTCTGCTTTCCTGCCTCCTTCGTGCCCTGATACATGTTTAAGAGGGTGAAGTTAATATAGCTGTCACGTAGAAGGCGTGTTTTTAATGCTGTAAATCCGTGTAGTAGTCAGTAGCGTGTCCGTGATTTGTATTGGTCAGGGAGCAGTTTGAATTTTAAAAAGCCAGAAGATCCTGCTGAGCCCCAATCCCGGCCTCCCTTCCTCCCACTAATCTCCCATTCCTGTCTTTGTGCTGCCTGGTCCTGTTAGACACTGTTTGCAACAGGGCCTCAGGCCTACGTGCGTGGAGAGGAACCATTTACAGTTCAAAAAAGCAGCTTTTTATTTTTAAACTTTGTGAAATGCAGAGGGAGCCACTAGTGGTCTCTAACTGTCCCCACCTCGGTGTGTAACAGCGGAATTGCTGTTTGCTTTTGCCTTGTAGCATGCGTGGAGACCGAGTGTAACTCTGCTTTACAGGAAAGAAAGGACTGTGCAGAAGTAGTTGTAGTTCTTGGGTAGTTTTCATCATCAGGAAGCGACATTACAGCCCTAGCTTTTCTTTCATCTATGTCGCTTCTTCTCTCAGCTGCTGTTCTAAGAAGAATGTGTTTGTTAAGCTAACAGTAGTGAACTTTTCTGACTGATTTTTCATTTAAAGAGGTTTGCTTTAAATATTCTAGATATGAGCAGGAAATGAGCTACTGTAGTCACACAGTTCCTGTCAAGTTTATCTTGCCAGGGTTGTGTTTACAGCACCGGGTTTTTTTGTTTGTTGTTTTTTAAGTTTTTGTGTTGTTTGTTTGTTTGTTTTGATTTTGATTTTTTTTTAATCGTAATGGATGCACTTTTCTGGAATGAAAAATACGTGTATTTATAAAGGGAAATATAAGATATTGCCTATTTTTATTTGTAATTAGTTTTTTGGGTTTGTTCTTATCAGCCATATGTGGTTAATCTTGAATTAGTTACTTGATCACAGTAGTTTTACCGAAATATTTAAAGTTGAAATATTTTAAGAGGACTTATTTTTCTTTTGGTTTGCATGTTTTAGCATATTTAAGACTCTGTGTGTGTTTGTGTGTAACAGGCCTGTGGCACTTTCATACTGCTTTATCCCTAATGTTAGGAGATTCTACTGGTCCAGTGTTTATCATAACAGTTAGCTGCTTAAGGACACTGTATTTATTTTATTAATGTTATAGAAATACAAAATTAATTATTCTCAAGATGTTAGTTGTAATTATTATTTTATAAAAAAGAGGAAAACACTTATTTCTATATTTTGTTTTTTACTTTTTCCTGCTTTGTGCATTTTGAATTTTCTTCTTCTGTACAGGTTGTTTTTTTCCTCTCAACTTCTTGAACATTTTATCTAAATTTTACCTTTATTCCAACAAAAACCTCTTCCTGAAGTCTTTTTCTGTTGATAAAAGCTGGTTTATACTTACTAAAAATCAAGACATACATTTTACAGGCATGCCCGTAAAATAATATTTTTAGAAAAAATTTGCAACATTTTAGTTTTGACTTGGAAGCAATAGACAGGATCAGAGAAGCAAAATTATATACCTAAGCCTTTTTGAAGATCCTTATTCTGCATAAGAGCATAGGTACCCTGTGAAACCTTATGCTTGAGACTCCATGTACATAAATGTTCATGCAACTCTTCTTGCAGAATCAAGGTCATAGATAGTAATTTCCTTAGGACATGAGCTTTTTGTTTGTGTTGTTGTATTAGTGTGATTATTAAGGTAATATAACTTTAATCCTAAGTGTTTCATGTATATAGTCCTCTACAGTATAAATAAACTGTATTTTGGAGGATACTAGGTGAAAAATATGAATTGCTCTGAGCGAGAGTTCCTGTTCCTATTTGTATATATTCAGTGGCAACTGGACTTCCATGTCTATTATATTACAAAGTGTTAAACTGATTATATCACATTTATATTAATACTTCATAAAAATTGCACAACACATATGAAGTCTCTGAATAATTGCCATAACAAGAGAGAAAAAAAATGTACTTCTATCATGAATATCTAGACCTAGGAAAGAAATCAAGTCTTCAAATTCACAATTTTATGATTTCTAGAAATGATGTTAGAGGATTGTGTAGTATTCATGAATGTGTGTAATTTGGATAACAACTATGGGCTTACTTAAACAGAAAAATGAAGAGTAGTGATAGCTTTAGAATTTTCTGGCATTAGGGTGGCTACTTAGTATCACAAAAGACTAAGAATATTTAATATTTGAAAAAATGGCCATTTCAGTACCATACCGCTTATTTTTGATCTTGTTTTTCATTTGCCTTTATTAGAAGTAGTTCACATTAGGTTAGCTTCTGGTTTTGAAGCATCAGCAGTAATGAACACTCAGTTGCAGAGAGGTACCTACAAGGAAATGCTTGAAATTGGTTACTCCTGTGTATTATTGCTAATAACACTGTACAATAATGATCCCTTTTAATAAAAAAAAAGTATTCTTGAAATTAAGAAAACAAGGGTTTAACAATATCAGAGTCCTTAACATAATTCATCTACATTTATATTTTTATTTTCTTTGTATTGCAAATATACTTCTTAGTAGCTGATCCCGACCCCTGAAGAAGGTGTGGAAGAAGTGCTTTACACTGACATATATGACAGCCCATGAGTAAGGAAATTGCGTTTGAGGAGATTGTGCAGGACCTGTGATTTGTGTTTTACTTCCTGACCCTAATGTTAACCATGGAAAATCACCCCAGCAAAAGGCAGAGAAGAAAGGATTTTGTCCCAACTGTGTGTGGAAACTAAAAGGGATTCCAGTCAGATTGAACATGGTTGTTGATACTGTATTTTAAGGTGATTACTTGGTCTACACAAATAACTTCAAAAGAAGGTGAATATCCAAGACTAGTTCTCATGTTGATGTCATAAAAAATTCTAGAAAAAGTTGATTTTATAGCCTTTAGAATTTGTATCAGTCTTAAATGTAAATAATCAGAGATGTCAGATTATTTTTATATGAGTAGATAATTATTTTTTTCATTTTATTGGAGTGGGTTGATTTGAAGCACTTTGGTTTTTGTAGCAGTGTGTACATGTAGACATGCAGTGCATTTTAGAGGAACAGTGTCAGAAAAGCCTAGGCTGCAAAATAAGGGAGTCATGTTAAGGAAACAGCAGACTGAGGAGCTGAGCCTTTAACTGCAGCACAGTATTCAACCCTAACCTCGCAGCCCCAGTTCAATGCCTCATGCAGTGCATGGGAAATGCCAGCTGACCACTATACTCTTATAAGGTAGTTCATATTCTAATCATTCAGTGTATAGCCTGCTGCTTTGTCACCCGCTGTGTACATCCTAGTCCTTCAGGAAGGCTGAAGTGTTTTCATATTTTAATTTGTAGAGTTACCTCAAAATAAGGTGCTTTGCAGACATCAGAGAGCTTTATTTTTGCACATCTATAAAATATGTTTTCAATTTTATAGATGAAAGGCTGAAATGGAACCAAAATAGTGAATTTTAAAAGCTTATAAATCTTATCTATTGTGACATGCTTTACTCAGATTTTTAAAGTTACTTTACAGCACTTAGGAAGTTCATAGCATTGTTTTTGTTGGCCTCATTTGTGGTAATATGTGTTCTACACTTCTGTATTTATTAGGCTCATTGTTTCTCCTCCTGAAGCCCTAAGAAGTATAGAATGGGTTTTCACTGAAGGCCTTAAACATCTATTAAATTTCAATTCTTTTGATCATGCCAACAGTTGGGAAAAAAACAGACTTCCTGTCTTGAGAACCTAAAAAAAGCATCATCATCTATCTCTTAAGTTTATCAGGGAGAAGAGAGAAAGGGAATAGATTGTAACTGGAATACCTCATGCAATTAAATATTGTAGCTACAACACTGAACACACAGATACAAAATGTTACTGTTACTCTGTAGGATTTCTAGTTCCTGTTGGAAGTATCCTAAGCTTTGGGTTGGAATTGTTGAGTATAAAGTTCTTATCCTGAGCTGATGATTGTTGCACTTGGTGTAGAGTACTTGAATGTCCATCTCTGCGCCCAGGGTTCAGACCACTGCGATGTCAGTCAGTTGTCAGGCTCCTCTAAGACTGTTAGTGAAGCAAGGCTGTTCTGAGGTGTAATAAGTGCATTCCTAGCTAGAAATTTGCTTCAGGGATGTAGGAAGTCCAGGCCCAAATGCAGAATTGTATTAGGCAAAGAACTTCTAGAATTTTTTTCTTCCTCTATGGCTTTTTGTATCATGCTCAAAGCATGGCTCAGAGGCTGTGAGTACTTTATGGAATAGGCAGAATAAGTAGCACTTTAGTCTTACTTACTTCTATCCTTTCTATCTTGTGAAGGTTTTATGTGAGAGTATGTTTATGGAAGGTTTTTTTTGTTAGTTTTGGTTTTTGTGGTTTAGGTTTTGATTTTTTTTAAGAAGAGTTGATATTCATAAATGTCATTTCTTAGCAAAAGATGTCTTGAATGTGAATCTTCTCAGTGAATTGGTTTTATTAACTGTGTTTTATTCAAATTACTTAGTAAAAATGTTATGTTCCAAATAAGGCACCTCCTTGTACTTTGTAAGTTTGTGTTTCATGAGATGTATGTCATATGCCACATATGGGGCAATGATCCTGTGAATAACAAGAAATGGTACATGATCATTTAATCAATGGCTATCACAATGCACAAGGAACTAAAATATGGGTATGACCAACCATAATTCTGACATTTCTTAATACTTCAGTGCTTGTTTTAGTACTACTTTTTTATCTCTTTTTTCCCCCCTCAAGCTCACTGAATAACAAACATATATCTGTGATAACGCAATTTCTGTCTCTCGTGTTTGAACTTAGTCTTTCTTCTATGCTGACATCAGAAAAGATGAGGTTGCAAATACTCTGTCTCTGAAATTTTGATTTCAAGTCTTATGACTTAATAAGACTGTCCAAATTTCTTTCATGTTATTTTCCATTCAGATGTGTTTCTTTTTTTCTTCAGATATGCTTTTTCTTCAGATATTGAGGATAGGAGGAATAATTCAGAGGGTCCTTACCAGATGCTATGTCCAGGAGCTGACTATAAAAAATTCTGTAGAAAAAATAATCTGGAATCTGGTTTTTGTAGTCTAAAAGCTGTAAAAGTTTTGATGAGATTCTAATAAGACTAGTGAGAACTTCTGAGGAATTCTTTGTGAAGATCTAAAATATTTGATTTCCCCCCCCCCCCAACTTTGTTGTTTTGTTTTTTTTCTGAAGGGTAAATTTAATATCTGCTTGGTGATATGTTTGCTAAGTTTGTAGTTAAGAGTAAGGTAATGTAATTGTGGGTGCTATATTTCAGTTTTTTCCTCTTCTTTTGAAATAATGGAAAATGGATATTTTTCTGCTGCCATGCTCAGTAATGGCTGGTTCTTCCTGGTTTTCTTTTAAAAACTCATGTTGAGGCATAGCCTGTAGCATAGTACAACTTCATTTATCCTGTTAAAATTTGGCAGTTACAAGGATTTGAAGCATTGCTAAATGGAGTTACTAGCTGATTTTACGAATGCATGTTTCTCCTTGCATGTAGGTAGGACTGGTTCTCCTCTCAATTTCTTGATTACTGATGTACTGTTTCAAGGCAATGATTTTACTTCTGACTTTGCTAAACTTCAGTCGTTTGGGCCCAAACCTTCCATGTTGAGTGAATGCCCTTTATTGATTTACTCTCTGAATAATGTTTAAAGTGAACATAGTTCACAGGCTTCTAAGGGTTGTGATGAAGGAAAAAAAATTTAAAAAATTATTTCTGTTGTTTTTTCAAGAAATTGGAGCATTGCTGTTCTTTGGGAAAAGGAGTTCAGAATTTCAATGTGAGATGACTTTTTACATTAAGGATATGTATTTTATTGCCACTTGAAAAGCTTTTAAAAATTGGGCAGATTATTAGTGTCTGAAAACATTAACTGATTTCCCTGATTGTAGGCACTATTGTTGAAAAATTTTGTCTGCACAACAGAGCTTTTCTAAAAGTTCTAAGCAGTGAGATAGATATACAAACTCTTAGTTTTACGTTGTCCGTTCTCTGCTTATCCACAATACAGATTAATTTGAGAGTGTAAAAGACAAGAAGTGAAACTGCAGATGGGTGGAAGGGTGAGCATATGGAGAAGGAGCAGTGGACTGGAACTGGACTTAGACAGATGGGGAGGGAATGGAGTTTGAAGGGTAGGAATTGGGAGAAGACAGGTTTTTAAGGAGCCACTCTTTAAGATGATCATCACATCTCCTGTGAAGACAGTCTGAGAGAATTGGGATTGTTCAGCCTTTATCAGAAGAAAAGAAGGCACTGGAGAGAGACCGCATATCACCTTTCAGTACCTAAGTGGGGCATTTTGTGAAAGCTGGAGGGGGATCTGCAGCTACTACAGGGGCATGTAGTGCTAGGACAGCAGGGAATGGCTTTAAGATGACAGAGGGAAGGTTTAGAGTAGGTCTTAGGAATGAATTTCTTTCTGAGAGAGTGGTAAGACAATCTTGCCCAGAGAAATTGTATCTGCGTCATCCCTAGAAGTGTTGAAGGCCAGGTTGGATGGGGTTAGTGGAAGATTTATTTGCCCATGGCAGAGAGGATGAACCTTTTAGGTTCCTTCCAACCCAGATTCATTTTATTGTTCTATGAAATAATGACTGATCTGTAGTGATTGGATAAAGGAGCTGGTGGGGCAGATACAAATGCTCTTAAGAAAGATAAAGGAAAAGCTGTGAAACAACTTTATCAAGAAGCCAGGGCAAAAAGATACTGTGTATTTGCTTGTACAGTCAAGGAAAGCAGTTCAGAGATGAGAACGGATGGGAAGTGTGTTCTGAGAGAGGCCAGAGAGGGGAAGGAGAAGAAATTGCCTGAGAAGCCAGAAGTACAAAACAAGGATTGGCTGGGCAAAGAAGCATTATTTCACACAGAGGAATTCATTGTTTGAGTTGTCCTTTTTATTTTTTGTTTCCTTAAACTGAGAAAATTACTTTGGAAAAAAAAAAGAAGCATCAGAAATTTGGACTATTTCTTGTAAGAACAAATGATCGAATATTCTGTAGTTCAGATTACCTGTGTAGGTATGTGTGCCACCTTTGTGAATGCATTGTGGTACTCTTAAGTCTGTCATCCTTTTTTTACTGACAACAGGATGTCTATTTCACTGATTGTGTAAAATAAGTTAAATTGTGATTTTTTTATTTTTTTTTAATACAACAGGTTATATGAATGTCCCCAGGTATTTGCCTTAGATTTTGTTGATTCTGCCTCAGGGAAAAGGATAAACTCTTGAGATTGCTTTCAGTCCTGTCTTCTATGATTAAACATCTTGATTTCTCATTGGTGTTTAGTGTATGGCTTTTTGCCTGAATTGTTTTGTGTCATGAAGCCCTGCTCCAGAGACAGAAGTCTTAATTTCCTCATAGGCTTTTCTGTGGTCTGTACTGGAATATTGTAATTCCACAATTAAGCACCACAAATGCTAATTTTTAAAAAATTTTTGGGGGTAGTAAGTTGAGTAGTACTGAGATAAAGAAGTTGGTCTTTATTATCTTTGGAAGTCTAACTGGAACAAGTGTAGAACTTTAATTTTAAATTAACTGTTTGGGGTTTTTTGCCTCATGATTTGTATGGTAATAGTAGAACAGATTTTGTTAATTTTGGTTACAAATATGACTAATCAGTGCTTGTTCAAATTAGGCTTAGGAGCCTGCAGGATAAAAGGAACACAGAAATATTTACCATTGGTAATAAAAATAGAATGAGATTCCCAAGAGTGGCATTTATCTGTTTCCTGCTATCTGATCTGAAGCGTCTTTCCCTTCATATTTTCTTTGTTTTTACTTGGACTTGAGATGTCATGTGTACAATAGACCTTACAGCCTTACGAATAGCCTCTGATTCATTTCCAGAGCAGATGCCTCCTGTAAGCTGAAGGAAGATTGGGCCTGGGGGTGGCAGAGAAGTGTTACACAATTACATAATCCAAGGACTGTGTCAGAATTCTTGAAGGCAAGGGACATTTATTAACTTTTGATTGACTTTGCAAAGATTTTTCAGTCTGGCGATTTCTTGTAAAAGTCTAGAAACTTTTGAGCTGATACTCAGAAAAAGTAGTGTTTTAGTATTTGTTGATATCAACTTTTCAGTGCTGAGTGCAGTGCTTTAGAGGATGCTTTTAAAGTCATGCCTCGAACATTTTTAATTATAAGAGTTTTAACATACAGTTATGCATTTAGTGTGATGCATTTCTAAACATTGTCTTGTAAAATAGCTGTTAAAGTGTAATAAGTAAAATTTTCAGTCTTGATTTCTACATCATAAAAAGGAATTGAAGTGAGATCAAAAATGGACTTGTGAGATTGGTGTTGAAAAGGTCAGCCTTTGAATGTCAGTCAAAAGTTTGAGATGTGTGAGATGCAAAATGGAACCCAGCTCCTGTGGTGCTAAGTAATGGTTAGTTAATAGAAAATACTGGAGAGATTTTGACATCCTGGAGTTCAGTTTGAATCACTTTATTTCAAAATTGTATTCTCTCCTTCAGGTTTCATCCATGTTCTAATTAGTTTTCTTTGCCTGTGATGTAGTACTTCTTCAGCAGGAAGATAAGACAATGGTCCCCATAAAATACAGAACCAAAGACACTAAGAGATAGTGACAAATGCATGTTTGAATGTCCTGCTACTGAGGAGGATTTCAGAATCTCTCTGATACCTCAAGCAAATGTTCAGTCTCTGTCCTCCCAAGATTTTAAATGAAGTGTTGGAGGCAGTGGCTAATATGCAGTGCCAAGTGCCAATCAATTTTCTATGTTAGGTATGTTCAAAGTATGTGTATGACTGGAGTTTCCTACTCTGAAGATCTCACCCAGACTTACATGTAAAACTGTAAGTGTTGAGTTGCTTATTTCTGACATACGCTGAAGCAAGGTTATAGGTGAACTTTTCTGGTGATATGTTAGGTGACTAATGACTTAGAGAGTTGTAGGAACACACTGTGCACGCTACAGTCACTATTATAAAAGATTATTTAGAGTTATGACTCTGCATATTTACTCACTGGAGTAATTCCCTCTGGCATTATATCTAGCATGATGTAAAATTTAGTCATGTTATTTGCAAAAATAGATAATTTATTTTTACCATGGAAAATATAATTAGAATATTTGAGGAATTGAAATAAAAATGGTATGGTTTAAAGACTGTTTTGTCTGTAATTCACTAAGTGTCATTACATGAACAAGCCATCATACTATTGGAAAGTAAACATTCTCAGTTTTCACGTCTGAACAAGCCATCATACTACTTGAAAGTAAACATTCTCAGTTTTCACATCATCCTATAATTTTAGCCCACAACCTGGAGAAAGAATAATGAGAACCATTTATTTAATTTAGGGGCTTATTAAATACTTGCCTTGAACTAGTAGACTTCAGAATAGGAATTATCTTTTTTTTTTTTTTTTTTTGTGAATGTTTGTGTTTATTCCTGACAAATCTTTTTTCTAAACTCAAAGTAGGCATATGATGTCATGGAATTAAGCAAATTCCTAATCACATCCTGATAAACAATTAGTCAGTGAAGTCTTATAAAAAGCTCTGTAGGTGGATTTCAGGGTATTCCACACAAGTCCTGATAATCTGAAGTTATTGCATGCTCAGTTACAGTGAATGTTCGATTGTTTATATGTAGCATGTGGCAATTGGGTTAATTTAAACCTGTTTCATTGCTGACTAAGGAAGGTTGGATTAATTTGCATTTTTCATGAGCATTATGTACAATTATTAAAAGTCAGCTGATGCACAGTTAACTAGAGAGTGTAATCTACTTCAACCAGTCAGCTTTCCCAAGGATGGCTGACACTCCATGTGGCCCTACATAAAATTTGTGAGAGAACAGTATTTGTCTGAACCAAAAACATTTAAGGTCTACTACCTGCACCTAGTTAATGATACAGGTGTAAGTTGGAACAAGTGTTTTGGGAAGGACAAATAAAATGGATGAAATTCTCATTTTAAAATGCACGGATTTTGAAATTCTGATAGAAGATATCATAACGCTTGTTATAGATGTAGCAGATAATTATTTTAAACAAGAACAGAAATGTCAGTTTTATGATGATGCTTAGATGCTTATGCTATTTTGTAATGAATCAAACAAAAATCAGAAAATCAACATACTTCAGTTTTAAAGGTGACCCTATAGAAACAACATCAGTTACCAATGACATTAAACCTGCTGTACAGAACTTAGAAGTTTTTTTTGCAACATGACAATTACCTTCATAGGAAGAATTCAGTTGAGATTCGTATGCATGATTATGATTTATAAATATTCTGTAAATCAAGATACATGAAAATTCATTAATAATGCTTTAAAATTATACTTTTAAATAAATTTAAAAAATTTAATTTTGTAAAAAAATTTTGAATAAATGTTTTAAAAAATTATTTTTTTAAAAAAAACCCTTAATTTTAATGCTTTAAAATTATAGTTTTGCAATGGATTATTGACATACCTGTCAATACACAGGTAGGATTACTTAAAATTGATATCAACGTATTTGCTTTCTTAAATAAGAAATAGCAAGGACCTTAATGTTAGAGTATTCATATATAATAAAACATTTATTTCATGAACACAATTATTATAGTAGTAAATCGTGGGTGCACACAAGACAAAATAGCTCTTTTTTTGTTTAGATAATGCATGATAATTTTTAGGCTAGATTTGCCCCTTAAGGTTAGCAACAACTTTGTAATACAGTTGTAGTTACTTAGTATTGTCCTGTGGTTAATTTGGTTTTTTTCACAATCATTCTTAAGTATTTCATGAACCTTTGTTAGTTAAAAATGTTTGTATTTTGTGGGAATGAGGTGGGAGTGGGTTGTGGTCTTGTGTGCTAATTGCTGAAATGTGGTGGTGGGCTCCCAGTTGTGATTGTTCTGCAGTAAGTATCTGAACTCTGAACAGCGTTTTATAAATTCGGCACTCATTTAGCTTACTAACACCAGTGGTGTGTTAACTAGTATCAGATAACTTGAAAGATATTGTGGTTTTTTCTGCATAAAATGCTTATGTATTTGTTCGGGTAGTAACTCAGATACTTGCCCACTGAAAAAGCAGAGTTGTCTTTCAGAATTTGCCTTAAAACCTTTTAGAAATAATAAGTACCTACTTGACAGTTAATGTCTTAGAAAATGTAGAAGAGGATGTCTGTTGTGAATAAACAGTAGGAATAATTAGCAGTGGGGGGAGCTCAAGTTCTTTGTAATATGAACCTGGATGTAAGTGAATGTGGGATTATGTGAGATAGGAGTTCAGTATACTACTACAGAATACTACTGTCAGTATGAATTTGTGTCTCAGACACTAGTATCATGTGTGCCAAAGCATGGAGACAATCATGTCAAACATTTGGCCTGGGAAGGCCACTTGTGGTTCTGCAGGCTCTAATTTATGGTATCCCGTGGCAACTGTTAGAAAGAAAAAAGGGTTGAGATGTGTCCCACAATCATATCCTGTGAGTTTAATGTGAAGGGTTTATTTTTTTCTGGATGTAAACAACCTCTTCAGACAGGAACAGATCTTTACCTTTCTGCAAAGGTGCCGTCTACTCTCCGTTGTGTGTTTAATCACAGAGAATGGTAAATTAGCAATTATTCTGTTGGGAAACAGGTCAAAAACTCAGTAATTTTATGGCCTGGACAAGTGGCTACCAATGGTTAGTGTGCCTGTCTGTCTAGGTGCCTTGGCATCCAAAATAAGAATGAAGTACTATTAGCTATTCCTTATTCCTACTTTAGTGTGTGTATGTCAGTCTTGATGTAAATTTAAGGTATTTGAGAAGTTTCTGGTTTCTCTTCAGATGACATGTAAGTGAAATTAGAAGGGTATCAACCTTAATTTTTGATGCTTCTGAATTGTTAGAATAGTCCCAAAAAAATGTGTAGCTTGTATGTCTCCTTTGTGCCAAAATAAGTTTGAGAAAAAAGAAAATGGATTCTAGCAAAGCTGCAGAGAATTGAGAAAAAACTCCAAAATGAGCTTGTGACTTGAGAAATAATATTTCACAGCAGAAATACTGAACTATCGTTCTAAAAGGTGCATGTTATCAACTACATCTGAGGAAAGACCGCAAAGATCAGCTTTAGTTTTTTAGTTTTTTTTTTTAGTTTTCCCTTAAAGGTGCTGCCCTACATATACATATTCCTAGCAGTGCTGTGGTTTACATCTTACTTTGTATGTACTTACTTTCATTCATCAGTGATCTGTGATCGTCAAACAGCTATTACTGTACTTACAAGAGAGTGAACTGAAAAGTATAGCACACTTATTTTAGGATATTTTAAAATACTTGGTTTTAAAGTAATTAGAAGATAAAATGATATGAGGGTTTAATATTTTTTTTCAGGATAGGTAATTTAGCTCAGTTGGTTAGAGTATGCTGCTAATAACACCAAGTTGGTGAGGATTGATCCTCATATGGACCATTCATTTATGAGCTTAATGATGATCCTTGCAGGTCTTCCAAATCAGAATATTTTGTGATCCTTCTTGAAACTTCAAATATAACTTACCTGTATTTTAAAGTCCACTCCCTCCCTAGAAAAAGGGAAAATGTAATTGCAAATTATTGCGGTTCAACAGGTTATGAAAATAAATTACTCGGCATCCAGTTCTGTAAATTTTATTAAAAAATTTAGCATTACTCACTCATCTAGTCTTCACTTTATTCATTAATTTGATTATCTGCATGGTCAGTTATGATTATCCATGTATTTGTAGTGTATGGACCACAGTTCACCTTCACCTTAGCAACAGCTGGGACAATAGTGCTGTCTAAATTCTAGTCAAAAGTTTTGTATTAAAGCCTCAGTGAAACTGAGAGCTATAATTAGGCTTATTTTCCGCAGTAGTGAAGTTCAAACCTTTAAGAAGAGTTGGTTGTTGTTTAGAATGAAGTATCTGGAGAATAAAGTACATAAAAGATAAACATCTGTGGATTGTCAGGGATGGAAGGATTCAGTGTGGATTTTTGTGGTGTGATCCTGTGAGGTCTAACTGAATCTTCATGAAGGAGTTCTTGGGTGTTCTCCATATGCTCATAACACAGTCAACTGTGCAGCCTGGAGCTGGAGCTGTGTCCCTAGCCTAGGTCATATTTACTTTGTGTTAGCTCATCAGGTTAGAATATAGAGATTTAGATATAGGATACATAAGGATTTTTATTTAATCAATTAAATAGTATCTGCAGCTCATAGAAATAAAGTTCACAAATGGAAAAGTGCAAATTTTTAAGTTTTGGTCATTAGTTGATGACCAAATTTCTCATATTGGAAGGTTTGACTTATTTATATAAATATAGAAAAAATAGTTGCTGTACATGAATGACTAGAGAAGCAGTAGCAGTGCATTTATCTGCTCTCAGGTTTTACCAGTCATTTATTTGAACAAGTATTTCTAAGACCGTGTCGTGGTTTAAAACCAGTAACTAAGAAAATTACTTATTTCTTGCTGTGAGATATGGATTAGAACAAGAGCAAAACAGGCATAAAACTTAAAAGGAATAAAGAAAGTTTATTGACAAACTACAATAATAAGAACACCAGAATAAACTTCCAGAAAAACCTTTTCATCCCCTGTCTACTCACTATTCCCTTGTTCATTTGACAACAGAGACAAAAGTTTGGAACTTAGGTGGTTAAAACAGTCCCAATTCTTGCTACAGTCTTTTTACCAGTCTTTGTAGAGAAACAGAAGTCTCTTTCTGTTAATTTATGGAGTTTCTCAAAAGAAAACTATTTTTGTTATAGTTTTCCATTGCCCTGATGTCAGCTGCCCAGAGCTGCTGTTATCAGAGCCCACCCCTCCCATTTTTACATCACTCTGAGGTGTGTATTATGGGCTAAAAGTCTAGGGATAGCATTTTTAAGGATGAGTATTCAAAGGCAAAAAAAAAAAGTCTTCTTCATCTGTTTCTGTGAGCTTCACTAGACAACAGTTTTCTCATTGCCTCTCAAGGCTTCAAATCTCCCAGCACTTCACTATACCATAATTACTCAAGTTTATACTTTGAACACTTTATTCCTCCCTAGATACTTATCATGAATTAAAGGAGTTCTTTTCAGGACTTCATTGTCCATCTCCATAGTTTTAACAGAAAGATAGTTCAGCAAAATTAAATCATCTTCTTAATTCTCTACCTTTTCTGAAGCTTCTTTTCTTTCCTGTCCTGTCACTGGTAGTTTATAAAGTCTCTTTTTATGTTGATCACTCTCCTTTTTTTCTCTCTGGATAAGAAGATTAATCCGCAAGTCTCATCTGGGTAATGAAAGAGTTAAAATCTTGCCCAGGCTGTTGTAGGTAGTTCTGTGGCCTTGGCCGGTTCAGGAACTGGAGCCGTCTGCGATGGAGAGTTCCTCATGGCTGCTCTGGAGAGTGCAGTCACCGCCCCAGCCCACTGCAGGCCCAGAGCCTCTCTCCTTCTTCACTCAGCAGTTTCTAGTGAATTTAGTTACAGCAAAAACCCTGCAGCCGAGCCAGAGATCAGCTTGGCCCGGCCCAGCCAGAGCCCGGGGAAAACCCCCCGCAGGGCCCGCATCTCCCGGCCGGGAGACACGGGAAGGGCTGGAAGGCCGGAGCTCCGCCACTCTTCACAGCCAGGAAACAAAGAGAACCAAGAGAGCTCTGGTTTTACACTTTAAGGTAGGGTTCACAAGTTGATCCCACTTTTCAATGGCCTAAACTGCTGTCAATTCTCAGCAATGACCGATAATTGGTCAGGAGAAAAGACTCCAGGCAGTTCCCAGAAACTTCAACTTTTCTTAAAGGTAAAGTAACTCCATGACAGACTGCTATTTTCTTGCACCCATTTTTCTAATGGTTTTTTTTTTGTTTGTTTGTTTTTTGTTTTTTTTTTTGTTTTTGGGATGTTTTTTATTTGTCAACTTCATTGACAAACTTCACTTTTGTAAGTGAGAGCTTGTATGTGTGACATAATTAGACTATACTTTCTGGAAAGACCTTGTAAATGCTTTAGTAAGTGAAGCTGAAAACAGGCTCAGCTAAACCTAAACCAAGCTGCTCTTACCCTGAGACTTAGATTTCTGTGTTTTTCTGATGTCAGTGTAAATATCTACTTTTTAGAAAAGTGTAGTCATTTTTCTTTAGTAAGGGCTTGCTCATCCCTCTCTTTTCTCACCCTCCCCCGCAAGTTTGCAATTGACTGTTCAATCACTAACTCTCATAAAGGCACTGAAGATGCCACATAATGAAAGAATGCTCAGCAAGGACAGGGAAATAAAAATCTTTCTTACCCTGTTTCTTTGGAGCACTGACAGAAGATATTGCTTGAGTGAACTATGAATGAGGCTGGAGCTTTGCAAGTATGTGACGTGACCTAGATGGTCCCTTTCTCACCTTGCAAAATATAAAGAGACATATTTTGATGTCAGTGAGTTGGGTAGGTTTGTGGGGAAAACTTGATTTCTGAGGGAGCATTTGTTGTTGATTTGTGATGAATTTGTTTGTTTTGTGGTATTGCGGTGCTTGATTAAAAGTACAACGGTTTGAGAATACTGACTTTCAAAATATGTCCTGAGAAATGTTTTGGCTGATTGGAAGATCTTACAAACTTACAAACACATTTACATATAATAGAACAGATAATTTTGCCTGTATCTTTTATATTCTTGACTTTTGGGGTAAGATGGATTAACATGTATGAGTGTATTGTCTTGTTTTCTTACTTACATTAAGTTTTAGCTGTTATATGATCTAGTGAGGACTTTCTCTCTGTATGGATTGTACAGTTTTTGATGAGACTCTGCTCCAAAACAAAACAGAAACAGTGTATGGCATCTCTGGTTTTTGGAAATCTTACATCAGTAAAAATCCTTAATCTGACTTTTGAAAACAATGTAGGAATATTTATGGGGAAAATTCAAATCAAAGTGTACTAGAGCTGCGATTGTAGAACATAATTAAAGTGTCTTATTTTAGAAATACTGTAATGTTATAAAGCTGAAACTAAATTCTGTTATTAAATTTTAAATTAAAGTTGATTTAAGTGGAAATATTTTCTAAGATGTGTCCACTTTGACATATGACAGAGTTTTGTGAAGCATTCTAATTTTAAAAATTCTCATTGAGTTAAACGGATAGGTATTTGGGAAGAGCATAAATATATTCTCTCTAACCACTAAACGTGAGAGAAGTGGGATTTTTCACCAGTGTCTCCCCGCTGTACAGTATTTACAGAGGTCTCATATGCTGTAATGTAATCTGAATAATGTCTTTAAACTTTTGGCCATTAAATTATTTCAGTTTCTGTACATGTGTAAGTTAGTAGCTGTAAGGTATCTTCCAGTCTTGTATGCTTCTTGCTTTTCCACTTATTTTGTAGATCCTATTATGGTCCACTTCAGAGAGCTGTAGACAGCTTTAATCTCATGGATTATTTAAAATTTTTGCTAAATAGACAGGTTTATTAATATATTGCAGGACATGCCAAGGACTTCAGGAGAAGGTTTGGTTGCCTTGGCATGAACATGCTTTTTTCTTTTTTTTTTTTTGCCACATATGTATTTGGAAAGTACAAGACACAGAGAGTTAAGGTGTCTGTGGTTCAGTTATCGCTCATCTATAACCCTGCCTTCTATATTTTTTTTGGTCAGGTTCATATGACAAATAATTTTAATATGAATATCTCTCGTTTTTCAGCTCCCCAGTTTTGATTGTGATACATTTAAGTTTCCCTAAGATAAAAAAATACTCTGGGTACAATGATTCTATCAAGACCAGCTAGGTAAATTATGGTAATCAATGAAGTATAGCTGAATTTACTAATTTCCTGTACTATAAAATTGAGGTTTAATTATATGAATTTGACAGTATAGTACTAGGGAACCATGAAGAGTATAGATCCAAGCTTGATGCAAAATTAAATCTCTCTTTTCCTAGCAAGGAAGTTTATTAGGAGTGACCGTGCTTAGTCAGTGCACACCCTATCCTAAATTATAGAATAGGTACTTTGTTTATCTTAAGAGTGATACTTTTCCCATAATAGGTTGTGCAGAAGCTTTGCGATTACTGAGATAAAATGAGTCTGTTTAACTAGTTTATTCAGAGCTGTTGAGTTGTGGTGAGAAATAGTTGATGTGGACATTTTGAGAACTTTTGAGAATAGTGGATGTGAATCTTTTGACTCTCCAAACCTGGAAAAGGAAGGAAAGGAAGGAAAAGAGCTTTGCTTCAAAACTGGTGAATGAAACCCCTTATCAAGTTTTATTTATGTTTTGTGGTAAGAGCCTCCTTAACACTGCAATTTAATTTGAATCTGTGAAAAGGACAGTTTTTAAAAAATATTAAATATTTGTGTTAATATTGTTGCATGCAGTCATTACATATTGACTGAAGAGCCCTTTCTGGATTATATATCTTTCCCTTACCATGTTTTGTGTTTGAGGTGGGAAATACAGTTTTGCAATAGTTCTAAATCATGTTACCAAATAGGTAGTCATATGCAGGAGTTTAACTGTGGAAATAAAATCTGAAATCCTCTAATAATTTTCTAGTTTTGCTAGTGGTTCTTTTCTTAGACCTTCTTTTGATATTTCTTGTCCAGCCACCCTTGTAACTACAGCTTTAATTTATTGAAACTAAAAAAAGTTTTTAATTTAGGTACTGTTACTGGGAAGTGTTACTGGCTAGAAATTTTTATGATTGGCTTGATATCCTTAAACTTGCTTGCATTATCTGCCTGAGTGTCTGTCTGTATATAATACAAAGAGAACTAACAAATGTATCTCTTGAAAACCAGTTTGAGTACCAGGCAGAAAAAACCCAAGGCAGTCAAACTGTGAGTCTTAACAAAAAATGTATTGATTCCTAAAAAACAGCCTTTCAGAATATTTGATTCTTTCACTATGATGATGTCAGTTGCCCTTCAGTTTGTTTTCTGAAACAATGGAGGACATGCATTACTGTGTTGGAAATGACTTTATTTTTAATAAGGATTTGTCTATCCAACTGAATGTATATGAGAGACATACTATGAGACCGTATATTAATGGTAATCACCCTTGTCTGTACTTGAAATTATCTTGGAGTATAATTTCTTAGCTTTTCAAGTTCTTTGCTTGAAGAGTGTACAAAACACAGTAAAATGATGTAGAAGGTGGTATGACTAAAAAAGGGGGAAAAAATGTTTTTAAAAGCTTTACAACTTCTAAATTTTCAGTACCTTCAGAAGAGTGTCTTCCTGGCTAGTCAGGAATCATATCCAGCTTTGAATCACAGAATTATTTTGTTTGGAAAAGACCTCCTTGACGGAGACCAACTGTAGATCATTGCATGCAACCATTCCACAGCTTACACAGCTTGTCCATTTAGATTCTTGAAATTGTGTGAATGATTAATTAATTTTTAATTAAATGAGTAAGAAACAAATTGTTAAGAAACACCTTTCCTATCTATAGCTTTAGAGATCTTGATTGCATTATAGCAGAAATGTTGTTAGTAAGATTTTTTTTCTTTAAGTTTAATACTAGAATAGCAATACACTGTTTTTACATGCAAACTGATATTCTAAAGAAAGTAATATTACATTCTGTTGGTTAGAGCTTGCCTTAACTGTATATTTTGCATGTGACTTTAAATTTCCTTTGTGCTTAATAGGTCTCACTGAATTCCTGTGCAAGGTTATATCTTTTAAAAAGCCTTATTTTAAGGGCTGAAAATAACTACATGCAGTTTAATGGTCAAAATGATTCCTCTCCCTCTTCACCAAATCTTATATTGATCAGGCGTGTCTGCCTACTACCCTTTAAAACGTAAGACAACTTTTTGTCCCTTTACAGGCCAGTGAACATATCTGCAGGATCCATAAATATTCCTGAGAAATATTGCTATTGAAGCCTGGGCTGTACTTGCCCCTTAACTGAAGTACTACTTAATTTCTGGTATTTACTACTGCTGTTGTTTGTGAGTCATGAATCATCTTGGGTCATTAAGCTTTTTGAAGGGGATTACTTGACAGTGTTGGAGTTGGTGCCAAAATATTCCTGAGATTTTACACAGAAGATGTTATGCTTTAGAAAGCCTGTATGCTTAATTTGGAGTTTTGAGGTCAGTCTGTCCACAGAATATAATACAAGTTAGAGAAGAGCTTGACCTTAATATCTGAATTAAGAACCTGTATAAAATTAGCCATTTTCAGTGATCAGTGAGGATTAAATTGAAAGTATACCATGTATTCTTCTGCACAATGTTGCATGATGGGTTAAATATCTACATATATACACACAAGTTTCAGACCTCAACTGTGAGTTGTTTTCATTCAGTTTATTCAGTAGGCCAGAACCACCTTCAAATGAACTGTTAGGGTTTACTTGGTAAGTGAAATATCAGGTGGAGTTTGACCTTGGTTCTCCAGAGAGCAGTATGGGTAATCCTTCTACAGTATAAAAATAGAAACAATGATAATTTTTCTGACTTTCTAATATGCAATAGTAGTAACTTTGTTAAGTCTTAGGTGTTTTTCTCTAAAGTAGCACCAGTGAAAATGGCCAGAGGTTGCCAGAGTTATTGTGCTGCTATGCTGCAGTGTAAGGTAAAGTTTCATGGATTCTGCCAAACAATATGATAGAAATTCTTAAAAGACCTAGGTGTATTTTAGTGATCGTGTGTTTTCATTTTAATGTGGTTATAGAATATAGGCTTTATTATATGTATATAAATACGTATTTCCAAGTATGTGGGGACAGTCAGGGTGTTTGACAGTTGAACATTGGGATATGAGTATTTGAAGTGACCAATTTCCCCATATAGATGAACTTTCAGTAAGATTGTAGAAACAGGTGAAACAGAAATTACCTGCTTTGGATCATTGGATAGTCTGTGGAATAACTGGAATGAGATGCCTTTAATCAGAGTAATTTTTGTCATTGATGGTAAAGTTGCCATGACCTTTCTCACTCTGTGAATTTATTTTCTTTACTTGGGGGGGGTTGTTTAGTTTTGTTTTTCTTTGTATTTTTTTGTGTCTAAATATCTGGGTTCAGATATATGTCTCAGATTTCAATTATTACTCTGATATATAAGAATTTGGAAATATTGACAGATAGGACAGAAGAATTCACTCTCTCTGTGTTCTCAAACATGTACTTTTCTCACCACTGCTTCCACCGACACTGACACTGATGTACTATATTGCTGGTGTCCTGTCTTGAGGGAGCAAAAGGAGTAGAATTCATCCTAGTTTTCTGTGGTGTATATGTAGTAAATATCTTTTATCTTTGCATGAAGCAGTGGGGACAACAAGGAAGGAAATGTGGCTAGTGAATAGAACTGAGAGAGAAGGAAAGCAGTAAGAAGTAAAATAGCTGAATTTGAGGAAATATTTTTGTAATAGAACATTTTGAAGAGTTGCTAGTTACAACAGTAGTAGGAAAGGAGGTATATTTGTGTTTTTCTTTTGAGGTTGGAAATATACAGAAAAAGGCAAAGGAGATAAAGAAATGGTTAACACCTTTCTACTGTTTTTCAATCCAGCTCCTAATTTCATTAGAAAATTAAAATTTAGATTTTTTTTTCCTTAAGTACACCCATTCAGGATAAGATTAGGTCATCTCATTCTTACCCTCCTGTTTGTGTACTATATTGTGCTTTCTCACTGAAATGAATAATGAATTGGAGACAGTGCTGTGAGAGCTGTAGCTTTCAGTGGCAGTCAGTTCAGCTGTTACATGGAACTTTATCCTTTGCTTTATGTCAGCACCTTTAGTGCTACTGCTTTCACTCAGCATCTCCCATTCTTATGTTGTCCTGCATTTATTGTTTTGTATGTTAGTTTCTATTTACTCTTCCTGTTTCTTGATGTGTTAATTTACAGAAGGCCGTGGGTATAGATGCTAACTATGAAGCAGGCAGCACAGTGCCTGTGGAATAGCAGGCCGCATAACTTTCTCAGTCTTGCCTGAGAAAGTGGCCTGGGAAATCATAAAGAAGAATTAAAACAATCCTCAGAGACAGAAAACAGCCTTGCAGGTGCTGTTTGTCAGTTTCTTGTTTTCTTGCAAGAGAAAGTCGAGGGGTAGTGTACCCCACTGACCAGTGATGGTGATGTGTTAGTTTACTAACCAATAAGAGTTTTACTTTTCTGTACTTTCATGTATCAGTCTATAAAAAAGGTCTGAGGTAATAAACCGAGAGAAATTCTCCTGTTCAACTCCAGGAGAGAGTCTGTGTCGTTCTTCTTGCAGTTCCCAATAGAGCAACAAGTGGGTCTAACTTTTGTCAACTGATCATGTTATTTTGTGGTCCATTTTTTCGTTTATGTACACAATACAGTAAATTGTTAAAATTCTTCTAGATTGTGAACAGTCTGAATTTTAAATATATTAATAATTCTGAAATTATTCAGATTCCAGCTGCTGTGTCTTTAATCTAGCCTACAATACAATTTTTTTATAAAACTGCCACAATTGCAAAAGTAAATGAAACTGAAATATTCCCAGTGTATACAATACACATTTTCTAGACCTAAACTTCCATTGTCAAAGTATGATATCATAATGTTTTTGTATATTGACAGAGGCTTGTTTGCACTTTTGCTATATTTGAGTTGCAAAGCTGCAGGAAGTCAGCAATGACCATATCTCAGCTGATGCACAGCAGCCTGAAAAAGAGACCTAAGCCAGAATATTGGCAATATAAATTCCTAAAGCAATTTCTCAGGAAAACAATCAAATCCATACCTGAAATAAGTAGTTTTTCACAAGTGGTGAAAGAGTAGCTCATTTCCTCAGCTATGTGGCTGCCTTCTAAACCAAAAGTTGCAATAAGTCTCAGGAAAGATGGTATAATTTGTGGGTAAATAAAATAGGTAAATACAGTTATGTTTACAAGTTTATAAAAATAGTTATCATGGTTAACTCTACCCCAGCTGAAACCCCAGCTGAAACCAGCACCTTCATGTATACAAGCTGTACCTTGTTCAGGATAATCAGCAAGTGTTCTATGCTTTTTAAGGAGAGTATTGTTCAAAAAAGATATCAGGGTGAAGAACACAAAGGACTTGTGATGTATCTAGGAAATATACTTTGTATACAGAAGACAGAACAAAGCATTCAAAGGATTTGACTATTAGTATGAGAGGAGCAAATGATAGAGGAGACTGGCCTTTTTGACAGTGTGGAGGAGATGGAATGAAGTGTGATGTGAGACAAAGCATGTGATACAGGAAAAACCTCAAAAGTCTTGCATCTGTAACTTTGTGGGGTAGATATGGAACCTAGTTAAAGATAAAAGACAAAAAGATGGGCTCAAAATGCCATAGTAACAGTTGTTACAGTGAAGTAAGCTGTGAGGCATGAAGACAAAATCAGTCTGGAAACATAATGTAAATGACACAATCAGCTGAAAAAAAAGATGACCAAGGGGAGCAAGTGTGACAGAGGGCTACTGAGATGGTTAGGGGGCTAAAGCATGAAATTTAAAAGGAGAACCTGAGGTTTGGTTGCCATGGTGAAGAGAAAGCTAGGAGAGGGATTGAAATGCTGTCTTTAACCTGGCTAATAATGACCATTTATGTAGAAGGCAAGGCAGACTCCTCTGAGGGGCAAAACAAAAGAAGCAACAGCTGCAACATAATGGAAATGCTGACTGGATTTAACTGGGAAAAATTCACAGTGAATCCCTGTTCTTGAAAGCAGATTTTGACTGGAATGGCCCTTAGTAACTAGATATAACTTTGAGATTGCTCTTACTTTGAGCAAAGGGTCAGTCCAGATGTCCCTCTAATAGTAAATAGGCTGATTTTGTGCCAACTTCTGTTTAGAATCATTGTCTGTGCTTGGTAGCAACAGGAGTTATTGAGAGAAAACTATTAAAATACTGATCCACTTCAGTCTTACTTGGGTGTCATATTCAAGATAATCCAAATGTGAATACAAAGTTTCAATTAAGCACAACATTTGGAAGTTACCTGTCTGAGATTATATATATGGTACCTCTCATGGATTTGATGGAATTGGATATCTATTTCAGTTAGATAAAGGTGTTTATCTAAAAGGTAGCTTTAAAAATGTAATTTCAAATTTCTAGATCTGATTTACTGTAATTGCATATCCAGTTTTTGAAATTCTGTGTTTAAATGATGAAAGAGTGGGAATCGTGTACTAAAGTAATTTACCTAAAGGTGTTTCCTGCTGGGTATTACTCAAAGCAATCATATTTAGAAACTCAGTTTGTTCCAATATTTATATTCTTTATTTCCAGTTCCTGTGGATGTACCTTTTTTGTAGTTGAAAACTATTGTTGTATCTTCAACTCAATGACTGTTCACAGTAGTGATATTTAAAGAATATAATTTAATATTTTCTAAAGAACATACTTTATTTTAGCTACTGAAAAGTTATATGCGAGTAAAGAATCTAATTTTGTAGGTTAGTGCAAGAAGGAATGCACTGTAGTGTAAAGTAGTGTTAGACTTTAAAAGATAGTTTTAAGGTAGTAAGAGTTTTGAAACATGAATCCACAAACTTTTTAAAATAGAGACTTATTAAAAAAACATGAATAGAAAAAGAAGTTTTCATTTGTGGATATAAAGTTGATATCTATTGTCAGCATATGGAAGGTTTTGAATACCTGTCAGGAAACATTTGATGACCTTGAGAGCTGCAGAAATAGAGGTAGGATAAAATTCAAGTGCAAAATGTTGGTACATTTAAAGATTTATTACTAGAATTTATGCTGTAAACAGACACCTTTTCCACATGATATGTCAGAGGAAGCATAAGATCTATATTAATGTTATTACAAAATACTTAGTCGTCAGCAAAATGAGACTATTAAAAAGCATATGCAGTTTTTTAATTTAACAGAAGAGGTATGTCTTTGTAGAAATATTCAAGTCTCAGAGTATATGCATACATGCAATGTATTGGTGTGTGATTCTTTTGGGCACACGAAAATAATCAGATGGTATCAAGTGTAGAGGACAGTAAGAAGGTTGGGAAAATTTATTTTATGCAAAAACTTATTTTTGTAACAGAAGGCTCTCAGAATAAGTTACACTGCAGCTAAACTAATTTCAACTAATTATAACTAATTTGTTTACATGACTTCTGGGCTACAGCTGGCTCGTTTCCGACTAGCTGAGAGTGTTTACAAGTAGTACTCTTAATATTTGACCTCTTCATGCAGCAATTCCAAAATCTTTTTCTCTCTTATTCCATTTCTGAGCTCGGACTACGTTTGTGGGGTTTTTCTTCGCGGCTTTTCATTTTGGTTTTTTGATTTGGTGCTTTGGTTTTGGTGTTTTTGGGGTGGTTTTGGTTTTTTTTAAGTGATTCTCCTGCTGTTAAATATGTCAAGAGTATTTTCTGCTTGTGTTCAATAGCCTTGTCTTTAGGGGCTGGAGAAAGATGATACAAATGAGCTCTAAATTTTCTGGATGGATTCACTTCTGGAAAGGCCAAGAAGATGCAACAAAAGGGGAACATAAACTGGCAGTGAATAATTCCAGTTTGGAAATTTATATAAAGCTCTAGAATGCTAAAGAATGAGATACTGGAATTACCTTCCAGTAAGAATGATGAAGGCAAAATGTTTATGAAATTACTAAATGCTTGAAGTACATTATGTGATTTAAATGATAATGGTCTGGACTTCATGATCAAAAATTCCTTATTTATTAATAAAACACCATGAGAAAATTGTTTCTGATGTGAAAATATGCAATTTAACGAAAAAAAATCTAACTAAAGTTACAAGAACCTGAATATCATATTATGAGACTAGTATATATATAGCCATGTTCAGTGTAATGGAGTTACTGGTAGTTTTAGCTACAGCTGTAGCTGTCTTTAAATGGGAACTTAATATTTAATTTATTCAAATGACCTTCTAAATGTATATTGAATTTTTACATTAATACTAAAATTTCTGTTGTTTTGTGGTGGTTTGTTGTTGTTTTGGGTTGGTTTTGTTTTTTTTTTTTTGTGTTTTTTTTTCTGTTGAGAATGTAGACTCATTGGTACTACTAGTAGGTGAGATTAATTTGTCCCCCTTACTTCACTCAGCTGGAACTTTACTATTCATACGTAAACTCACTGGTGCTAATATGATTATGATTTCTGAGTATCTTAAGGTGGAAATGACATAAACATTTATAATGTTGAGCTGTTTCCATTAAAGAATTTGTGCAATGGTAATGCAGGAGCAATGTAGTGGTGTGTTTGAAAGGAAGAATCGGATTTGATGCTGCATTTGAAGGTGGGCACTTAAAAAACAAATGCACTTGCTCTGCATGCTCCTTTTTCTTTGAAATGAGTACATTTCAAAGAAGTAGGTTTATTTGTAGTCAGTGCTGCAGCCCAGGAAAAGGAGCTTTTTTTTTGAGATAAGACAATGGCATTGGACTGTGAGATTCACAAAAAATCCCATAGTTAAGATCCTATTTTGGAAAGTTTACTTTCTAATGCTTATTGTATCACTTAGTCTTGTTACCAAAACTATTTCTGTTGCTGAAGTGCATTTCTTTGCTTCAAAGTAACTAACTTGACTGTTTCATTTTTACTCTAAAATAGTTTTGCTCTGTTTTCTTGTATACTCCGATGATACTTTTGTTTGTGAATGCTTTTTTTTGTGAATGACCATGTTTGATAAATCTTAGAAAAGAGTGTGAAAAGAAGGAAGGAGGCTGAGTAGTTTCGTGTTCTGTTTCTGTATATCTTAGCAGATGTACCATCCGATTTCTATATAAATTTAAAGAAAAGTTGAGGCATCAAGAGGTGAGTTTGTCTAGACCAATAATCATGTAGCAAATTATTTGATTTTTTAAAAATTCCTAAAAAAACATTCTTTCTAGCCCAATTTGGAGTCTCATGCTTTTGCCATGGTTTCAGTCCATATGCTTGGAGCCAAAGGATGAGTTAATTATGACAGAGAAACCTGTATTTTGTATTATACAAAAATAATGGACCACAGAGTTTAACCTACACCTTGAACTGCAGCCTTACAAGCAATAGTAATGACATGGTGATAAATCTTCCCTTCTTTGCTTAACAAGGTCAGCAATCCTAAGCTGAAGAGGAAATGCTTTGTGGATTCCCCTATCCCAAGAACACGGTAAACAGAGTGAATAGCATCATAGTACTTGGCTTTATCATCATTCTATACTAGGTGTTAATATAATGAAAATTTTAGAACCACTTGCAGTCACCAGTACACAACTTCTGTCCCTCCCAGTTGAAAGAGAATGAAAACTTTCAGAGTACTAACTGATTTTGTTGTGCTCTCTTCCCCTTGAGTTTTTTGATTAACTGAAAATGCTTTGGAAGAAAAACTTTCAAGTTTGGCAGTTACAGAAAGTTAAATATTTACAGTTCTTGAGGTTTACAAAATTTTTGTGAAACCATACAGAATTTCTACATTTGTAAAATTTAGATTTGAACAATCAGATTCAATTGTATCAGTAAGCAAAGGTGCAAATAAATATATGTTGGTGAGACTTTGATTATACTACTTTAATATTCTAAGTTGCTGCTGGTTATGCCACCTTCATTTCATGACTTACTAAATTGAAACAGCATTTCACGATCCCTGTTCCATTGAATCAGGGATTTGATAAGCATCCTCTGAGTTAAGTTGCTTGTCTGTTCAACTTGCTATCATATGTCACTTTCTGTAGTATTTCCCTATTAATCAAGACAAGTGTCTTAAGATTGTGAGTGCTGTGCAGTTCCTTAGCTTAATTTCTTGCAGAAAGAAACGTGGTTGTACCAAATTCTGAAACTTTTCTGCCAGTCAGCTGCATCTAAAAGAAAAGCACAGTTTGCCATGGCAGGCTTCATGAAGGCTGTTTTGGCCAAATGTGGTGTAAATTTTAATTAGTTCTTCCTAGCCCTGTAATCCCAGAATAAAATCACTCATAACTTCACTTTTTAGCATTGGCCAGAATCCATGTAGCTCTGAATTAGGAACAGGATTTTGTGTGTTTTATGTAGTATGTCTGTATCCTGATAAATAAGGGTCATCTATAAATTGATAGATAAGGACTAAAGACTGAAGTTCAAATTGGTATGAATACAAAGCTCCATGAAACAAGTCCTTGTGATTCTGTTGCACATGAAGAAGTTTGCTTTGCTTTATCTCTGTGTATAGAAAAGGGAGAGAAACAGATAAAGTGTTTATGAGTCATATCTAGAGCTTCTGATGATAATGCCTTAATTCTTTCCATCCCTGGCAAAATATTTGGACTCTCTGGAGTGTGCCTGAATTCTCAGATTATGGATTTAAACACTGGTTGTTGTAAACTCTTCTGGCAATTCTGAAACACCAGCGTGAGAGGGAAAACCTTGCAATATTAGACTACTTTTGTTATCAGGAGGCACACTCCAAAAAACCCAGAAGAATTTCTGCTTTCCTAACCTGAAGGCAGTTTGGCAGAGCTGAAATACAGTTTTTCACTGTATTCTCACATGTAAAATTCTCACATGTTTTCCTTCTAAAACTTAAAAAATCCTTTTTAGTGATAAAATTGAGTTTATGTAATGGAGAAACCTTTCTGACCCAAAGTATGTACACAATTTTCTTTTTTCTGGGTACTGTTTTATATGCAGTGTTATATAAATTGGTACAATTTTGTTTGTTTGGCTTTGCATTAAATTTTTCAACACTTGTTAGAATGACAAAAATTCCATTCTCCTCTACAACTGTGGAAGCAACTATTGGTTACTATTAGTTTTTAAAAATATTTTTTAAAAACTATTAGTTTTCATTGACAGCAAAGGGTAGTTTATAAAGTAAACTTCCTTGACTTGCCTCCCTTTCTTTCCTATTCAGTGTACTGTTTGTTGCAAAAATTAAGTGCTTCAGGTTCTCATAGTGTTGAAAATACTTCCCAGCATATAGATTGATGAATTTTTGGGGATTTGTAGGGTGAAGATTGTGAGATGTGTTGACTGGTGTAGTGTGAAAGTATCACAGCTGACTTTAAGGAGGAGTACATGACTTCAAACTGTAGGTTCTCCAATAGTGACTTTCTTCATGTCCAAAAGCTTCAAGAATCATTGACAGATCCTCATCATTGTCATTATTATTAGTGTGATCCATGGTTCAAATGTGGTTTCTTTGTCATGCAAGAATTTGAAATTATAGAATCATAGAATATACTGAGTTGAAAGGGAGTCTAAGGGTCGTTGAGTCCAGCTCCTGGCCCTGCACAGTCATCCCAAAGAGGGCATGCCTCACACCACATGCCTGAGAGTGTTGTCCAAACACTTGTTGAGCTCTGTCAGGGTGTGATCACTGCCCTGGGGAGCCTGTTCCAGTATCCAACCACCCTCTGGGTGAAAAATACCTTTTTTGGTATCCAAACCTAAACCTCCCCTGATGGAACTTCAGGCCATTTCCATGGTCCCACTTATCACCAGAGAGAGAGAGTGCCTGCCTCTCCACTTCCCCTTGTGAGGATTTTGTAGACTCCTATGAGGTCTCCTCAACAAACCTTAAAAAAGGAATTCCTTGAGGAACATTCTGCATAGAATCATCAGTCCACACAGACTGAGATGAAAGACGGACCTATTAGAAATTGCTGCAATGACTGCAGGAGCTTAAAGGGGCAAAGGAGAAAATTGGTATTATGGAGTCTAAAAGTGCCACTGTTACTTGTTTAGTCCTCAGTAGACTGATGATGCAAAATGTAAAATAAGCAGTCTGTGCTCCTTACAGGTCAGTAACCATCTGACCAGCTGTTTACAGCTCTACAGTTTCTTATAAATTGTGCAGAGTATTTCTGAACAATGTTAAAAATTTGTAAAATATTCAATGTGTCCAGAGATAAAAGAGCATGAAAATATCTGTCAGTAACTGTACAAGTAATGTAAAGCAGCAGTCCAGTAGCTGACAGTGTAATTTCTTGCATCCAGAAACCCTGCAGCCAACATTTAAAACTGAATCTTGAATTATTGAGTGGTTAGATTAAAAACAAACAAACAAACAAAAACAAACCAAAAGAAACAAAACCTACGCCCAAAAACCACCCCCCAAACCCAAACCAAGCTGACAAAGCCAAAGGAAAATACAACTACATAACTATCAAATGCTTTCATTTTGCAAGGGTCACTATTTGTTTAGCTTTCTGAGGTAGAACTCCAACTAAAACTAGCCAGAAGTGTGTAAAATAAGTGTCAGGGTATAATGCATGATTCTGGTCTTGACTATTTGTATTTGATAGATACAGGCTTTTCTTATTTTTTATAATGTTGTCATAAAGTGGTTATCTGAATTGACCAATTTAAAATTTATCTGATGTCTTTACCAATAACCAGAGAAGGAGCCAATGCTGTGATTTATAGGATAGGCTTTTAATAAAACATATTTCCTGGGGATCATCTCTCCAGAAGATGGAAAAATTTAATATTATGTTAATCTCTAGATTATTAATATGTGAAATATGTAGAAGGAAGCTTTACTATTTGTTGATCAGTGTTAAATTAGAGGAGACAATTTCCTTGTTAAAAGACATTCTTCGTGAAGTGAGATACTGAATCAATTGCTGTTTTGGTGGGAAATTGAGAGCAATTAGATGAGAAAAAAATGAAAGTATTTATCATCTGCTTCATACAGGTTTGAAAAGACAAGATTTTAGTTACACAGAAACACTGTGATAAACCATTTGTCATCTCAGAAGAAATCTTGCACTGAGATGCTGGTTGTTCATGATTTTTAGTAATTCTGTTCAGAGGAGGATGATGATGATGATTCAGTATTAGTACCCTGAAACTTTAAAATGCTTGGTATATCCCGCCATAATTACTGGAGTGGTTTCACTTATCTGCAATTATAAATTGTATATATAACAGCTGATATGAATCATGGGAAAATGTAATTTTTTGATTAATAACTTAATTTGTAATTTGTAAAATTAAATACATTCCGGGGAATGCTTCTTTTTAAAGGCATTTTATTATACCTGAGTCAATATCATTAGTCAAACACTTTGATGTGATTCTTTATCCTTACCAGTGTTTCTGGTATTAGATTTTTGAATTTGTTTCCCAGTGTTTTCTGTGTTCATTTGATTTTTGGCACACTAAATCCTGAGATCTCATGCATGTTGCAGAAGTCTTTGCCTTTTTCTGCACTTCTTTTGATATTTGATTTTGTTATTTTCCAATATAACCAATGTGCTGTTAAAGTGGGCAATTTTATTTCCTTAACCATTGGTGATCAGTTTTCATCAAATTGCAGCTTACTGTGGGAAAACATGCTAGTGGATTTTTTTCCCCAATTTTTTTTTTTTTTTTTTACAGTTACCTCTTTTTTTTTTTTTTTCTGTGAAGTACTGTTATGATTTCGTAAAGTGTCTGAGAAACTGAAATAGTTTACCAACCAAATATATACTCAGATGCATCAAAATGCCTGCTTTAGATGGAATAAATAGGGGGATTATAAACTAAAATAGTAGTTTAGCTTTCCTTCTAGCTTTAGACATTTATCCTTTTATCTGTATGGTGAGCTTTTGTAGAGTTGTTCTGATCATTGTGTGGTTTTCTGTATGTGGCTTCACTGTCTTGATGAAGTTAACATTGTTGCTTCCCTGTGTAGAGCAAAGGAAGCATTCTGAGCTTGATTGTCCCTGTATTATGGACAGTAATTGTGATATTTTGATTTGATAAACAAGGAAATTGTGAGGCATTCCCATGTGCCTTCAGACACCTTAGACTCTTCTTTAGAGAGCAGTTTTTTCCCCTGGATAGTATGTATTGCAAGTTTTTTGCTTGTGTCCTTGTATTCAATCTTACTTTAAGAAATCATTTGCTATTTGCAAGTTTTCTGAATCAGCACTGTAGAATGTATATGAGAATATTTCCTGTCTTGTGCAGGTGTTTGGAAGAGCTGCAATGTGCTCTTCAGGCATGAGGAAGGAAAGCTGCTGGAGGGTATTATGCTGTACATATTTAGAGACTCTTTTAATTGGGTCACATGGGCCTACACATGTGTTTGTCCTGTCATGTTCGGGACTTACGGAAAGAAGTTCCTTGGTTTCCCTCTACACTTCATCAGAAAAATGTTCAGCTGGAGATAGTTTTGGCCATGCATGACTTTTTGTAGTCTACGCTTGGAATTGATTCTTATGCCATTTTAACTGACAAGGGATTTCAACAATTTTGCGAGAAGAACACTGAAATTATGCTATTTTCCTCCTATTACTGTCTTCTGAAGCCAAATATGTCTTCCATCAGTATTGCATTGTACCTTTTCCATTTCTGAAATCAGTGCTGAAAACCCCTTGTCATCTATGGTAGTGAATACTAGGCACTCTGAGGCTCTTCATTAGGTGCACATTTAGAAGGTGTAAAATCATCTCTTGGCATCTGCATCTTTCATGACTTTACTAAGAAACAGTCATTTAGTTGTAGAGACGTTCTTTATTCCAGATGCAGTTCACACTCTATTTCTGCTATGGTATTATTTTGACTGTTTAAAATATTACCTATTCTAACAGTTTAAACTTACAGTTTTCACTTAGGTTTTTGTTGTTTTGTTTTTTGTTTTTTGTTCTCAAATCTTAAGAAGATACAAGATTTCATTTGCAATTTGAATGAAGTACCTCACCTATTTTAGGCTAAGGCATGTCAGCTGCTATGCAGGTAATGTTGAGTGAATTGCTTAGTGGGAAGTCATAGCACTTTCAGGTCACTATTAAGGAAATGAGACTGTTATTTAAATTTCTTCTTACTGCAGTTACCTTTAAGTTCTGAATAATGTGTAATACCCAAGATGGTACTATGAGCTTGAATTCTTCAATAGTCAGTGCACAGATACAATGTGCCGCATATTCCAGTTAAAATGCTGCATTGGAATGTTACTGTATGGGTAAAGCCTTTTACCTCTCATCAGAAATTGTTCTGTACTGGAAGGAAGAGAATGTCTAAAACTCTGAACATCTGCGCTTGTAAATACATGATAGTGAATGTGTTGGTTTTGCCTTTATTCACAATTGGTGATGAGAGAAGAAGCCACCCACAGAAAGGATTTTTGTGAGAGAAACTGCTAAGAGCTTCTTCTATTCCTGGCAAAAGCCAATAGCTGGCAAGCTCTTAGAATTGACAACCTAATAAACCATTAACAAACTAGATCCGCCTCTGTGAGATTCACATTTTGAAGACCGGCTAGCCTGGGAAAATCTCTCTTGCTTCCGGCCTCGAAGATGTAACTGGGTGCCGATCGGGCTGGCCCCGCTCCGAAGCGGCCCGCGCAGCCTGATGGGACCGGTCCGGACCCCATCAGCGGCTGGGTGGGAGACAGGAGAGGATGTGGGTCCTCGGCCACGGCTGTGCTTGGCTGTGGCCAATAACATCTTGCCGCCGTTAAGCCCTGCCCTGCTGCTGGCCCGGGCCGAGTGGGGGCCCGCTGGGCCCTGGGAGTGGCTACGGGCCGGGTCTCCCTCCCCAGCGCGGCCAGGCCAACCCGCGGCTCAGCTGAAAATCCTGCCGCTGCTGAGTTTGACTAAAAACTGCTGGTAGATCCTAGCTTCCCCCCAGCATGCCCCCGAAGAGCTTTCATCTTCAGCCGCAACCCGGCAGAGATTATGTGACTACCCACAGGCATGGGCGACGTACTAACTTTCACTGCACAGATGAAGCTTCTGAAACATTGATTCTCTCTTGAGTGAGGGAAGAGGACAAAGTGAAGACACAAAGGTCAGTAAAGAAGGAGTCAAGTCTCAGATGGGATGAGAATGAGGCGATTGCCTTAGTCTTGGGCTGATAGTGCCTTTGGTAAGGCCATGGAGATGGACTATGATACACTAGAATATCCCCTTTAATTCATGAAATAGCACGGGGGGAATGTAGTGTTCAAAGTACAGATGTGAGCAGAAGCATCCATAATGAAGCAGAGCAGATGTTGAAGTAGCTGTGATCCCGTGATAAGTTTGAACTGAGAGAGAGATGAGTGATGAAGACCCATCCCCCAGGGAGAGAAGAGGAAGACCTCTGTTTCCAGAGATGAAGATGATTTCAGAGATAGATGAAGAGAACTTTCACTTTTGAACAACTAAACCTTAAAATATTACCCCATAAGTTGACATAGCCCATGAAAGCAGCTGTGGGAAAGCTGCATGAGATGGGAGGAACTTTACAAATGCAGATTTTCCAGGCAGCTGCTATTTGTGGAAATGAAAAGCCATGAGAGAACTGTTTCTTGTGGAAAAATCTCCATGGATGAGAAAAACTTGTCTCTCTATGAGAAATGATGGAAGACTAGTTGTAGAGGTGGTAACTGCTTGAAAATCTGAGTATTTGTCTCTACATTGTCAGTGGGAAAGAAAAGAGGTTGTGGGAGGAGAGAAATGTTCTGAAGGATTTTTTCTGATTCTTATTATTCTTTTAGTCCTGTTAATAAAGTTTTCGTTATACCTTTTAAGTTTTGAGCCTGCTTTGCCCTCCTCCTGGTTCATATCTCACAGCAGGAAATGAGTAAATAATTCTAGTAAGTGCAGTGGTGATTTTAGCCAGTGCTAAACCCACTGCAGTGATTTAATTTATTCTAGCTATATTTGTTTAGTTTAGTAGGACAAGAAGAAGACTTCCTGTTTTCTGACAGTAAAATACAGCTGAGAGTTAAGTTATTGAAGCCAGGAAGTAATGCTATGAAGGAATCTTTTAGTAGATACCTGGCACTTACTAGATGTGATGATTATAAAACACAAATATAGTTTTGTCTTAACAGAATTACATATTTTTTTAAAAACCAATACAATCTTATACAGCTTGAAAGCAATGGCATTTCCATTTCTTTTTACATCTAATTGTAAAACTTCTGCTGAGGAAGTGATCCTGAAGGACTTCAATTTTTCCAAGAAGATCTGAGGTCTACTAAAATAATTTCTAAGAACCAATATCTTAAGTGTGGGTGGGTTAGTTGGTTGGGTGACTTGAGTTTTTTTTCTTGGTTGGTTGGTTTTTTTTTGAGATTAACTTGGAATGTGATTTTCAGCATCATTCATTCAAACTCTGGATAATATACTCTCAAATTTTGTGTGCTAATTAGGAATAATTCCCTTAGGAGATGGTACTGGCTTGCAAAGTTATGCTGGAAGACTGCATTAAATTGAGGGAAATCAGACAGTCATTGTGTCAGCCATGTGTTTTCTGTTGCAGTTGCAGAGGCTATGACTTACTTTGAAACCTGTAAAAGAAATTTCAGGTGTGTCAGATGAGAGGTAAAAGTTACTTAGGAAGAACTGAACAATTTACCAAAGTATTTTGTTCCTTCAAGGCTTGGGAAGCAAACATTTTGTGAATCTGTATGCTGAGTGTGAACAATGGCTAATTCAGCAGTTGAAAGACATTGTATTTGGTGATTTCAGGGAAGGGTTACTGCAGAAGGAGAAATCTAAACTACAGCTACACTCTGACGAGGCAAATAGAAAAGTTAGATACTTGGATGTGTTTATCTTTCAACTTCATCTGGTTATGGAAAGCTTATTTAACCAAAGTTTTCAATATTTGTCAAAGCAAGACTAGGCTCATACTGAAAAGCACTTAAAGGTGAAAGCTGATTTTTCTACAGTTGCATGAACCTGTGAATTGAGAAGAATAGAAAAGATTTCATTACATCCACTAATCGTGTAGGAAAAAATGTCTCTGTCATAGGTATTTCTAATTTTGTATAAAAGCCCCTTCCAACTGGAGATGTTGTGATACTAATTTCTTTCTGCAGGATGCTTTTAAAAAGCCTCTGGTGGTTTGGTTTTTTATAGTAAAAGGCATTTTTTTTTTAACATGGCTATTTGCTGTACATGCTAGCTGTCTTCAAGGAAGTAACTTACTTTCTACATTCCATCAAAATAACGCATTAATAGAATTAAAAGTCAAAAGTAAAAACTACTATATGGGATAGGTTTGGAAAATAAACTTTAGTTTAGATTTAATTCTTTGCATAATTTGTTACAATTTCTCAATTATTGATGCCCTTTTAGCTTATGGTGATCTTTACTAACTGTATATACTCTTGGTGTATGGTTATGTGGTTAATTTTAACTTACTTGATCCAAAGATAGAGGCTAAAGTGAACTTCAGGAGAAGTTTTTGCTTTGTTGCGGTCACTGTCAAGATTAGAAATGTTACTTTCCTTGAGGCATTTGTAATCTAAAACTCACTGCTTGCTCTTAAAATGAAAATGGAGAAAATGACTACTAGAGTAGTTAAAAAATAGAGTATTCTGCAGTCATTAAAAATACTAATTTTGGTAATACAGTTTTGCTCTATGGATTGTTTATACTTTGTGAATAGGGAGCCTTAGATTTTGGGAGATATTTTTTTTACTAAGTCTATTAAAATAATTTGTCTCAATGGTTGAATTGTCTTTGAATTTCTTTTATTATAGAGCAAATCAGGTACTTCTGTGTCAGCTTTAATAAAGATTACAGCCAATGAAAGTAAAGTGCATACTCAATTTGAGTCCATGGATTTATTTTTTTTTTAAAAAACCATGCTGGGAATTTTTGTCCCACCAACCCCTCTCCAGTATTCTGGACATCATGATGTTCTTGCTTGTGTAGGAACTCAAGATAAGATATCCTCTGGAGGTCACTTCCTTCAGTATTCTGTGTGTTTTTGGGGAAAAATGTGTTGAAATAAATACTCCTGGTTGTCACAGTATTGTCACAGTACAGCTCGTCTGAACTGGGCAAGGTAAATCAGGCCGTAACACAAATCCAGTTTGGCTGGCCTAGTTAGTTCCAGAACAAGTCCAAGGATAAGTTACAGGGGACCCTCAGCTGCCCCTGTTGGAGCTTAAATGCAAGCACACCACTGGCCAGAGGTCTGGGCAGAGAGAGCTAGACATCCCAACCAATCAGCTATCTGAGCCTGGGAGATTCAAACACCCTATAGAAAGGGGCAACCAGATTAAACTTGTTGCTGGTGGATCTCTGAGAATTCGTGTCTCCACCCAATGACCCCATGTAACACCTGGATGCATAAACACAGTAGTAGTTCTCTATTCCTTCCTTCTCCTTCAAAGGATAAGGAGTGTGGGGAACAAAGAAGGGAAAAGAAATGTGTGTTCAATATCTTTGGTATTTATTGTCATGAACTGTTTACATCCTTGGTACTGAAAGGCATTGTTCAGCTGCAGAGGTGATGGCAGCTTACAGTCCTGTCAAATTTAAAGTGACTTGTTTTCTGCTGTTCTTTGTGTTGCATATATGCACATATGCCTATGCATATCTGTTGCATACTGAAAATGAGAAATATCTTTATTTAGATAAATAAAGATATTTCTTTAGAAAATCTTTAGAGAAATATCTGCATGGGCAAACCGTTTTTTATGCAGTAATGGGATTAATCGTGGACAGAGATAAATTATATGCTTTTGGAGCAGGAGAAAGACAGGTCAGGGAACAGTAAGCTTGTGTGTTGTGCCTTCAGTCAGCTAGATGCTTCTTTTCAAGTGTTAATAAATGTTTTGGGAAGTGTATCTGTCTTGCTTTTTAGTTATTTGTTTTTGTGCTATCCTCCACATCAGCAGAAGCCAAATTCCATAACAGGATGGGAATCCCAGCTGGAGTTACTGCTTAGATTTATCTCAACTCAATTTTCTATCTACCTCACCAGTCTCTAAGTGCGTATCCTTGTCTTTACATCCACCTGTCTGAGATGCTGAGCTGCAGCTTTCTAACTCTGTGACTCAGCCTCATCCTTGTAATTTTGTAAAACACCTGATGAAACATAGACCTAAAGGAACAGAACAAAACCACACTAGAGTAAAAGACATTGCATTTAAAAAACATCCATTTTGGATGTGCAAAAAAAGTCAGCAAAAGATAACTTGTTTGGCTGGTAATCACATTAATTTCATGGACTGTTCAGAATGCTCTTTGGCTTGTCTCTTCCAGCCTTGTACTTTGTGGAATTGTTGTGAAATGAGGAGATAGCCATGACAAATGGGCCATGTTCAAAGAAGTCTGCAAGTGAAGTGAAATGTTTTGCACCATTCCTCAATTCTTAGCTCTTTGTGTCACAGTTTATGATCTGCTCTGCTTTTTAAGGTGAAAGTAAAATCTACTAGATTGACAACAGTTCAATATTGAAATGTCATAGCTAATCTTCTGTTTTCTATGTTCGATACACTTTTATTGTGACTGGTAAGTTTGTGCCTGAAGTTCTAACAGGAAATTTACAATATGTAACTTAAAATTGTTCTTGTTTCTTGGAAAAACAAGTGTGAAGCTAGTTCATAGGGGTATTATTTGTGTTCACCTGAACTATTTCAAAATATACGACTTTGTTCAAATAATTAGAAATGAAGAAGTTGCTCAATCCTTGTCTATGTGACAGTACTTAAGATTTTTAATGTAAATTAACTGGAGGAATTAATTTAAAGTGGTTTAGTTGAGCTACATTAAGCATTTGAGTTTGTATTATCTTTCAGAATTAGTAGCTTAAATTCAGTTGGTTTTATTTTACTGTAAAATTAAATTGTATTGGAGGTCTACTCAAGTACGAAGAAAATTTCCTAACTGGTTTTAGTTACTTAAGTTTGTTAAAGAAAAAAAATCAGATGCATGTTTTAGGGAATTTCCATGAAAAGGATATTTTCACTACTTATATAATGTAGTGTGCTTCAGTGTACTTGCTTTATACTGACTGGGTCATAACATTCCTGTCTGCATAAATAATTACCATTTGTTTTGCTCTAAATTATTATTATACAAGTATGTTTTCACTGTTGACAGCTATTCTGTGTTTCTTTGTATTGCGGCAGTACCCAGTGAAGGTGAACTGAGAATATTTAACATGGACAGGCCACACATTAAAAATCCCCAAGCTTTTTTTGTGCATGACCAGCATAATTTCATCTAATTGTTCTTGACTGAATGTTTGTTAATATTCTGACAGTGGTAAGTTTGAAAACTTTGCAAGTTGCAAAGCTTCATCTTGATGGAACCTGTGAGTTTGCCTTAGGCTCTGAGGAGCTTTGCTAACTACTAGGTGCAAATGGAAGATGGTTGGTTAGGTGAAAGAGACACCACTTTGGAAGAATTTTTTTATTGGAAATATATCCCTCCTTTTAGTACAGTTTGTGAGGAAAAGAAACTTCTGTTGTGTTTTTGCTGCAGCTGCTGGAGAACCAGCAGCAGCAACACAAGTTCAGAATTACATAGGGCACTTTCACAGGTAGCACTGTGAACCCATCCCCAGAGCTAGGAGGACCAAACACCTAAACCTAAAATAATATTTTTCCTAGCCATTGAGAGATTCCAGATTGTTACTGTCTAGCCCACGCTGCTCATGGTAAACTGTTAATGAAGTGCTTAGTTCATTAACAGTTATTCCAACGCAGTACATCTAGATGTTGCATGCACTATGCTTCAGGGTTTATTAATAACTTTTTTAACATGTTTGATTTTTTTTTCCCCCTGGCTCTATTCTGTATTTTTTTTCTGTGCTATGTCTTTGAGCTCACTGTGCTTCAGTAGTTTAGCTGACCAGAGTGTGTGTGGAACTGAGAAAAAGGACTGTCTTGGCTGACTAGTGACACTGTTTTACAGGCTTAATTGTGACTTATTTGTAACACTTCAGTTGGGTTTTTTTTTTGCAAGTCACCCTTGCTCTTGTGTTCAACCTTTTGAAGCAATATGTTTTTGCAAGATTAGTAATCTTAATTAAAATGTTAAATTCCATTGATTATTTAGGGAATTTTTGTCTCTTAAATGTTAGCATACTTTCCTTTAGAGAGTGTATCTGCCCATATGCTGCATAAACAATATATAACACCTTGCATAAAATAAAACAAACAGAACACATTTTCAGTAGTGAAATAGTAGCTATATAATTATAAAAATAATTACATTGCTGTAATTTTGCAAATGTGTACAGCAGGACAGTATAACCAAAGATCTTCATGTTTCTGCACAGTCACTATAAACACTGATTAATTTACTAATTTTCTACCTATTCATCATTAGTCACCTCTTTATATTTAAGTCCTTCAGCCTAATAATTTTGGGAGAGCATCAGCAAGTTTGAGTTATCATTTACAAGGGCTGGAAGTCTCAAGACAGTTTAGTTTGTGAAAATTGGTTGTTGAATAGAGGAGATTCTTGTGTTCCCATTGAGAAAGAGGCTGCAGCATGTGCTGTCTCTCTTCATCCAGCGGCTGAGACATGTGGGAGTTGATTTGATAAGAGAGAGGGAAACTGGATATATTACAGAGGGCTAGTTGAGAAATGGTAAAGAAACTGATGCATCTGTTTTCTTAGTGTATGGAAGAAGTTTGGAGGGATTTTAATTAATTTTCAAAGTCAAAAAAGAGGCAAAAATTGTGTGTCATGAAGACTTGGTAAAATCAGCTGCTGCTTCAAGACGTTAATTTCATACCAGTTTTGTTTTGTAAAAGTTATGAAGTATCCGAGAGAGTTCAAGGGCAGAAACGCAAGATTAAAAATTGGAAGAGACTGCTGTATTAAGTAGGTTTTGGTTCAGCGTTTAATCATTAGGCTTTTAGTCTGGTTAAGTTCCAGCCTTAGAAAAGATCAAAAAGTCTTTAAAATACAAGTAGAAGTCAGTATACAACTGTGTTTAGGAAAGGGCAGCACTACTAACAGCTAACAAAAGACATTCCAGAAAGTTAAAAAAAAACAAGCTGCTACTTCATTCCCAATACCTGTCACAACTATTTTATTAATGAAGACGGGTATTCTCCATTTGACAGAGCTGACTTAAATGAACCCTTCGATTTGCTTTTGCTGTTCTATACATCCCTTAACTATTTTCTTCCAGTAAAATGAACTGTATCTAATATCAGCTACTGCATCTGTGCCTGAGCAAGGACAAGGGCTATGCTCATTGAAAAGAGCTTTGCTTTCTTGGATGGAGTAAAAATCATGTGTGGAATATGTACTGCAGGTGAGAAATAAATGTATGAACTGCTGGAGTAGGTTGGTGTTTTCCCTTTGTGTTTGTTTCTCTGTGATGGTTAATATCATGACTAATCTTCACAATAAGCTTCACTTCGTGAGGTTTGCATAGTCCCACTTCTCAAGCCTGTCAAGTCCTTCTGGATGACACCTCTTACCTCCAGCATGGCACTGCATCATAGCTCAGAGTCATCGGCAAACTTGCCACGGGTGCACTCAGTCCCAGTGTCCCACAGATCAGGGAAGCTGCATATTGCCTATAGGCATCCGTTCTCTACAAATGGCTTGGTCTGATTCTGGGTGTGGTCCAACTGTGTCAACTCCCTTTCTCTGTTCCCCCAGGAAGAGTTATTACAGGTTCAGAGCACGATTGATGCTCATCCTGGTAGAAATTGTGTGCTCTTGCATTAGGGGGTGTCTTGCTGAATCCACAGTCCAATCTCATTCATTCTGTGCTTCTACCGATTGTACCGGGACCTTTTGTGTACTGTGGTGTCACTGCTACTGATATCACCTAGGCAGGAGAGACATCAGTGTAATTGCTTATCAAATTAGAGCAGAGACTAAAGGAATGTAGTAGTAGTTAAAGATTAAGAAACTGGTTGCTTTAGTTTTTTTTCCCTAAAGATTTCTTTATACTGGTAAAATGAAATAAAGCTTACAATTGTACAGTATAGTACTTTCCACTTTTCTTTTTTTTCTTACAATGATTGTGATGAACTGGGCACCTACTATAGAAAACACGTTATGCTAATTCTGGTTTAGAAGCTGTACTAGGTAATCCTTATCTCAAACCCTTTAATTTTTCAGTTGTTTTGTCAGCATCAGTGTTTCTGCTGCTTGATCACTTTATGAATGAAACATACAGATTTCACTAATACACACACACACAGACACAGACACACACACACACACACACACACTCCCCTGCTTGTACACCCTCTTTACTCACATGCTGCAACCACCTCTTTAGCAGTCAACCTAAATAAATATACAGTAGCTTCATGTTTACTTGCATTACTATTTTAACCTTAGACAGCTGCATTGGGCAGCTGATTAATTAATGTTCACTCTTCATTTCCAGTACTGACTTTTTCTGAGACTGAATTAGCTTTAAATGCTGTACATTGTAAATGTATATGCTTACCCCACCCCAAATACTTGAGTATAATGTTTTGTCAACTATATTTGTTTCTTTAGTATATTTTTGGAAGTATTTTTGAAAGCATTTAGTTCTGGAAACTCACTGTTGTTGAATAAAACTGTGGCTCTGGAATAGAAACCAGAAATCTGCCCTCTTGTGGATAAATCTGTATGATGTACCTCAGTCACAGTATCTTATCTGAATGAGAACTAAAGGATATTAATTGGTTCTATTTGTGATTCTCATTCTTTAAGCAATTTTTTAAAGGATAGTTTATATATATATATATATATATATATATATATATATATAGTTGATATATACGTAGAAAAATAAACAAAAGTACAAACAAGAAAAGTAATTTATTTCAAAATGTCAGAGTTTGAAACTGACTATGAGACAAAGATTCATAAATTTGTGATTGCAAGTTCGCTGATTTAAGATAAAAGAAAATATTCGCTCTTCATCTAAATTATGAATTAGCTAATACATAGTTATACTGTTTTAATTTTCTTATGAAATTGAAGAAATCAAGATCATGGTGCTGTGGTTATATCTATGTGATATTACTCAACATACAGGAAACTGAAACTGCTTTTTAAAATACTTCCATGCTAAATGAAGATTTCATAATCTAAATGAAATAAAACAAGACTATTTAAAGTACTCCGCTTAATAGAAGTAAAATAGTAAAATAGTATTTTTAAAAGAAAAACACAGATATCTATTATCATAGCTTGTCTTTAAAGTTTAGTTTTAATCCCCTTTTTTACTTCTTGGAAAATATCAGATTACTTATATATAATATATTGTTTTAAATCTGAAGAACTGCCCAATTCTGAGACTGGTTACTTATCTGTGCTTTGCTGCTGAGCCTTTTTGTATTACTGCATAAACAGATTTTTCCTTTTGTTTTGTGTTTTACTCTTCTCATGCATGCACATGGCAAAGCTGGGGAAAACCTGGTATTTTTGTTAGAGATAAACAGTTTCTCAACCAAGAGGAATGTTTCCTGAATGAAGAGCTTGTACCTTAATATGATAACCAGTGATCAGAGTCTTCTTATCATTCAATTGATAGTTAAATGCTTCAATATATGAAAACATACAACTGCAGTTTGTTTCTATTTCTTATTTGAAGGGTAATTTTTTTTTTGTTTGTTTGCTTGGGTTGTTGTTATTCTTTTCCTTTTATGCTTGTAGCTTTTCTTTGCTGGATGTTGATGTCTGTATTTAACTTGTTCCCAACTTTCATCCTCTCATCCTCTCTTCCTCCCTTAATCTTACCTTTGCAATAAAGGACAACATAGATAATTTAAAAAAAAAAAAGAGGGGGGAGGGGAAGGATAACTTAAAAAAAACCCCCACTTTAAATTTGTTATTTAAATTAAATAAAATTTAAAAATTTAAATTAAACTTATTAACTATTATCTAAACTTGCTTGATAATAGTTTCCTTGCTATGTTGGCTTGGCTTTTCATTATTAGTGTATATTATGATGATAAATTTTCACATGTTGTTTTTTAGATTTGCTGCCATTTCACTGTTTTCCTTTCACTGAGGGGTTCGTTGTGTTGCTTCCTTTGTACACTGTTTAGGGAGTTCCTTCCTCCCTAAAATGTCTTGTATGGTATCTGTTGCTTCTTATAAAGAAGCAAGAGCATAAGTACCTCTACACTGAATATACAAGACCTCATACATTTATTAGACTGTATTTCTTGCACTCTGTCTGAACTGCTACACTACAGTCTAATGCATTGATTAAAAGCCTTCCAGTGCAGATCTTTGATTTCCTTAATTCAGCCAATAACTAACACTATCTATAGTTATACTAACTAGTTATAGTTATACTATAGTATATAGTATAACTATATAATTAACTATATCAATATAGTTAACTAACAATAACAATAACTGTTTCATTTTTTTCAGTTAAGGGGCTATGTTAACTATTACACTATTGTTAACAGTTACTGAACAAGCCTGGCAATGGAAAATTTTGAGATACTGGAAATGATTATTCTTCTTGATTAGTTGTGAGCTGCTAAATTAGTACTTTCAACCCCTCTTTCATTTGGGGAATGGAGGTAGGGGAGAAAACTCCAACAAAACTTGTCTGGCAATCAAGCTATTGTTATATGCTGTACCGATGTTTTGTATGGAACAATCTATACCATCTTGAGCTATCAATCTTTATTTCCCTAACTGCTAGAGATTTTAAATTCTTCAGGTGATTGAGTTTATTGAAGTTCTCAGTGGCATCAAATTTGAGTTGTAGTTTCACTGGATCTCAGTCTCTGCTTCTGGAGTTGAATCCCACCTTGTTTGCCAGTTTTATAACAGATACAATTTTGCCATCAACACAACAGATGTAGTATTTAGACCCAGATTTTACTATGTGGTTTCTTCATATTGTGTTTGTTTTGTAAACTAATCCCATCACTTAATCTCATCAGTCTCTCTTTCTCTTTTGTTTACTCTCATCTGTTTATTCATTTCATCATGCTTACAAAACCTTCATAATGTCAAACTTCTTGAATTGCCATGCTTAGCCCCCAAGCTGATGCAGACAACCACATCCTGTCACTTCTGTAACAATCTGTACAATCCTTTGGAGACTGTACAAGTCTTTGGAGTAGTGGTGTTGCTTATCTCTACTAAAGTAAGGTTGTTCAAGAAGTTGGCAGCTCTGATGATGAAAAAGTCTGTTCTAGTTTTCTTCTTGGTTGTATTTATGTGCTCATTTATTGTTGTGTTAGCATTGCTCTGTGGCTTTCTTTCTTAGTAACCTTCTTTGATTGCCTTAAAGAGAGCAACCATATCCCCTCTTGACCTTTGTTTTGTTAGTTAAACAAACCAACCCCTTTTACTCTTCTCTTACAAAGAAAGTTTACTTTTCCCTTGCTCGCTGCACTTGCTGCACTCTGAGTTCTGAACCTTGCCAGGTTCAGATTTCTTATCATGTATCTGTGAAAAAGGTTTCTAATATTTAGTGTCTGGTTTTGGAGGAATTTTTCACATAAAATATCTGTATAATTTTCTTTATTGTGGCAGTAATAGTTGAATTAGGAATTAACTTGAATTAGGACTGACAACTTCTGTGTTAACAACTTTCCCACTTGATAAGGAAGTGAAAGTGAATAGACTTCTTTTTCTTATATTTCATTGTGTCTGTGCTACATAAAAATTTCCGATAATATTGGATAGTGAAGTAGCGTTTCCTTTGAGGCAGTTTCAGACATAACATTTTTATAGTAAATCAAATTTATGTGTGAAAGTTGTTCTTTAATTTTTAGGCTTTCAGTGAAAACTTAGATTTTAAAAGTATTATCTTCTGTGGGTTTGGCTGCAGACTCATTATGGGACTCTTCTGGAGTGTTTTATTTTTTAAATTTATTTTTAAGACTTGCTTATTTGTGGAACTAGGCAACCATGGAAATTTTGCATATATTTGTATTCATTCAGGGTAAAAAACCCTTGGGTATTGAGTAGTACTTGAAGCTGCTCTGAGGGAAGTTTTTTCTTGGATTAAAAAATAAACCCCAAAACACAGCAATCCACATAGAGTATCTATCTGTAGTTTATAGTATTTTCCTTTCTGACTAGATTTCTGTATCTGCAATGTATATTTTTAATTTTAAAAAACGTAAATTAGGTCAGAATGAGACTGTGGCAGGTGCAGCAGAGGAAGTCAACTCACTGTCAGTTCTGTTTAACCTCAGTATTTTTTTCAAAGAATATGCAGATAGGGAAACTTTGAAAAGTTAATTCCACTGACTGATGAAAGCTTTTGAGCACAAAAAGACTTAGAACATTTGTTTTCCTTGTCGTGGACTCTCCATAGTCTAATATGTATTTATAAGCAGTGGAGTTCTGTATATTGCTATATATTGCCATATGCTGCCATGTTGGTGTGGCATAAGAAGGAATGTTACTAAGAAATGTTATTAAGGAAATGATAAGGATCTCATGGTTTAGATGTATTTTATACACAATTCTCAAAAATGTAGGCTTGTATAGTAAGTAAATAATGATTTCAGCATTCAGTAGATAAGAGAAATGCTTATGTAAGGACTCTCTACTATTTACCAAACTGTGTCAACACACATGCCTGTCTGCAACAGGTAACCACATATCAAATTCCTTTAATGACATAAGAAGAATTATGTCAATTTCACTATATAGTAGGGGATTGTAATGTGTGATTCTTGTAAATTTTTGATGGTTTGGAACTGCAGTTTTTGAGGGGTTTTTAGCAGCGTAGACTTCCTTACATTTAGGATCTTTATAATTAGTGCAGTCCAAGTGAACTAATTCCTTTTTCTGTAGTCAAATATAAAATGTGATGTTTTACAGGAAATAAATGAGTTTGTTCAGTAGTGGTAAAACTTCATTTTTTCCCCAGGAGGAGTAATTTCTGGTAGTTTGACCAGACAGAGTTATATATTGAAGAGATATTGTCAAATCAATTTGGAAATAGCTACTGCTTTTATAATATACTTAGATTTTTGTATTTGTCAATATGTTTTCTCCTTTATTTTTGAATCTGTAAATTACTTTTTTTAGTTTTGGTAGTCTCTTTATGAAAATGCCTCCTTCTGCAAAACTGGGAAGTGAATATAATAGCTAACCACTTAAACTGGTTATGCGTTAAGTGCTATCACTCTTCAGCATGAACTAACAGAAGTATTGTTACCAGTTTTTGAATCCATATTGTATAACCTGACCAAACTTTTTTAAAGTTGCCTTATCTTGCATCTTTTTTGGTGAAGGGGTTTCTTCTGAGACCAGAAGGAAGCTTGCTTTTTAGCTGGCTAATGCCACCTATTATTTAAAATCGACACTCTTCTACCCACTCTTGAAAAAATTTCCTTAGTATACAAGTAAAGGTAGTATGGTTTGTTTCACTTATGTTAATGAATGTAAAATTTTAAAGAAGTCAACTGAGAGATTTTATTTGGTTTTGTTCTTTTTGTTTTGCGTTTAGTGCTTGGGAGATGGGAAGTAATGATAGCTGGCACCTGAACTGAACTATCTGTGTAGGCACTACTCTCCCAGAACTTCAGGATGAATGGGGATATGCCTCATGTTCCCATCACTACTCTTGCAGGGATTGCTAGTCTTACAGACCGTAAGTACTCTTCTTTTTCTTGTCTATACTATGCTTTACCTCTTTGGTAAATACCTGTATTTTCAACATTCTAAAAAGGTTTTTATTTTAGAAGTTCTTACAGTTAAATCTGTTTAAAATCAGACTTGCCATTAAATATGTTAGCCTTGGTATTGCTTAAATAGCTAAAATCTATCCAAAAAAAACCCTGCATATTAAAGCATAACATGAAATGCAGGTTAAAAAAACCCTTAAAGAAACCAAATGCAGGAATTCATAATGTACTTGCAATATAATTTAGTAACATATCTGTTTATCACACAAATAAAGAAAAACATGCAAATGTTAAAGTACTTCTAAAACATGCATCCTATCATCTTCAATGAAAAGATAGACATGGGATTAGACTGATGTGCAACTAATCAAGAGAGTTGCAGAATATACTGAATATACTTGAATAAATGAAACGTAGTTCATTTATTTTGAGCTAGTTAATAGGTGCACAAAATGATGGCTAGAATAAAATAAGCAGCTGAACCTGAGTTTTTTTTCTTTGCTGTTCAGCCTGAAAAAGGAGTATATGAAGTGTGTATGCTGACTTTAAGTACATCAGGAAGACAAAATGCAAGGAAAGAAAAAAACTCTTTACATCACAAACTGATACTGGCACAAAACCACATCATTATGATGTGACCAAAAAGTAATTTCTAGTGAAAACTAAGAGGAGATTTATTATTACATAGTGAGGTCCTATAACCACCCTTACATTTAGCAGTAAGAGCAGTTTAGACAAAGAGGCATCTTGTATATATAAAGTGTAAGAAAGATTTTTTAGCTCAGTTGTCTGTCTGGAGTTAGTGACCTTAGATGCTTCTTCTAAGCAATTATATTGTTACACTGTTGAAAATTGGAGGTTTTCTAAGAAACAGTGGAAGTATATATTCAGCAATTGAATTTAATTGCACACAGTAAAAAAGGCAGATGTTTTGGAGGAAAAACACACTTCATGTCCTTCTGGTATATTCTGAAGTATTAAAGTGGAAGATGCAGGCTATGTATTTAAACATGTATGTATGTATGACCATGTATGTCTAATAACAGACCATCAGGATGCAAATAATGAGTTTCCAGCTATGGACAGTTTTTCAGAATTAAGCATTTGTAGGTAAGGTTACTTTACTGGTGGAAGTCACTGATCAGACTCTTGTGGAAGAGTTCCTTAAACACTGAATTGGAATGGACAAGACCAGTTGCCATGGAGACACGGATGCTATCATGCCTGAAGGCGATATACTAGGCTTGCTAAATTTACGCTACTTTAATAAGCACGCTTTGCTGATTTTGCTAATTTTTCCAAGTTTCAGGCACATTCAAGGTAATCTGATGCAAGTAATGAAAGCTAATGACTTTAATATATTACACACTTCTATTTTAATTGCTATTTATTTCTAAGTACAGCAATGATACACATTATAAGGGGTGAAAAATATTGGAATCACCCCACTTTTTAAATTTCAAAATATGAAAGAACCAAAAAATATGTTTCACTTTGATTGTTTTTTTCTAAAATTGTTTCTAATGGTTCAGTTAAAACCTTTTTCTCAAGGATGTGATCAGGACAGTAAGTTGCAGTTAGAGTTAGCTTGTTTTCCTGAACCAACTGAGGTGACCTTACTCTGTATCTAGACTTTTGGCCTCCCTTGGCTTACCCTTCTCTGGTCTGTATAGCTCTACATCTGATCAAGCCTTCTTATATGTACACTTCCTTGTTATATCTGAAGACCTAAGAATGTCCTATGAAATTGAAGTGTACTTATAATCTGATTGAATTAGTGTTTTCACTAAATCTTTTCATGAGATTTGTAAGTTTTTCTGACTGAATTGGCATTTCAGTGAACACACCAACCAACAACACTAGGCCTGTCTTGAGAAGATAGTTTACATAGGAATAAATAAAAGAAGGGGAGAATAAACTGGGAATTTAATTAGTAGATTTAATTGATTGTTAGGTTGTTTGATTTTTTTGATGGGTTGTTTTCTTTTGGTTTTTTGTTAAAGGCCTTATAAAGTGGTAACACTGATTAAAGACTGAGATCAGAGTAGAAAAATTAAATCCCTGATACCCTTAAAGTACTGCATGTAGCTACAAAAATTTTGCGTTTCCTTTTTTTTAATCTATGCTTCAGACTCCAGGAGAAAGGTACTATAACATATAAAGAGCTTAATATTCTGGAATGTTTTAGAGAGTCCAGTGTGGGTATGTGAGTGGGGGTGTTTATGTTTCTTTGTGTGAAATTAAAAGTGAAAAAAAAATGCAGAAGTGTTCCCTGTGTTTTAAATCTAGTTGTCAGGTTTTCTTTCTTAATCTCATGAGGGTGTAGGGGGGTGACTACATTTGTATGTTTGTGACTCATTAAATGATTCTGAAGTTCTTCCTGTTTTCTAATAACAGTTTTGAACCAGCTGCCTCTTCCATCACCTTTACCTGCTACCACAACAAAAAGCCTGCTTTTCAATGGACGGATAGCTGAAGAGGTGAACTGCCTTCTGGCTTGCAGGGATGAAAATCTGGTTTCACAGCTTGTCCACAGTCTCAATCAGGTGTCAACAGATCACATGTATGTATTTTGAACTGCTACATCAGATCACCATCCTTACTTCTTGAAATCAAAATTAACTGGATTGAGAAGGATGTTTGTGAGAATACAAAAATTAGAGTATGTAGATTTTTCCTTAGGCTTGCTTAGCAAGTGGCTGCAATATAAGAGTCAGATGTTTCAGTCAGACAATGTTAATAATTGTCCATGAGCCCTTATGCATAACTGTGGGGGTTATTTTATAGATCTGACACTTATTCCCTTCTTGATAGGTAAGAGTGCAGACTTCATGGTGTTGATTGTGCAATACTAATTGGCTTTCAATGTCAGTCACTAATAAGCATAGACAAATTACATACCCAAAAGAAAATTTTTGATACCTGTGTCAATTCTGATTAGGTATTGAACTTAAGTAGTTTAACAATTCAGCCATCAAGTATGCTAATGTATTCTCTTTCTGTTATTTTTTTTTTTTTATTTCTTCCTGGTATCCTTTGAATTGTTTTATGTTGACAACCCTGTAATTTCCTTACTTGTTTTGTTCAAATGGGAGTAGCTTTTAAAAGTCCTTGAAGCATATAAGAAGTGAGTGCACAGATGCATTTACAGAAAATCCACTGCATTTCTGTATAGTTCAGAGGGAATCCTGTGATGTCAAAGACATGCCAATTTCCACTTTTCAAAATAAAAAGATTATCAAAGCATTGGGTCGAAACATGAATGTTACACATTCATGTATATGTTATCTTCACTCCTACAGTTACATATTCTTCATGTTATGCCAAAGCGTTCTTTTAGACAGAAGATCATGATATAAAAATGGGCCTAAGAGACTTCTTATGATAGTCTTAAACTGACAGCCACATATCTATAAGAGCTTAGTAACAGAAAACGATTGTGAGGACTTGTAGGAATATTTCTTCCTTATTCCTTAAGGAAGAGGGTGAAAAAGACTAGAGGCAGGAAGCAGTGCTTTGCAGACTTGATTTTTCCTATATTTTAACAGTAAAATTGTCTTCTTTCATTTTGGTTTTGATTTTTTTTTTTTGGTTTTTTTTTGGTTTTGGTTTTTTTTTTACTTGACTCATAGTTTCTTATAATTTGAAAATGCATTTGCCTCTTTATTTGCTTACTTCCACAATTCCAGAGAGTTGAAAGATAACCTTGGCAGTGATGATCCAGAGGGAGATATACCAGTCTTGCTGCAGGCTATTCTGGCAAGGAATCCTAATGTTTTCAGGGAGAAAAGCATGCAAAACAGATACGGGGTACAAAGCGGTAAGGATTTTTGATTATCTATTGATTAATTTTATGTTGTTCTGTAAATCTACGGACTGATACTAACCACAAATATATGTGGAGCACAACTGTTTTATTTATAATTTGCCTTGTGTTTGATAGTGATTTAAAGCTATGTACCTTAACGTCTTCTAAGAGCAATTGTATAGTAAAAAGAAGGAAAATAAAAGCTACTAGGTATTTTTCTAAAAAAAAAAATTCATTTCACATGAAAGTTTAATCTCTAGGATAAGTAACTGGATTTTATTTTGAAACCAATTTTATTTTGAACTTTTTATGCCTGGGTTCATATATTTGTCTTGGTGAATAATTGAAGATGAAAACATATGCATCAATCTTACTGAAAATCTATATGATTATACTGTATCATTGCAGTGAGAGTCTTAATTGTTCTGGAGTATGGAATAAGTTGCATTGAGGCATCCTTAACAGCTCCTCCCTGTCATTCCTCATGATAGCAATCTTGTGATGTCCTACAGCTCTAAGTTATTTATGAATTTTGGGAAACTAAAACCTTATGCATCTTTCCATAAATGTCAATTACTTCAATATTAATCCAGAAACGACCACATCTGTGATTCAAAGCATGTTTTAAATTAGGGAGAAGAAAACAGATATATTTTTTAAGTCCTTAAAAAGAGCACTCTGTTCTTTAAGCACTAAATTGATACTTTGTCTGTACAGTTCATGCTGATATGGTTACATTATGTCAGCTTTCTGTACAGAAATGTTAACATTAGTTTGTCTGAAATATTGTACCTAGCTGCCTTAAGAGTGGCAGTGAGAGGTGAGGGGGCAGTAGGCATGCTGGGTTCTCCTTCCAGCATTAAAAAATCCCTGGGGTTTCATGTTCACTCGCCTCTATGTGAGGCAACCAGTATCAATTTAAACAAACTTTGTATAAGTTGAGGAGTGCCCATCTGTTACTCCAGACACTGAAATGTACTCTTTATTGAACTGTGAGTACATCTTTTTTCAGCACAACACAGGACTTCAACTCTGTTCAGGGCCAGTATTAGTGTGCTCAAGTACATGGAATGCAGCATTTACCACCTACTGGGAGGTAGTAATGGCTTAATTCCTGTGGGATTATCACTGTCTCTGCTGGAGAAAGTGGAGGAGAAAAGAGGATGACAGGGAAGGTTTCTGAAACTAGTTTTGCATGTGTGATATTGCAGTAATTGAAATTGCTGATAGCAACTGTAGGATTTACAAAAATCTCCCAACAATTTCATATTGGGACTTTTAACTGTCTAAAATACTTGTGCTGTTTAATGAGCTCCTTCCTAAAGCTATAGACCACTTGCTGTGGCTTCCCAAGATAGTGTGTACTCATGAGTTCTGACACTTTTTTAGCTGTAAAAAAAAAATAAATTTCTGTCGCTAAAATAACTCCAAATTCATTTACATTTTGTGTTTCTGTGACACACTGTCATGTACTTGTTAGGAAATTCTTTATTCCTATACTGAGGAGAGGAAAAAAAGATTCCTCTAAATTCCCCTTCACAATGATGTGAGTCAGAATAGAATAGAATATTTCAGTTGGAAGGGACCTACCACAATCTAACCCAGCTGCCTGACAACTTCAGGGCTGAGTGAAAGTTCAGTCAAATTAAGGGCATTGTACAAATGCCTCTTCAGTTAGTTAGTTTCAAGAACATCAATACATGTGGATTGCCAGCTGATTCAATGCCTGAACTTCCAACACATGTCTGTGGTTATCTACTAGCTGTGGGTGCCACATTTGGGATATTGGTTCTGCTTTGCAATTGAAATACTCCAGCACCTTATTTGATAGCATTCTCTCTATGCTTAGTGGAGGTGAAATAGAAAGCTTTTGTCTCTGGGTAGAAAGAAACCACTAAATATTATTGGAGCAGTGAGAATATCATACAGCATACAACCTAAGATAACTGATTGCTATACTTACTTCAACAGCTGAAGATAAGTTTTCTTTGCTCTTCTGACTTGTGAATCTGCCAAATATTTTGCTTATTGGCACAACAAATATTGTACACACCAGCCTGGGGTGCAGAATGTATGTCCTTGTTTAAAATGTTTCTCTTTACTGGTCGATTTTGACTTAGGAAGCTCTAAGGAAGAGATGAAGAAACCGCTGTTAATATTTGTAACTGAATTAACACAACTCTAGGGAACACTTTTTTATGTCATAATGTAAAATAGGCATCATACATGGATTCAGTAATTTCTAATTTTTTTAACTGTGTGGGTAGATGATTTTAATGACGTTAAAGCTCATAATCTCATTGTATATAATAAATTCTGAAATTAGATACTTCATTGATTGAAAAGGAAATGCATGTAAAGTAATTCTGCTATTTGTTTTTTAATAGGGATGATGATGTCACAGTTTAATATTTCTCAGAATTCCATGCGTGGTAGTCCTGCATCTTCCAATTATCAACAAACCACTATCTCACATAGCCCTTCCAGGTAATGCTTTCTTTAAAGTGGGGTGGGAGGGGAGTGAACTGCAAGCTCTTCCTACACTGACAGCCAATTTTTGTTGCAAATATGTAAGTGGAAGGTGATCAGTATCACAACAAATTTTACATTTGTCTGACAGCAGGGTAATTTTCTTCATACACAAAGAAACATCTTTCTGTCAGCAAACTAATTCCTGTATTCTAAGGATTCATCGTGAATTCTCCTCTCTCTCACTCCATCCTGTAATTTTGCCAAACTTTCTTTCCCACCTGAAGAGTCCCTCTGCCTCCTGTTACCCTCTGGTTGTCTTCCATCTGTGTCAGAGACTGAGACTGGTGGCAAGAGGATAGGACAGAATAGGCTGGTGTGTTCCAGCTTGTCCCAGTGCTGTTTTAGTAGAATGGTGGGAAAGATTTGTAAAAGCATGGAGTACTACTGTAACAGTTATGCAAAAGGCTTCTTGCAGAATGATAGGCCCAGTAGTTTGGCCAATCTTCCAGCAGAATTCTTGTCAGATTTCTGGTTTTTAAAAGTTTTTGTGTGTTTGCCAATAGCATTTACTTATAATTTTGGCTTTTATTGATATAGTAAAGTACTCTGGACTAGGAGAGAGAGTTCTGCTTGTAGTTTCAACCCAAGTCCTGGGCTTTAACAGGTCCCATCTTTAGTTATCATTATAATAAACTAATTTCAGGTTTCACTTCAAGTTACTGCAACTGGTAAATTATATGTTCTGTATCTTCACAACAATGAATGCACTTTTTAACTTTTCTGTCTAAAAGTGATATCTAAAAAGTTTGTTTGAGCTCTGAATATTACTATGAATAGTAAAAATATTTCTTGAAATCCTTGCAAAATTCTTATGTTAAGTACTTTGCTGTTTCTTTCTATGGAAGCTTACCTTCCATTCCATGGAGTTCCTGTTTAGAACTGTTTAGAACTGAGGGTTGTGAAAGCTTGTAATATACTTTCTGATGTATTTATTTAGTTATTTTAATTTTGAGAAGCTCATATAAGAATGTAATTAATAATGTGCATGTATTGTCACAATTCAGTGTTATTTTTATGGCTTCCTATCTGTAGAAAGAGTCTAAGGCAAAGCCAGTGAAAGTCAGTGGACTTGGGTCAGGTCCTACCTAACTGCCTATAACATTCCTGACATCTTGTACACCTGTATTATGGCAGTGTCGTTCTGTTAGATTAAGTTATTTGGAACCTTTGTGGAAAGTAAAGAAAAAGTAAATGTCTCCTTGTTAAGCCTAGTGACTGAGTTGATTGAAACCTTTGCTGTCACTTTCATTCAAGCTTCTGAATTTACTTTTAGAACCCTGTTTAACTTTTGGAAGTTTCAGATCTAATTTCCATACATATTTGTGTCATTGTTTTCTTTCCCTAGGTGGAGATCTTATGAATGCTTTTCTGAATCTTAAGTAATGCTTGCAGTTAGGAAAGTATAGATAGCTTAAAACACTGCTTTTGAAGGAATTTTTCAATTGTGTTGGGGGCTTTTTATCTTAAAGAAATTCTCATGTTCTGATGGTATAATTTCTAGAAGAAATAATGAATTTGAATTTCCTATTCCAAATTTTAAAAACTTTTTTTTCAATTTTATTTTCTTTTTAGCCGGTTTGTGCCGCCACAGACAAGCTCTGGTAACAGATTTTTGGCACAACAGAACAGTCCAGTGCCTAGTCCATATGCTCCTCAGAGCCCTGCAGGATACATGCCGTATTCACATCCTCCAAGTTACACAGCTCATCCTCAAATGCAGCAAGGTAAGTCTGTGATGTTTATTTTATTCTCCTATTTCATGTCAGCTTTCTTTCATGTGCACATTTGATGGCTTTCTAATTTCTTTGAAGGAGTCACATGCTTATTACTAATCTTTGAGGCAGGTATATTTAAGCTTTGCTTTTTTGGCTGTAAAGAGTGGTGGTATCTACTTTGTTTTTAAAAAGTTAAATAGAAGAAAAAAAGGTAAAACACATTCATGTTGCAGTGCTCCCCTATTTATGTCCAGTTTGCACTGTTGCCCTGTATATGTGACAATAAAAAATTCTGAACAACCCAAAAGTTGTATTCGTTAGCTGTGAGCATCACTTACACACACTAGGAAATACCTCATTTCTGCCAATGGAAAGTTAAGTTTTCTTAATTTTAGATTAACTAAAGTTACCTTTAGATATTCTTTAGCCTTACTGGCCCTTTTTAATGTCAGATTAGTTCTAAGTTCGCTAGAATTATGCTCAAGGTATGCAGTAAGTGGCAAAGGTGACCTTCAGAAAAAATGTATTTCTTTGTTCTTCCCTTGTCCAAAAACAGTCCTGTACACATGATTAATATTAAGGTATCTAGGGCATTTCTTTGTTGGTAAGTAGAATTCTATTGGTTTCTTCCAAATAGTGTTTTCTTGAAGTTTGACATTGTGCTTAGAATATATATACAGCTGTTTTATATGTAATGTTATGTGTCTCATGGATACCTTAGAAGTTCATACCACACTAAGGTAGTGAATTCAAGTTATACAGAAGTTAATAAAGTTCTCTGTAATCAGTAAGGAAGCTACTGACTGTAATTAGAATAGATATGGAGAGAAATTTGGCTAATATGTACTTGGAATTAAGATTTTTAAATCCTTTTGAAAAGTCTTAGATAATGCATTTTTAATCGTATTTGTGGCAAGTTGGATTCTTGTTCAGATTCTAGATCTCTTGCATCCAATGCTTTAATATCCTCCATTAAGAGTGTTTTCTTTGAATCTTTTTAAGTTCATGACTGGGTGACTGTATCAATATAGTTACTCTTACTCTTTTTATATTTCAGCTTCCGTATCCAGTCCCATTGTCACAGCTGGGATGAGGAATCTCCATGAAAATAAAGTTTCAAGTCAGTTGTCTGGAAATTCAGCTAATCATCATGCTGATAATTCTAGACATGGCTCAAATGAAGACTACCTACAGATGGTGCACAGACTTAGTAGTGATGTATGTTACCTAAATCAATTTATTATGATAAAGCAGATATTTACTATGATAAAGCAAGTATGTGTTTAACTGCATTAGAAGTCAGATATTTTATGATGCTGTTGATGGATAAAACCACTGAAGATAGATTTCAGTTTCCAGGTGTAGACTTGTTTGAAAATGGATAGACTATGAAAACATAGTACATCATCATTGGCTGGTCTAATTGGAGAAATGCTAGATATAAAAAGTAGTAAATGTTGTAAACTTGCACTTCTATCCTCTTGTGAACTTTCTTAATGGTACATATGTGTCACCTGTGTTTTATTTGTAATTATGCCTCTTAAAGCTGATTTTAGAAGCTATGATGCAGAAAACAATTTGAAGAATTTTGATTAAAGTTTTGAATCTCTGTATGAATAGTAATTATAATGTTGCAGCCTTTTCTACTTTGGAGAATATCTTTATGAATGAATATTTTCAGAATCATAAAACTCAAGAACTTAAATTAATTTTATTCATTTTAGGATTTTATTCATTTTAAAAAGTTAGTAAATCGTATATCTCTGAAACACAAAATCAGCAAGTATACCTTTGAAGGCTCACTACAAAGTCACTCAATCTAAGGACATTTTTTTGGTAAACTTGAGAGCATTCCTAGAATATCATTCATCATTTGGTGAAGCTCCAGACTAAAAAAGTGTAAATGCACATTTCTGAAAATTTGTCAGCTGTGGTAGGAATGGCATCTCTGCCTGAAATGTTGTATACCTAGTTAGCCTGTTTAGTTAATTTGGTAAAAGTTGTCTTTGCCTGTGTCTTTGACAATCATGGTTAAAGATTTTCTCCTGACCTAATAAAGCATACCTGATAAGAAGTTACTATTTTTCAGTATGGGTGTGTTTTTGAGATTTATTACAAGTCAAAGAAAAGTCAGTTTGGGGAAAAAAAATCAGTTCCATAATTTCAGTTCAGTAGCTAAATTAGTAACTCAGTAGGATATGAGTTCAGTTTCACCTAAAATAGCATAATATACTTTTGATAAGGAGTTCATTTTATTGTGCTAGTCTGAATATTAAACTCCTTTGCCCATGAGAATATCCTCAGAAGGCAACAACTCTCCATGCAAGCACTCTTGCAAAACATAAGTGTAAGTAACCCCACATTGTAAGTTTAGGTTTACTGTGCTATAAATGGAAAGAAAAAGATCTAATGTAGATGTGTGATAAGTGCCCATAGGTGGTAAAATTGATGAAATCTGATTTCTTATGGATTTCTGTTCTTTGATTTGTAATCATCTTAAGTGCATAAAATTCAAACTCTTTCCTTTTCCTTTAGCATTATCATCTACCCCTTCACAAGGCATAGCTTATAAATGGCCCACTGTATGGTTACACATGTGGAATTTGGCTGTTTGGCCATTGTCAGAGGCCAAATGACTGTGTGATTCTCCATCTATTCAGATGAAAATCCCCCTGAAATACCAATTTAGTGTTCTGTCTCACTACTGGATGCTGATTACTTTCATGCAGACATGTAAAAACATTACAATTAAACCTTCTAATATTCTATTAATCGAGTTTTTTGGTCAAAAGGTAAAAAATCATTTATCAGACATAAAATTGAGATTTAAAAACAAAAATAAAAAAAACAAAAAAAACCCCCAAAAGGCTATTTGAAAAAAATTACCTGTATCCAGATACTTCAACAAGGGCCACATTGGAATGTTAACTACTGAAATAGCCGGTTTAATGAGGAAACTTGAAATAACTGTAGAACTTCTTTGGAGACTTCATTCATTTGTATGGCTGTACCTTTTGGAAGAATGACATTTTTAGAATTTGTTTGTAATTGTAGAAATAGTCTCTTCATAGATTCAGAATTTTCTAGCTTTTTCTTTTCCCAAACATTCTCATGTTTGTAAAAAACAGTAGTTGAAGTGGGAAATACTGTTCTAAAGTTGAAGTTAGGGCATTGCTTGAATGAGTAGTCATCACCAGCAGAGGGCTCCACAAACGTATTGGTAAACCCCATGTAAAGCACTGAATGGAAATTGGCATAGGGCGTTTCATATGTTGTATAACAGTGTGGGGGTAAAAAATGCACATTCCTTTAGCAATTTACGTTGCTAAAAATAGAGCATGGACATAATTACATTGCAATTAGGATTATATTATGAAAAATTCTTTCAGAAATTATTAATTGCTTTGGAACAGGTTGGGGAAATGCTTCGTATTGCTATTAAGTTTTTTTTTCTGTTTAACTCTTACAAGCTAAAATCACTCCAGCTTTGTTTTACATGAGATTAACCCAGCTGCTGTAATGGGACTACTAGAGATTCTGTTTAGTCCTGGCTTCTGTATGCTGAGGATATAGATACAAAGTGTTACTTTGCTGAACTGTAAGAGTAAGATGGTAGATAGATAATCTTTTAAGGGTAGATTATGTTAAAAAAAAGAGTTTCAAAAATCTGTATTTTATAATCTAGTCTTTCAAATGGTATTACATTAAGGTCATGCATCTGCTGTTCAGCTGTTTACTATGAGTACTTGCAACAAAAATTCTAAATGGAATCTTAGTGTAAACCCAAAAGTGCTTGTCTAGTTAAAAAACATACACAAAGTTTTATTTTTATATGCCTGTTTTGGTTATAGATTCTTCTTAGGTCTGACTGGAGAACCACATACATTATAGCCTAATAGCAATCTAAATTACAAATATTTTAATGTGACTCTTTTTCTAGTATTTTTTTTGTATGCTTTTTTGTCCAATCCATTTATGTACTAATTCTAGTTTTTATTTTAACAGATGTTTATGTTCATGTGTTAACTTTTTTTATTATTCTTACTTTAGGACGGCGATCCTTCAATAAGGAATGCTGCATCTTTTTCTTTGAGGTCACCACAGTCAGTCTGCTCTCCAGCTGGAAGTGATGGAGCCCTTAAAGGTAGTCTAGAAGTCAAATATTTGTAAATTAATTTTTTTCCTGTTTTAAATAACAGCAAATTTAAAGAGGTTTGTAGTTATTCCTCCTGACTTATGTATTTAAATAGTACTAGACATTATGGTATTATGTTTTGGGTGCAAAATTACTTTGAGCCCTGATCCAGAAGAATTTTCTGTTGGTCTGAAAATTAACTAATCATCCTTCCAAATAAATCTTAAATTTATGGAGGACAGAAGGATTTAAAATCCTTTCCAAACTGAGAATTAAATTCTTTATAAGAATTCAGTTGCTTTACATAAGAACAGTTTTAAAGGCAGCATTACGAGTATTGAATCCTTAACCAGCTCAAAAGTGATTTAATATGCAACACTTGTCTTAATTACATTAATGAAATTATAAAAATGTGATAATAAATGAGCTCAATACACATAGCATAAATGAAGCCTGAAAACCTTAGCTGTGAAGAGGTATAGGGTGAACTGTCTGTGAGTTGAGAGGAAATAGAAAAGAATCTGCTGAAAATAATTCATTATACTAAAATCCACTTGGTAAGATAGGGGTTGAGACATATTCTTGTTAATTTTCTTTTGCAGTGATTGCACATTTACAGGGCAATAATTGAAAAATTAAACAGTCCTTTCTTCTCAAAAAAAAAAAAGTCTTATTGGGTGATCAGTTTAGGCAGAGAAGAGAAGAGAACTTCTGAAGATGGTGGAGGTTACAGAAAAGGTGAAGGTATTATGCAGCCTGGATAAGAGACATATTTATCAGGGGTGGACCTCAGGGCAGCTTTTCCATGCCCATGAGGAGATTATCAGGAAGATCTTTTCATCTTTATGGAGGAAGGATGAAATACAATGGACTTAAATTTAAATAAGAGGTTCAGACTAGATCTAAGGAACAACCTTTTCCACTATCCGGACAGTCAAGCAGTGGGCAAGGATCCCCATAGAATCTGTGAGTTTTCTGTCCTTGGGGGTTTTCAGGATCAGGTTGGATAAAACCTGACATATTGTGTCCCTGCCTTATCCTGCTTTGAGCATGAGGATGAACTAAACAACTCCTGAGGTCCCTTCCTCAGGGAGGAATTATTATTATTATCAGGGAACTGAATTATCTTACGGTTCAGGTGGTAAGTGAGAAGTATGTGTGTAGGATGCCAGGAGCTTCAGTATTTCAGGAGGTCTTACTCTAAAGGACTTATAGTGAGACTTGTGTAAATGTGATTATTTTTCACTCTTTGTCAAGCTTATAAGTTTAACAAGGTTGTGGATCTAAGTTAACCCATTCAGGTATGTGATTACCACTCAGTCAGTTAATATCTGAATTTTTATTTTTTTTTAAGTTACTGCTGTTTCAGTTGGCTGTCTCAGAACACAGAATTGAAGGGATATTTTTTCAGAAAACAAACTGATTGTATAGTTCAGATTGTAATGTTTCAGCATTAGCATTAAAGTGCAAGAAGAGCTTTCTAATTTATTTATCTCTATGTTAACTTTACTTTTCCCTTTGATAAATTGCACTGAAAAGTTGGACTGAAATACTGCTGCTAGTGGTGTTACCATTTTGCCCTCTTTGAGACATTAATAAACCCTGATGCAGAGAACCAGTTCTTAATGCACCATCTAGTATTTTAGAAATGTATGGAAGAGGTGTAAGTAATTTCAGCGTTATTAAGAACATGGGGTCCCCTACAGGGAATACTTGGCCTATGATTTGTAGTGTAAGTTGGGATGAATACAACAAGTATTTATGCTGCTCTCTTATTAGTCCCTGAAAGTTTGGTTGGCAGGTCACAAACCTTGATAAAGAAAATGAGCAAAATACTTAACATTTGTCTGGAAGGACAAAATGAATGGCAAAAGGTGTAACCAGTCATATCAGAGAGAGATCTCAGGAACATTGTTATGGTGTCTGAGCTTTCTTATAGAACACAGAGATTTGAGGCATTTACCAAAGGTTATAGGACTTCCGGAGAAATGGAGATCATGATTGAATGGTCTGCAGTGACCTTCACACTGAATGTAGTTGTCTGACAGAATCTTAATGAGGGAGAAATTTTGTTTGCAACACAGGTAAATATTGGAGAGATGGCAGGACTTATATCTTTGTTTTGGGGTGTTACTTCATCAGTGGAGTAAAATTTCACTGTTTTTGCTTCACTTCTGCTTCACTAAATGTACAAGAGCAGATGAGGTTTAATCCCCAAAATTTTTTGGTTTTAGCTATGCAACATCATAATGCCTCGGTTTTCATGCTGTCATCTGTTCCCACATCCACTTGTTAAAAATTCATTCTGTGAATAGAGTATGGATTATCATGGAGTGTTTTCTTCTTGTTAACCTCATAAAATAACCTCTGGATTCAATTATTGAAGACTGATTACTCATCAGAATATTTTGTCCATTTGTTCTACTTTCTTACTGTTATGGAACCTCACATTTTATTTTAATCCTTAATTTTTTCTTGAGGAAACTTCTAAAAAGTTGGATAAAGGAAAGCCTTTCACAGTGTTTTAGTCCATTGCTACAAAGAGCATATCATTGCTACAAATTGTTCATATCATTCACAGTTCCGTTTCCATACAGTTTCCTAAATACTTAGGAAAACATCTGTAAGCAACAACTCTTATGAAATTATGTAATTTGGCACTCTTTTCCACAGAACGGTTGTATTCCCTCCAGAAATTACTAATTAATATTTGATTATTTTCTGAATAATTTGCAAAGTTCACGTCTGTCTTCTTAGGTTTTCACGGAATTTCTCCAGACAGATTGCACTACATTTAGTCTCTGAATTTAGAATAGATAACAAGAAGTATTAGGAAACTTCTCAAATCTATCGTGTAGACTTCAGTGTTTTCTCTTCACTGCTACTTGTGAAGAAAAAATATCATCATCCCTTGAAAGAAGGGTAGAAGAAATTTATTCAAGGATTTTTTTCTGATAGCACTGAAATAAGCATTTGTTCTTGTTTCTTCCTTCAAGTCTTAATTTTTTATGCAAGGAGGTTCTGAATACATCCATTCTCAGCCAAAGCTGAGTTTTTCATGAGGCATTTCAAACTCTGGGTAGAGCGGTGGGACTCTTCCCTGAAAACTGCTGGAAGAGGATATGGAAAGTGAATACAATCTGGCCATACAAACTTCTGAAATGTGTGTTCTTTATCTGTCACATATGCAATCCCTTTAAGTTTGAATTTTAAGTTGAGTTAGTGCTCTTTAAAAATAAGTGTCATTGTTGTCTGCTAATCTAAATAAGTAACATCTTCTTTATATCTAATGCAAAATTTGGGAAGCTTTCCAGAGGAAGATTCTAAGATTTTAGAAAAAGCTGCAGGAAAGGACTTGAGGACTTGTCATCCTTTTACACTCATGTTGGCTGAGCTGTAGCAATACTGCTCTCAGTAACTTCCATATATTTTAAAATGTCAGAAACAGAGTTTGCTTGAGTTTACCATAGAAGTTATTAAAATTCTTAGTGCTAGAAAACTCCTAATGCTTAATCTGAATAATTTTTGTTGCCGTTAGTCATGGTGCTTTTTTACTTCTTTCCAACGGACAAAGAAAAACAGATCACATCCTTTTTTTTATATCAGACGTTTACATATCAAAGAACATTTTTATGTCTTGCACTAATCTAATCTACAAACTGAACAGCACAGTTTCTCTTACCTTTACGTAAATCATAATTTCTGAGCTTCCAATTGTCTTTGATGTTTTTAACCGACTTCTAATTGATCTACATATGTCTTGATGTTCAACTGTTCTAAGACATAGATACATCTTCATTTGAAGATTTAGGATGAGTAGTCAGTAAAATACTGGAGGCTACTTTGTGTGACACTACTGTTGTATATGTAAGTATAGCTGCTCTTTGCTGATAACTTAGATTTATATTGCAAGTTTTTTTAAACATTCTTCTGTCTTTCTATAGAGCTTGTCTATCTGCCTCTTGTGGTTTGCAATTCACAGATAAATAAGAAGTTTATGCTTCTTGTAACTGTACTTATTTTGTTTCAGAAAGTTACTCAAATTAGTCAAGAAAACTTTTGATTCTATTTTTAATAGCAGGGATTGGCCTCTCAAAGTCTTAAAACCAAAAGCAGTAAATGATATTTAGATTAATAAAATAATCTCTAATTCTGTTACATGAGAAGGTATTAAAGACAAATATTTTAAACTACTATTCTTACGACAGTCCTCTGGAAAGCTGCACTTCTTTACATACACTCACACTTGTATTTGTGTGAACATAGATTCACAGTACAGTTTACAATAATCAACATATTTTTGTGTACATTACACTAGATTAAAACTCTTCAGCTTGTTATTGAAATTATTATGAGAAGTTATATAAAAGGCCATGCTAGGGTCCAGATATAGCACTCAACTCTCTTAAAGATTTGATGATATTCATTCTTAAAATGTTCCTTTCGGAGTACCATTTCTTTGTTATCACAGTTCTTACACAAATATTATTCTAGTGTTTACTTAAAGCATACAGACTATATGTTATACTCTGGGTAGGCCTTTTCTATCATTTTGAAGGGACAGTTTTTCCCTTTTTGAGTCTACTGGAAGCACAGATTCTCAGTGATTATTACCAATTTTGGGATTGGTTTAGCTAGAGTTCCTGGGTGAATTTGTTTGATCCCATTTTCATGAAAACTTTCTTTTTATGTGAAGGTGATAAATAAGATCATGTTAAGGAAAAAAAAGAAAAATACTCACTTCATTTACACATTTTAACTGCAGTCTCTTAAAATCTGTTTGTAATAGTGTGTTCCTCAGGTTTTGTAACCACAAGGTTCCTAGCTTTTCCAAAAGTCAGATGTCATTGTGAATACAATATGGATGTGCTGGTTCTCTTCTCCTTCTCCAGCTTCTGCTGTTAAGAACTTGTTTACAGTGTAATTACTCATATGTGGAATCTTAATTATTCACAGGTAGCACATATAAATTTCTTAAAGCCTTTCTTTGCAAAGGCTTTTCCACTAAAATGTCTGGAATGCTGTGTCCAGGCTTATACACCAATTTGGTGTATAAATTTGGTACCTATTTAAATCATGTTCCAGGGGTGTGGAAGATCACTTTCCTATGGATTTTTTAAAATATAGCACTTGGACATTCTTGAAATTTCTTTCCAGTGTGCTATGAACCGAGTATTAAGCATTAATATTCATTTGTTCTCTAAAAGTTTTTCCAGCTTTCATGTTTAGGGAATGATACTTCTGGCAAAAGTGTGTATAGGATGGATGAAAAGGTTTAACATCTGAGAACCTTTGCCTGCAAGGGAATTAAAGGAATATGAGGATAATGTTTCATGTGACCCTTTGGAATTTGTTATTGTAAATTGGAAAGATAATTCTTTTAATACTGAAAAATATGTGAGTCCTAACTTTCTGAGAACCTTAGTAATGGCTTTTTAACCATGTGGATCACAGCAGAGAGTATGATCAGTGGTGTGACTTTGCTGCATCATCTTTGAAAGACAAGTGATGTGAAAAGGCTTAGAGATTATCAGAGGAAGTGTAACAAATACTTAAAGAGGGTGTGAGTATTGTGGTGTGATTAACAAATCGAGACAAAACCTTAAGATCGAGATGTCAGCGATATGTGCAGTCTCCTGGACAGAAGCTTCTTTGTTTGCTATCCAAGTTAGTGATACTGATGAATTAGACCTAGGGTAAACAAACCAGCAATGTATTCAAAACTTTACATTTTAAAGAAGGCTAAGTCTCTGTCAGTGCAAATCAATTATTTTTAGAGTTGATTGCATTATTTTATATAGGATTTGATAAGATACCAGTCAAGAATTACAGAAAAAAAGGTGTTTGCAAATTGCTATAGGAGTTGATAAAACTTCTTCCATACTCATACTTCATACTCATATACCACTAGAACCAATGGAAGAACTAAGAAATGTGCAGAACCAGCCCATGGATTATCATGGGTGGTCAGAATGACTGTTGCTGAAAGACTAGAGAGGTATTGTTGATGGTTGTGTTTGTCCTCTGTAAAGACCTCCTTTCCTCAGATGGTACCTGCTTCTCAGCTATGTTTGATGTTACTTGGTTGACTATATTTGCTGTTTGGTAATAATACAGTGACCTTTCAGAATCAGTGAGAACCTCCTTTTATCGCAGAAGTTGTACATACTCATTCTGTATAAAGAGAGCATGCACAGAGTTCTTTTAATGATACTATCGATGGAAAATCAACTGCAGAAAGTCAGATTCATTTTTCTCCTGAATTACTGCCCAGCCCTAGATTTAGACTCAAAAGTTGTGTACATATTTCTCTGTTCTGAAATAAGAAATATAGTTTTTTCCTAAAGGTAGTTTCTGAAGATTTGTATATTATTTGCTGCATTGACAGCATTTTGCAGAACAAACCTTATCAAACTCGGAATCTCACCTGGTTCAGCAAATTCATCATAACTGTCTGTGTATTCTTGAAGCTTTGGGGTTTTTTTCCTGTTATCCAGTCTTGGTAAATGTATTTATTCTCAGACATATAATGACCCAAGACTTCTCCCATAGCAAATATTGCAGACTGACTCCACCATTAATAGACAAAGCCCTCTCTGTGTAATGGGTGTAGTTTTCATAGAATTTTTAAGGTTGGAAAAGATGTTCAAGATCATCTTTTCCAGCCTTTAAAGGAAGACAATCACGTCAGCTGAGCCCTCACAGTAAGTGCCTTGTCAAGTCATTTCTTGAACACCTTCAGGAATGGTGACTCCATCACCTCCCTGGGAAGCCATTCCAATGCTTACCCATCCTTTCAGTGAAGAAATTTTTCCTGAGGTCCAACCTGAACCTCTACAGTTTGAGGCCATTTCCTCTAGTTGCCTGGGAGCAACCTACCTGGCCATAACCTCCTTTCAGGTGGTTGTAGAGAGTGATAAGGTGTCCCCTTTCCAAGAACCTACTCTTGCCCTGGATAAACACTCCCAGCTCCCTCAGCAGCTTCTTGCTGGACTTGTGCTCCAGTTCTGCTCCCCTTCTGTGGTCATGCTCCAGTACCTCAGTGTCTTTCTGTCAGTGAGGGGCCCAGAACTGAACAAAGCATTCAGGATGTGTTTTCACCCGTGCCCAGTACAGGGAGACAGTCACTGCCCTGGTCCTGCTGGCCGCACTATTGCTAGTGCTAGACACTAGTGCTAGATACAGGCCAGATGCTTTTGGCTTTCTTGACCACCTGGGTACACTTCTGGCTTTTGTCTGAAGTCTCAGTATTGAATGGTATGTGCTGTGTTCATTGTGTGATATCTGCTAAGGTATCTGGTAGGGTGAAACTGTTCAAAAATGGTTCATAATTTTCAGTTTCTTTTCAGCACACCTCCATACATAGGCATTGTGTCTTCTGAGACTCCATGTTGTCAGAGGCTTAACCATCATTAACCATCTCAGAAATATGTGAAGTTATGCTGGAACATGTTATTTTGAAATGCAGCTTGTAGGCCTTACTATAAAAACATTTCAAGGATTTCCTTTAGAAGGAAGGTACTTTCAAATACTTATTCGTAGTGCTGCCTAGGAGAGGCAAAACTTTACTTTTGTTTCTTCATTTACTGGATTCTAAGACTGTTCAATTGAATGCAGTGAAATCCTTCTGGCCTCCTCAAGTCTATTCAAAGATAAAAAGAACCACTTTATCTGCTGCTGCAGCCTTACTTTTTTCAACATGAGAAATGCCAAATTAATACCAAATCAGATCTTTTCATATTTATCTAGAAGTCTAGAACAAGGGAGAATCATATCTGTTCTCTGTGTTTAGAAGTATAACTGAAAAATAGAAAGAGTTGCATTGTTGCAACTCTAGAAGTATTAATATAAGAGATAATTCAAGTTTAAGATGTAATATCTCTTTGGAAAGTTTTGAGTTGCCTCTACTATTTATAGAAATATCCTCCAGCTTGTACTTCCTGAGTGATAGTCATTGCTATAAAAGAATTAGTAATCAAGGATTCATGATACACATTACATTTAATCTTATAAATTACCCAAAGAAGTGGTACTTGTGGGGAAGAGCATGACAAGAATAGGAATCTGGTGAAAGGCAAGGGAGATATTTTCTTTGGGTGTAGTGAGAACTTTGGTACTGGTACTGGTTGGCTGAGTGTGGTATCTGATTTGAGGAAGGGAAGTAGACTAGTAGAATAGTTAGAAAATTGGGATAAGTTAAAATAGGCCTTCCCAAATTGATGTTGACAGAATATGGATTTGTTGCTGAGGACCAAGAAGGATTAAGATAAAACCATGTCAAAGCTGCAGGATTTCTTAAAGAATGTTCTGGGGAAACAAATGCATGGCAGTCTGTGCAAAGAGGTCATCAGTAAAAGCACGCTTTTCATGTAAATTAAAGCTTTGACAGAGATAACCATACTATTTTTTTCATCTACAGTTTGGTACAATGATTAATGATTCTTAACACTTCCAAAAATACCTGGAAGAAATTTAAGCTGCAAAATAAAACTGCTTTCTTCTTTAGTGGTGTTTCTTGAATGAAACACATGGGACCTGAATTCCAGTTAATTTTTGCATGTTGTTAGGAGTGCTGACCTATGATGACCTGACTAGAATGACTAATAATAACTTCAGTCACTCCTTTCTGAAGATCTGTATTCCCCAATGGATGAATGGAATCCGAATGGTTGTTCTGAGAAGAGGAGACTGTGTGTGTTCCCCACCTTGCACAGTATTCCCTTCTAAACCAAAACTACAGCTCAAAATTGTAATTGTGACAGGTTGAAAAATTTCTTTGTTTCTCAGACATTTTTCTACGCTAACAGTTACAGGAAGCTGATTAGTTAGAGGAAGTAGAACTTCAAATGTAATTAATTGGAGAAATTATTTAATTAGAAGTATCCTCTTTTTAAAACTTCAGTAGATGCCATCAAATCCTGGAAAGAGTACACATAGAAGCAAAAATTCATACATTAAACAAAAAAGGAGAGGAGATAAGACAGGGAATGGTAGCAAGATGCCTTTAGATAATTAGTGTTTTCTAGATAGTAGTGAATGGGGGAGGTTGGAATAAATTTACCTAAAATAAAATTTTAAAAA
>NC_031799.1:11204906-11250530 GCF_001522545.3 Parus major
CTAGACCTTAATAAGAATCTTTTTTGATCTTTACTTTTTTCTGTCGTCAACTTGCTTTTGTTGATCATTTTCTAATAGCTGATATTCTGAACCTTAGGTACTATTTTTATTTATTCTTTTTTTGGTGGTGGGTTTTTTTTGTTCCGTCTTCTCTGAAATGGTCCCTTCTCTACTTGCAGTGGACAGCTAAAATTCCTAGGAAATACACTGCAACTATCTAGACTGCATCTTGATCTAGCAATGATGTACTTCCTACCAATCTTATTTAGACCTTTTGTGAACACAGTTATATGTAGAGATACACATTAAAAGTATGCAGCTTATATTTAGTGTGTTTTTATATAAACATGAAACAACATAACTGTTCAGTTTTTCTGAATTATTATTCTAGGATCAAGACAACCTTTAATCCAACAATCTCAGCCTCCACCTTATTCATCACCTAGAGATGTTCCCCCAGACATATTGTTAGATTCTCCAGAAAGAAAGCAAAAGAAACAAAAGAAAATGAAGTTAGGCAAGGATGAAAAAGACCAGACTGAAAAAGCTGCAATGTATGATATCATTAGCTCTCCTTCCAAGGACTCCACTAAGCTTACATTAAGACTGTCTCGTGTAAGATCTTCGGATATGGACCAGCAGGATGATATGCTTTCTGGTTTGGAAAACAGCAGTGTGTCAGAGGGTGATATTCCTTTTAATGTGCAGTACCCAGGACAGACTTCTAAAACACCCGTTACTCCACAGGATGTTAACCGCCCACTAAACGCTGCTCAGTGTTTGCCGCAGCATGAACAGACAGCTTTCCTTCAGGCACAACAAGTGCCTGTTTTACAACAGAACACTTCCGTTGCTGCAAAACAACCTCAAACTCCTGTGGTACAGACACAGCAACAGGTTTCGCAACAAGGAGCTATAACGTCATATGATGAAGTAGAGTTGGATGCATTGGCTGAAATTGAGCGGATAGAACGTGAATCAGCTATTGAAAGGGAGCGATTTTCAAAAGAAGTGCAAGATAAAGGTAAAAGGATTGTGTGTGTGTATATACACTATATATTATATAAATATATATATATGCATATAACCCCCATATATATATATATATAAAAAACTTCCTGTCATTGTCACATAGTTCAATTCTTTTTATTCAGTGTAGGTTCTTCTGCAACATTCATCTCCATTCCCTTCCAACGATGAACTGTAATCTTTCATATATGCATATTTTGAATATCTGGTATTCTTTATTTGGGGTCTTAATGGATGGAAAGTAAAATTCTTATGTTTCAAAATTCTTTTAAAATACTCTTATTTTGAACCATGAGACTGAATGAAGTACAGTTGATGTTGTTTATAGTTTCTAAAATCCCAGCAGTACCATAAATCAAAACTTGAAGTAAGTTTTGTTAGTTATGTTATTAATCCATGTTTCCTAATTGAAGAAAATACAGGAAAACTGGTTTATCCCATTTCTACTCATGTGCCCATTTGGATTTAATGTGAAGGAGATGTTAGATTAAAATGACATCTATTCTGTTCTTTTGAAGGTAGTGTAATGATTGGGTAATATATACAATTATGTTGTCTCTAATGTTTGTTCAACTGAATATTAATTATTATGTAGGCATTAGAAACTTTAGAGAGCTACCATGTATCTGTATGGTCCATAGTAAAGAACCACATGGACCTCTGAAATGTTTTATCTTCGGTAGATGTACTTCTTGTCTTAAAGGATTTAATTGAATCTATCAATTTTTTTATTTTGATTTCTCTTTCTTTTTCTGTTGTTTACTGGTTTGAAGGTCTTTGGTTTCAGATGTATTTTATGAATTAGACAGTAATAATTTATCATAAGTATTTTTCAGAATCCTCCTCTGTACCGTGTTTAACTTCTGAGAAAAAAAAATCTTTTGTAGCATAATCCTAATTTATTAGATACTCTCAAGAAAAGTCTTGCAGAATGGAAAATGGTGAAAATTCTGATTTTGGAGGTTCATAGGTGAAAGTGGTCCATGGAGACATACTTGCATGGAATGAATTTACGCACAGTTCTTGAACCAGCAGAGAGGGTGCCAATTTTCTCCCTAATCCTAGGGTTTTTTCACTATTTTTAGAGATGCCTGAGTGGTGAGGGGAGGAGAGAGTTTGTGCATGTTTGTGTGTGTGTGTGTGTGTGTGTGTGTGTGTGTGTGTGTGTTTGTGTGTGTGTGTGTGTGTGTGTGTGTGTGTGTGTGTGTTTGTGTGTGTGTGTATGTGTGTGTTTGTAAACATGGTTGCAGTACTAAAAGGTTTAATTTTTACGATGTTTCTTATTTGGTAACTAAATCAAATCTTTTTAGGAAAAACTATTTAGGAGTATAAGGAGAAAAGGTGTGCTTACCTCAAAAGAGATCTCTATGGATGTGTACTTTCCTTAATTTTAATTTAATGAGATGGGGAATTTGTTTATTTGCTTAAATCTCTTCCATTAATTTTAAGTTTATTGTTGGAGAGCTTGTAGTTTGTGGTGTAATACTTCAAAAGCTACATTTATGTCCATACACTTACAATAGAATCTCTACCATGTTTTACCTGAGAAGCAGATGAAAAAGTGAGCAGCATTTTATTTTGATTTCTCTTCCTTTTTCTGTTGTTAACTGGTTTGAAGGTCTTCAGTTTCAGATGGTTTCAAACACTTCCATCAAGACTAAAAACACACTTTCTGTTTTGTTGTGTCTTTCAGAAAAAATTGACAATTAGTTGTAGAGTTTGTTTACTGTAATTATACATCCATGGTCAGAACCTTGATTTGTTTCTTTTGGGGAAAAAGAAAGATTTTTTACAGACTGTGACCTTTCCTGTTCACCACTGGTCAATATTCATTTTCCCAAATACGGATTCAGACATTATGATTTCCCCTTACCTGCATCCTCTGGTAGGCCTCAGATCTTCCTGAGTTCCTGCAGTTGCTATAAGTCAGGTACAAGAATTGCTGCCTTTTCCTGGGACAAATAATCACTATATATTCACTCGTGCTAAGCTGCCCCTATGATAGACAATAGTGCTTTTCACCTTTTCACTCTGGCTCTTGAGGTTTCAGCCATGACTGCAGAGTATTTAGTAGAAAGATTTTTAGCAGTCTTGGAACAGACTTCCTAAAACTGTTACCTTGGAGAAATACAGTTCTTTATTTTTTGGTAATGCTTTTCCCATTGCTTGTAAGTTTATGCTATGTCTAGAAGCTGATAGAGTCCGGGATTGTTCTAGTTAGAAGCATTTCATTTTTTGAGACTGCAGGAAGAGGCATCATCTCTTATTCCTATAAGAATATGTCTGATAGAAACATAGTCAATAACTTCTAAATATGTCATTCATATCTGCAAATCTGCATAGTGTCTTTATACAAAAGCTTAGCATTTGTGCCTTTTTGTACATGTACTGTAACTTCATATTACGTCAGGAAGAGAGCATGGGTGTAGCAAGTACTCGGTCTAATTAGAGTGGGAGTGCATAGTGCCAGCTAATGCTTTACAATAGCAAGCATCCCTTTAGAGAATTTACTCAAAATGCTAGCACATGCTAAAACCTGCATGAAAGCATCTTTGCTGTTTTTGTAACAGAGGCATGGGAATGCGTATTACAGCCATACTATGTTTTCTGTGTACACTCATACCAGTTTTCATAAACTACTTTCAGTAAAGTGGTACTCAAAAGTTTTGGTAGTAGATTAGTGGTCTCTTCTGTCCTTTATTTTAGATGTGAAATCTCCATAGTTTGTATTCCATCACAGATTTTCAAATAGTTTATTTTCAACACTAATGGTTTGGTTGTACAGGACGTGTTCTTCTGAGGCTAATAGCCAGTAGTGTGGAGGAGTTCATTTCAGAGAAGCAGCAAAGATTGTGGGGGGGGGTGTGCATTTTTGCTAAAAATTATAGAATTTGGCTAAGGCAATGCTCAGATCTGGGTGGGTTTTTTTGGATGCTGAGGTCCTTTTATTATATTTTGTACTGGTGGGAAATGGGGATTGGAGCCCTGTGGTAATTATAGTACTTTCTGTAATAAATCTTTGTTTCTAATAAAGCTGTTAAAATGTTTAGCTTTCACCAAACAGAGTACAAAGCAGTCTGTATTTCAGAAGAGGAACTAACACAGGGTTTTACAGAAGTGCCTTCTTCTTTGAAAAGCCACATACCTTTCTGAAATTTGATTTTCATGCTTTTGCTTTATGAAAAAGACATCTTTAGTGCAAAATGCACTAATGCAAAATATGACAAATTTGATCTAGTCTGTGTCAAATATGTGTAAGGAGTGATTTTATAATATAGGCTTCCTTCCTCATATCTGAGTGCTTTTTGCAGCTATGTTTTTATAATTCTATCCTTTTGGGCTACTTGGCTCTTGGATTAAGTGGAGTGTATCCTTTTCATTTATCATGATAGAGAGGTGCAAAGTTTAACAAGTTGGTTTCATCATTGTCCTGTGTGTGGAAGGGCAGGAGTTTGTATCCTCTTTCTACTTTATCCATCACAAAAGTCTCTCTATTGATAAATTTAACAAGTAATTTTTCTGTATCTGTTATTGAAAGGAGATTTTGAATATCTAGGCATTTGGCACCAAAAGTTACATTCCAATACATCTCTTACATTTAATGGTTTCAGTAGTGCTAAATTGTCCAAGCAACATGACGTAACTCAGGTCTTCTGTTCCCATTGCACCCTTTACAATGGCCTCTATACCCTCATCAAACACAAGATGTTAATCAATACTAGATTATATCTTCTCTTTTGAAAGAATGTGTATATTACAGATAAATCTAGCTATTATTTACTAAGACTCAGATTATCTAAGCTGGAAAAAAAGTGATTCAAAAGGGATATTAGAGAAGTAAATTGACATTTTACACAACGACTGACAGGTAAGCCATCCTCTGCTCTGGTTACATTGTGATATTTTGATGATGTAATTTCTTCAGAAAAGTAGTGAAACTTAATTCACACTTTCTTCTCTTCTAACTACTGCCAGTAGTCACACTTCCTGTACTATTTGGTGCTATTGAAGTCTTTTGAAACAAGTAGAGGTCTATATTCTGAACCAATACCTTATTCTTAACCAACCACCTTGTTCTCTTGACTGAAATTATGCTTTGATCACATTCTGAAGTTGACTAGTCCAAATAACTACAGGAAATCCTATTAAGTTTTCAAAATTGTCTTAGGAATTTCTGTTGTTTCAGGCATCTTTTTTTTCCTTTAGAGAGATAGGAATGTGGAGGGAGAAATTTCACTTTGGTAACCTCAGTTCATTGCATTAACTTGTGCTTTGCTACTGTTCAAATATAAGTGGCTTACTTTTGTGTGTAGTTCAGTAGTTCAAAGTTAGTCCATCACTTTTAGACTAAATTTTTCCTAGAACATTACACTAAAGTTCTTCTTTTTCAAGATTTAGACCTGCTATGGAATTAATTTTCAGATACAAAGTTTATACATCAAAATCTTTCATGCTTTTCTAAAACCTCCAAATACTGTGAAACAAAAATGTTTAACAGATTAATGCTAAAAGGAGTGCAGTCTTTTAGCAACAGGAAAAGGGAAGATAACATTGAAAATTACATAAAATCCCAGGAAGTAACCCATCTTTTTCAGATATGCTTTTGCAAATTGATTTAGCTTTTTTATTTTATTCCGATTTGCTGTGTTTTAATCTGATCTCTTCCATACACAGAATTGTGTGGTTAGGCTTTAGGCTTTTTCAAAGATACTTTTGTATGATACAGCTCTCTTAACAGATTGAGGAGTTCTTCTTGTAAGACACTGTTTTCTGGCATTTGTGAGAAGAGTAATGAAATCATTAACCATTTCATTGGGGGGGGCTAATATTTTTTTAAAACTTAAGAGCATTAGAAGAACTTTTTCAATGAGACAGACCAACTTGTATATGTGTTTTTCCCTATATATTTTACCCCTGAGGATCCATTTTACCCACTTCTTTGGAATCTTACTGTGGATTCTTTGAATTAGGAAGAAGTGAAGCTGTAATAACTTTATTTCCAATAATTGGATCAGTTAGGGGGCATTTGGATGCCTGCTGTGGGCCCTTCTTTTTTTGGTTCGTTCCAAGCCCTTAGCAGCAGAGACACACATCCCAAGAGTGTGAATCTGCCGGAGCAATACTCTCAAAACTACAGTTATAGGTAAGTAACCTTTTTCTCTTACCTTTTAAGTTCTTCCCCAGCTCCTCTCCCTTTCTCCCCATTACCCATCTCCCCCATAAAATTCCCTAAAGAGGGAACTAATAGAAGAATACTGTTAAGAATGAATAGTTTGTTTATGTCTAATTTTATGTAGCCAATTAATGAAATAACGGAATGTGTAATTATAACCAATATATTAGCATTCATTTCCAAAAATATGTTGTAGGGAGTTTATTTTCTTAAAAATGGAGCTACAAGTGCTAATTTGTATAGTAATCTTTCAGATTACAGTAATTAATAACAGAACGTAAAGAGACAGAATATGAAAGATAAATAACTGAGTGTCTCTGTAGTAGAATGTGAGACTTAGGTATCATTTGTTTTGTATGTAAAAGCTTTCAATAGGTCTGCATTTTGTAGTGTGATGTAATGGATGAAACTGGCACCTTACATAGCTCTTCCAAGAAAAAACAGCTTTGTAGCCCCTGGGTCCTATAAAAGACAGATTTTGTGTTTGCGTGTGTTCAGACATGTTTCAAGAAAAGTAAGAGAAAGAAATTCCTGTTCTGTTAGAGGAATTGCAATGAAATGTTTACATACATAAGTTTACACTTATCTGTGAAAAGTTACTTCCTTTTACAGTTTTTATAAAGATTAAAATACTTAACAAATGAATTTTTTTTTTTTTAAAAAAGTAGTATCATATAACTTAATAGCATTTTTATTTGTGCTAATATGTAACATTAAATCAAAATTCACCTATTTATCCCAGATTGTGCTTTACATAGGGTAGTGCAGAAAACTGCTCTTCTAGGAAGGTGTAGAAAATAACTAAACTGTAGCTGTTTAGCCAGAAACCTTCTTTGTTTCAGTCTACACTGTAAACTAAGACTATAAAATTCAATATAAATTGCATGTTACCATTGATTGTACCTGTTGGATGAGAGAATTTATGATACCATTAACCCAGTAATGACTTACATACTGGGTCATTTCTCTATAGTGGATTTAAGTCTTGATAAAGAGGTGGCATGAGTAGTTAATAACCCTATTAAGAGCTTAATCGGGTTCTGTAGCTCACAGTCACTAAGTTCATGATGACATCAGAATAAGAAGACCCAAGTATTTTTCATTGTCATGGACTATCAATGTTACTGATCTAGTTAACTGATGATATTTTTGAGTGCAAGGCAGAACAAAAACAACAGGTGGAAGGGAGAAGGGAAAGCCATTGCTTATTTCTGAAGTTTTTGATCTATACAAATGAATTAAAATCTAATTGGATATGTTAGCTGTGATACTAAAGTCGTTTTCATTAAGTCTGATGTTAGTGTGTTGTATTTTTATGTTATTTCCTGGTGTAGTATGTCCTTTGCATTACTGTAATTGATAGATAATAATGAGTAATCATACATCTTTAAGCAGAAAAATTCATAAGACAATATCATGATTATGTTATTGCTATATTTAAGAAAACAAGCAAAACTTCAGAATCTTCGTTTTGATAAAGTCTACTACTCCTTAAGGCATGTCAGGAATGTCGCTATAGCTCTTTTGTGTTTTGAACTGAGTGAATTTGGACATCCCTTCTGATGGGGTTTCCTTTTTAGACAATGGCTAGAAGTTTAATGAGGTCTTTTAACAGGTCACTAAAGATTAGTAGGTGTTTCTGTTCTGAGTCTTGCAAGTCCCTTTCTTTGAACTGCAGCAGCTGAAAGTCTTCTGATCTCTTCAGAGATTTTTGGAATTATGTACCATTCTATAAAGCTTCCTGTATGAGGTTCATGACCATACTTTCTTGAATTCTTCTGTAAGGGAGGAAGCAGTGAGAATAAAATCTTTACCCTGTTGGCTGAATCTCTCCTTCTAGAGGAGGAGCTAGTAGTGTTGCAGTCTCTTCTACTGATGGGAAGGGTTTTCTTTGGTTGTTCAATTCTTTTTTTCAGTTAGTATAGGACTTTGAGGTCAGTTGGAAGCAAACTCTTATGGGCTGTCAATGGTGTGCATACATAAGGGATAGAAAAGAACAGATATTTGCTCTCACTCCACTGATTGGTCATCCGTTGGTACAATTATAGTAATTTTGAAGATTCCTTGTATACAGACTAGGTTATTGTGGTCTACAGAACACTGTTGGTTGTGGGGGCAGGGCACTTAGACAACTTTGAAAAAATCTGTGAAAACTAACTAAGAAAAGGAAACAGTTGACAGTGGACATATGTTTGTTATTTGGACATATAGCTGTGTGTCATTTGTTGAAAATTTCTAATCTTGATTGATAGCTTAAATAGATCAGCTTATAATTGGCCTCTGTCTGACTTGTCTCTCATGTTGTTAAAAAATGGAAGGTTTGACAATATGTTATAACCTTTTAGGATTAGTATATTTGAGTTAAAATCATTAATTAGTGATATAATTAAATAAGTGCTATTTCAAATGAGTGGAAGCATACCCCAGTAATATCTGAGAGATTGGAACAATTAGAAGTTTAAAGACGTAAAACTCTTAAAAGTTATCCTTTACAAAAGGAATATTTTTACTTTCAATTACCACTTAAATGTTTCATCTAGAATTCATCATTAGAGGACCAATCTTTTTTGTATCTTGAAGAGAACATTCACATTTAACCATTTTGAATATGAAGTCTCCCACTGAATCCCTTACAAGGTGTAAATGGGAAAGCAAAAATTTATCTGTTATGTCTGTATATAAGTATGCCAAACACTATTAATAGAGGGAAGCATTACCATTCTGCTAAAAAGAAAGCTTAGCAACAATGCTCGTGATTATTATTTAGACTGGTTACCTTTTCATTGGTACTTATGGAGGGCCCATTTCAATTTGCTAGGCCAAGCAGTTCTAGAACTGGGTATCACTCAATTATACTCAGTGTTTAAAGAGTTTATTCTGGGATTTAAGGCAGTCATCAGGCTTGCAAGGAAGCAGTAACATAGAGGATATCAGCACTAATGGTGTCTTGACTTTTGCTTTGGAAAGATTCTAGGGTGAGTAAAAGAGCAAAGTTACATTTATAATACAGCTCTCCTCATCCACCTGCTTCAGCTCTTCACCACACTTCCTCAGCTTCCAGGCACATCTGTTTTCAGGATGAATGTTCTTCAAATCATGATTGCCATGTAGTTTCAGCAGAAATGTATCTCCAGATGTCTGTGGTTTTTCCAGTGCAATGTGTTTTTTGTTGCACAAAGGTTCCACAGTAATTAATTAATTAATTAATTAATTTCTAGATTTTAAAGTATGCATAATTTTGATATGCAGATATTTCCAAAAGTGAAGGCCATAGCCTGTCTCCAGGAACACTGTATGTAAGAGTATTGGTGGGAGATTACCACTTGGAAATCCAGCTGATTTTTTTCCTATGTCAAGCTTGTGGTTCCAGTAATGTTTTGTTTCTTGTACCACAGTGAATCATTTCAATTGATAAAATAGCTCTACTATTTTTTAGTATAATGTAGTTTATGATCTTGCTTTGAGTTCCAAGGTACTGCCTTTTAGTTAGCATGTTGCAAGGTAAAGAGAACATTCCTATGAATTTGCCAAGCCAAAAGGATTCATACGTAGAGTAACTGTTCTCTGAACTACCATAAATTTGTTAAAGGAATTGGAAAAAAAGTAGGTATATTTTGAATATATCTATAACCTCAGAGAAAGGCAGAGGAGTGAATAATGGCTTTGAAAAGAATCTGAAATCAATGAACTCGCATACCCAGCCATTAATATAGTCATAAATCTCTTCTGTAACTTAATACATACTCCTTTTACTATGAAAAGTGTTACAAAGATGGAAGCAAAAACATTCTGATCACATTTTATTGGACTAAAGAGATTGTGAGCCAATGTATTTGGAACTGCAACAAGCTTTAGATCTAGGTCTGTAAGATTTCAAAGTGAGACATTAGTCTGGTATTTCGGTGAAGTCCTAGATCACCATATTAAAAAAAAAATAAAATAAAAAAATCACTACTGTCTATGGAATGAAGTGAGTGAAGCTTGAATACTCATGCCTTGAAAGCTATGAATGTATTTCAATGGACATTGTAAAAGCTCATCTGTTCATTTTGGGACTCATGACTTAAAAGAGCAGCTATATGCAAACTTGCATATATTTGACTGTAAAAGAGAAGATCTGAAGATATCTGTTTTCAGAGGCTAACTACTCTCTTCTCACCTTGCTGATTCTAATTCTCATATAGCTGAAAGTGAGTTCAAGATTTGATAAAGCCGTCAAAACCCAATGCTTTGTTTCAGCTTTCAAATTTCTGCGGCTATTATGTCAACCTTAAAAGTTTTTGTACTTATTCAGTGGAGTTTTTTCATTATGCTTTGTGAAGGAAGTGGTAGTATGTATTCATCCTACCTTTTTTGCCCTAGTTCAACTGGATGTTTTCTTTTACTCAGGACAGCATTTTTTGTCCTAGATCCAGAATTCTCATAGAGGCAAAGCAGTAATGATTGAGTCTAGTTTTGAGGCTCACTTTCAAGATGCACTGGAAATCAGAAATCTGTGAGTGATCTCTAACTCTGTCTGCAATCACCTTGCCAGTTAAGAAAATGAAGGTGTCCCTTTCTTCTCAGGCAAGATGTCAAGTTACTAAAAGATCAGTATTCTAATGTCAAGAAAAATGAAGAATGTGCATCAGAAGAGCTATGTATTTAGAGGGAATATGTGTGCCAAGTTGTGATGTGATCATCTACTTATGTGTTCTCAACTTACAATTTGACATTTTGGATGGTGAAGAACAGAAGCATGTTGAGCCTGGTCACTTACAGAAGTCCAAGCAAGAAAATTGGCCCTACTTGAATTGTTTTGGTTGTTTATTCTTGGTGCCTTCAGCATGAGGGCTCTGAAAGGTGAGTTTTGATTGATCCAGCTACAGCTGTTTAAGGCATCACAGCTTGTGGCCATCTGCTCCTATAATAGGCTTAAGAAAGGAAAGCATTTTTTTCTTAGAACTGAATTATTCAGCCTGGTAGGTTAATGCAAAACACCTTCGCTAGTGCCTTGTGGTGATGCATTAGATAGTGAAATGCAGTTGTGGAAATACAAATGCATGTTCCCTTCTGCTACAGATGAAAACTTCAGTTGAAGACTTGGGGCAGATAATAAATAATGTCTTAAAGACTACTGTTAGATCCACCATCAGAGCTTTACAGGACTTTTTCAGTGTGCCTGGCATTTCTGGACTAAAATGACAAGGCTGACCAACTTCCTCGTAAAAATGCAAGTTTCTGAATTTAGATTTCAAAATTTATGGTTTTAATTGAGAAGTAAGCTAATGATGTGTATGGATGAATGTGTATTTGTTCTAATTCATAGTCAAGAAAAATACATCTATATAAGTCCTCATATGAATCCAGCAGTTTCATGTAGCACAGAAAAATCAAAAATCTCCATGCTAAAAAGCTGCATCTTTGATTTGGTATTTTTTTTTGCCTCACACGTGTATCATAAAGTTGGCATTCATTCCTACAGGATTTTATTGAGCTTTGCAAAGTTCTTTATTTGCAGTTGATCAGTTTCTGCATGGAGTTTATTGTATCTTTCTTTACTGTCCTCGAGCTATTAAATCTTGTACAAAACTTTTGAGTTTTACAAAGTTAAGAGATATCCAAATAGATCTGGGGATTAACATGATGGGGAAAAGAGCCTGTTCACATCACTGGAATTGACCATGTTACTGCTTGTTATTGTGGCCGAATTTTAATTTTGAAGGTGATCCTTCTAAGTATGTCTAAATAAGAATCTCAAAAAAATTTAGAATTAGAATTCAAGTGTTGTAATTCTGGTTTACAGTTCCAAAGGACTGTGTGGGTTTTTTCATTGACATTTATTTCCCTATTTCTTGATTGCATCCTCCTTACTGTTCATTCACCTGCTCTGAGTAGGAAAGCTGGTTCATTGCATCTGGTGATAAGGCTCCACAAACCTAGGCACAAAGTATGGTATTTTTCTTTGCATTTGTGGTCTAAGCATTTTGAAAATACATCTATGTTTAGTAATTCCTTACACTTACAATCAAATTCACTGATTGCAGAGAAAGTAACTTTTTTTGGACAAATTACACAGTGATAGTTGAGAAGTGAGAATATAAGTTTTAGTGCAGGTAGGGCACCTAGTTTTTGTGGCAGAAATTATTTTTAGTTTAGAGTTCTGTGTTGGTAACATAAATAGGTCGTAGTTTTATATAGGTAGAATATACTCTTTTGGATACTTCCATGTGCTTCTCATTTCTGTGAATTCTACCAAATTACAGGGTGTGTGGTTGACTCAATTTTTCTGTATTCTGCTCCTAATGGTTTTTTAGTGTAAACTGAAAGGCTTGTTGCAGAGTCAGATTCTTGACAGAAAATTTTTGTTTCATCTATAAAAAGCATTATGATTGCAAAGGGAAAATTGCACAAGTTTTTAAGTGTGTACTGGCCCCCCACCTAATATGCATGTGTTAAGGTAGAGACGCCAAACCTTGGTGTACTGCTTTGCTTCAAAGAGAAGCATGGAGTGGTGGAATAGTTACTTTATCATTTTTGTCCATTGTTTGTATGTTCCCTAAATATGTGTGAAGTCCAGCTGATCCACTGAACCAGATAGGGAAAACCTCTGTCATAATCATTGCAGATCCTTGCTTAGTACACATGTAATAAAGCAGGTTGAATCTGCAGAAGATATCTTTTATAGTGGTATTCCTCAAAAACTAGTTGTGGAGCTGCACCTTAACTTTGACTTTTGAGACTTCTGCTTCAACTGTAATTGAGTAGTTTGGGTTTTTTTAAATGGGGTGGGGTTTTTTTGGTCCTTATTTATTGCAGCTGTTTATTAGGTGGTTCTCTTCGGAGTTAAACAGGGCCTTTGATTTAATACGTTTTGAGGGAGAGTTTTTTTAATCATTAACTGGCCTATGTGGGAGACTGACAATGAATGATAGTCTGAATACATGAAAAAGTATTACTTAGAGAAGTCCTATTCTTGCTTTTAAATTCAGTGGATTTTGTTGTGTGTGCACATCTATGCTGAGGAAAATTAATTGTGGGAGTGGAAGGGAATGGACATTCTTCCTTGGACATTTATCAGTTTTTATATATAATTTGTGATTTTTTTTTTCTCTTGCAGATAAGCCTCTGAAGAAGCGAAAACAAGAAAACAAACCACCAGAGGCTGGAGGTGCTACTGGAGGAAATAGAGCAGCTTCTCAGGAGACAGGTTCTGCAGGAAATGGGGCAAGGCCAGCATTGATGGTTAGTATTGATCTGCAGCAAGCAGGAAGAGCAGACTCTCAGGCAACAGTAACTCAGGATTTGGACACCATCAAAAAACCTGAAGAAATTAAGCAGTATAATGATGGGTTTGTGTGTGTTCCCCAAGAAGACGCTGTTGGAGTTCTTAAATTTAAACCTGAAAACCATCCAGAAATTTTTAGAAAAAAGTCAGACTTTGAAAGTCAAAAGACAGGTATCCAGCAAAATGAAAACAGACAAATGGAATTCCAGCAAAATGAGAGCAGACGGTTGGAAAGTAAATACAATGAGAGCAAGCAGTTAGAAGTGAAACATGAAAGCAGACAAATGGAAATGAAACAAAATGAGAACAGACAGACAGAATCTAAACAAAATGAGAGCAGGCAAATGGAGATGAAACAAAATGACGGAAAACAAAATAATGGCAAACAGGAAATACGACAGAGGCCAGAAACACCGAAACAGAAGAGTGAAGGCAGACCTGAAACACCAAAACAGAAGAGTGAAGGCAGACCTGAAACACCAAAACATAAACATGATAATAGGAGGGACTCCAGTAAACCTTTGTCAGAGAAGAAAATTGAAATATCTAGGCACAAACTAGATGTGAAATCTGATCCTTCAAGGATGAAACCTGAAAGTCGACCTGAGCCAACCAAACCAAGGCCTGATGGGCGCTCAGTTTCTGATACACCAAGGCGTGACCAGGATAGCCTTAAACAAAGATCTGAGGAGAGGGGGGAGTCAGAGAGGTACAAAGGAGATCCATCCAAGATTAGAAGGCCTGAATATTTGCGATCCTCAAACAAAAATGAACATGATTCTAAGCATGGTATTAAATCTGATAGTTCAAAACCTGAGAAATTTGAAAGGAAATACAGGCATGAGTCTGGTGATTCAAGGTTTTCTTCTGGGGATCAGAAATCAAGACCTGACAGCCCTCGTATTAAACAGGAAACTAAAGGGGATTCTAGCAAATCAAGACCTGATAAACCTGGTTTTAAGTCACCAAACAGCAAGGATGAACGAAGGACAGATGGTAATAAGAGTAAAGTAGATAGTAATAAAGCACATGGTGACAATAAAGCAGAGTTTCCCAGTTATTTGTTGGGGGGAAGATCAGGCGCATTGAAACATTTTGTCATTCCAAAAATCAAGCGTGATAAAGATGGCAATGTTACTCAGGAGTCAAGGAAAACTGAATTTAGAGGTGAACATAAGGACAAAGTAGAGAAGATTGGGCTAGTGGAAGATCTAAATAAAGGAGCTAAGCCTGTAGTTGTCCTTCAAAAGCTTTCTTTGGATGATGTGCAGAAATTTATTAAGGACAGAGAAGATAAATCAAGGGGCTCTTGTTTTAAACCTAACAAGAACAAGTCATCCAAACCTAATAAAGGTAAGATTGTTTTAATATTAATTGCATTATATCTTTTACACTTGAGTTCTTGTAGATTTCTTCCTCTGCTCTTAGAAATTAAATGCAAACACTTGATAGTTTATATGCTTGCTTATGTGGTGAGAAATGAAGTGAAACTAGTCTAAGGACCTGTCATTATCAGAAATCTTGCTACAAATGTACCTGAAATGATTTATTTGCTGCAATACAAGTACATAATCTGGCAATATTTAAGTGGTCTTAAGATCTATTTCAGCTGCATTAGTTTTATATAGTAATTTATCCAGTGAAATGTAACTGTTGTATGTATAATTTTACCTGGTTTAGGTGTATCTGTATAAAGGACTGCCACTACTGTATTAGCATAGCTGGAATGATGGGAAATACTAAGAAAGCAAACCCTAAGATTCTTTTATATATTTAATTTGGAGCGGATTTTTTTAAAGTATGTTTTTACATAGTGCTATTAAGAACATAGTTGCAAAGTCCCATTACCTCTTTAATACTGTAAATACAAGTCAGTTGAGGAGGTTCCAAGCTTGAGACTTTGTGACAACGAACTTTGAAAAAGTCTGGTCTGTAGGAGAATTCACGTGTCATTGTCTTTAGTGTCCATTATATGCAGGAGGAAGAAAGCTGAACAATTAGCTGACATTTTGAAATTAGCAATATGGACAGGAAACAATTTAGAATAGCTTGGAGGTATTTAATTGATTGTCTCTTCTGCAGATTTAACAGGATTTTTAAATAAGATTGCTTTTGTTTTTGGTGATTTCATTTTGGCTTCTTTGGTTTCAGACTAAACTAGATAATTTCATATTGTGCAATCAGTATCACTAATGGTAAATCTGGTCAGGTTTGTTTTTTTTAACATATAAAGAATTTAAATTTCTTATCTATTCATGTTTATAGAGTTGTTGTGTCTTAAAGTAGACAGATCAAAAGCCAGAGGAGAGGTTTACAGCTGTATGCAGGATGTTGTGTAAATCCATTTCCAGGTGTATAATGATTTTGGGATTAAAACATTTTCTTACATAGCTGATCTGATAAGAAATTGTGTAGAAATCATCTTCGTGAATGTATTTTATGTGCACCTGTAAAGAGGTGTTGTCTGTATTGTTAATTTCTTTGCTGTTTTCTATCTACTGACCTCTTTTTATTAACTCTAAAAAGCCTTAATAATAATTTGTGATGTATTTTACATCTTTGTAAAATACTAGCCTCCTTGTTAGGGATTTCTCTTTGTCCTGGAAATAAGAGAATTGTCCCTGTCCCTTTTTGATTTTCAAAATTTCTGTTTCTAATAATAGATATCTAGAGTTAACCATAAAATTATGTTGTCTTTGTTCTCAGTTTAATCTGAAGCTTTCAGATCAAACCCTTATTATCTTGATAGTAAATGCTAAAAACTTTCTTATGGAACTCAGTTCTAGTCTCAGTAGGATAGATTTTGAGTTCATACATCTTTATGTGCAGAAAATTAGTTACTTTAAAGTCTTCAGAACAATAGGCAGTGCACGTATGCTTTCCAAAATGTTTCTGAATTACTTTTTTCTTGTAATCTGTATTATATGTGGTTATATATGTAGAATGTTTTCATAACGTTGAAAAGTTTTAATGACTTTTGGTGTGATTTTAGTAGCTGTCACAGATAAGAAATGCATTGATTTTAAAGTCAGGTTTTTAATTTCTCTACAATGTTTTTCTGCCTTTTTTTTTTCTTTCTGAAGTCATAATTTTCTTGCATTTCTTGCACTTTGAAATTACTTGTTTTACAGGGGAAGAATGGTTTGAATCTGAGTCTTTTTGCAATTGTATTCAGAATAAGGTTCTTACAATGATACTAGAAATAGGTTTCACGAAAAGAATAATGCAACTATTTTTATCTTACAAATTAAGTTTTGAGTGTTCAGCAGGCAGATTTTGGAGAAAGTGTCTTTGAACTGCAGATTTTTGATGTGTATGTTTAGTTCTGTATTTTTTTTTCTGGTAACTTACTTCCTAGAACATATTATGCTAATTCCAGTGCTTCAGAAGGTACATATGTAATAAAATTATCTCTCTTCATAAGGCAAAGCCTATTTGTCAACAGCTAACTGGTGTAGATACATTCATGCCACTACAACAGTGTCCTCAATCCAGCTGAAATAGTGTTCACAGTTTTACTTGGTGCCAGTTTTACTTATAAACTTTTTAGTACACTAGGAAATGTAATTTTCATAAATCTTCTTTTAGTCCATCCTATACTACTTAGTAGATTGTAGCAATTCCTTTCTAGTGTTGCCTTTTAGCATCATTATTCAACTTTTCACATGCCTCTTATGCCATGTAGCTTAGTATATTTTACTTTCTCTTATTTCACTACCCTTGTATCTCTTGTGCTTTCTTTTTTCTTTTTTTTTTGTCATCCATCCCTCCCTCAAGAAAATGTGTTCTTCTGGCTTTGTCATGTACGACATCATTGCTATAATTTATCTAAAATGCAGTTTAAAATAGGGTGGTTCAGTTAGTTCAAGACACCATTTAGATACTCGTTATCTCTTAAGAGGCTAATTCTCATTCATTACAAAACTCAGTATCACTGACTCACATTAAGCTACAATTAATTCATTGCAAACGGAAAGACTGTACAATTTTTTGCGTTGTTTTAGTAAATATTAAATTTTAAAATCATATTTTTATTTGCACTGGGCTTCAAAAATACAAGGTAACATTGTCACCAAATTTTTAAACACATTTGAAATGTTACCAAGTTATGAATGGGAGGGGTAACCATAGTGTGTGACTGTTAATATTGAATCAATCCAAGAGTCCCTTTTGGCATTTAAAAGGAAGAAGGAACTTCCCTCTCTCCATCTCTCTCTCCCATGATCTTTGAGTACTTTTCTCAAAGATTTAGTGTATCTCAGAGGAAAGTTACGGATTTTTTATAGTATAATTGTTACAGGGTCTTGTGGTGAAGTCTTGTGGCCAATATTGTCCAGGTCAGACTGTACTGTGACATTTTCTTTGTCTGATTTTAACATGTGTGAATGTCTTTTATCCTGGTTTTGATGCAAATGTATGTTGTTGTGGGATCCATGAAACTTTTCGTTTAAGTTTGTGCCTGCAATGAGGAGGTCATGTTTGCTGTCCTTTCTTTTCAGAACCTCAGTGAATATCTTCTCTGCTGCTTTTTAGAGCTATGCTGATCAGCTGTGTTGGGATGAGAGCTGTTAACAGCTTCATAGTTACTGCATTCTAACAAGACAAATTTTCCTTTGTTAAGCATAAGTAATGAGAGATATTGTAACTATCTGTGTAAGATGTCTGAGTAGGTTTATAATATATTTGAAGGATTGTCTTTGCAAAATAAGTATCTTTTGAATCTTCCTGTATCACCTAATAAGGTTTAAGCGGGAAAAAAAAGAGAAAAATTCCAATCTGAATGCTCTTCCTCCATTGTGTAGATTGTTATGGGATTCCTTTATCTTTACAACACAGAACTGAAGACATAAGGTTTTGTTGCTCACTACAAGTCCTCCTAAATATAATGTGTTCCCTGCTGCTCTCATCTAAAATTTGAGTAAAGACTTGATATTTCTTTAAAGGTGCTCTTCATACATACTCTTTACAGGATCAGCTGAAAATCTTACTGCTTAATCATCTTCATGTCATTAAAAAATTCTTCTGGATTCTTCTATGTTTTGTACTTATATGGTTTGTTTGGGGGGGTTTAGTTTGTTTTTAATTCCAGGTGACTTCTTCTGAGCCTGTAGTAACTCTGATTTGGCATTTGTGTAACATGACAGTCTGTCTTTGGGTTCTAGCACTGTTGGAAATAGTTTCACTCAGGAAACAGCAATCAATTATCTTCTAGTAGTGACGAGAAAGGGAGTGTTTCAGGATGAAAAGCTGTATTCAGATTGTGTAGGCTCGATAGAATGAACTTGTGATGCTTCTCACTGGTTTCTACGTAGCACAGCCAAGCTACTTAAAGATGCTTTATGGTACAGATGAAAACTGCGGGCAGAAAGGAAGTACCAATTCTAAACCTTATTTAAATCCGACATGTACAGGAATTCTGTAAGGACAAAATTGGGTTATGTATGTTAGCACATCAAATTTTAGAGTTCACACAAATTTGTTTCCAAGATAACAATTTCTTAATGCTGAAACAGACACCTGGAAATCAGAGGGACGGGCCACAAGGAAATAACTAGAGTAAAAATATACCCTGGGTAAAGGAAAGTTTGAAACTCAGCTTACTTCCCATAAACTGTGCTTTTGTAAATGTTAGCATTGTGAAAATGCTCAGTTCCATATATCATGAATTTGAAATCACTGTCTTGAAGTTCCTGGTAGCATGCATTTGCATGCGTCAAGACCAGAATACTAACCTGATGACCATCTTGCATGTGCATGCAGCACCAGGTAGATCTGTAGAAAATTATGCCACATTTCAGAGGGAAAAAATACTGTATTTCAGCATTTACAGCAGAAAAATTATAATGATTCTTCTCTACTCAAATGTTTAAACCTTCTTCAAACTAAAATTTAATAATAATTATAGAACAGCTATGACTTTCGTAAGAATTCTACAGTCTTCCTTTTTTTTCTCTTTTCTGATATATTAATGACTACTTCCTCTCAGTTTAACTAGACTAGAAGAGGTACTGGCTCACCCTTGTACCATTAGAAGTATTTCAAGATATGTGAGGTTTGCAGATGAGTAATTTAAATATGCACTTTGTTCATTGAGCCCTAATTATTTGATTTTTTTTCCCTGGATTAATAGATTCACATTTTGAAAAATATTCCAAACATTGTTTAGTTAAAAGTCTAAACTACATATAACTTGTTAAAGTCTAGGAAGATCTGATTTCTCCTATATGCTTTGCACCAGAATGGTTTTGCTTCTGCTTGCAGGAAATTTTAAGATATGGTGTGTCTGTCCCATTCTAAAAAGTTGCTGGGATTTGTGTGGGAATTGTACATGCTCTCTGGGGCCTTCATTTTTGGTACTAGTTTTTCAGAAGTAGATGTTGGATAAGCTGGTATTGGTACACAGAAGGAATCAGGCATTGCACACAGGAGTAATTTCTAATGTTGATCAGTTTCTGGTAATAGAGGTGACATTTTCAGCACAGAGCTTTGCCTGGTGACTTCTTTGCTGCTATTTGTTTCCTGCTTTAGACTTTGCTACTAAGGTAAACATTTTGATTTGTGCTCCTACAGTATTTTTATGTATAGGAAGAGTGAATTTTGCATGTGTCACATCGAATTCTTAGCAGACATAATGAATTTGACCCAACTCACTCATTTCATTATACTTTATCTGAAATATGATGCTTTGTCTGTTTGCATATTTAGGAGTGCATTGTTTAATTAGTTGATTTTTTAAAGATTACTTTAGCACATGTAAGTGTTACATTTATTACCTAATTTTATTACCTAATTTGTCAGAACAGTTTCTTGGAAGTCTGAAACTGCTCTTGGTTCATGGACATGGATGAGAGAACCAGAGTTCCTCTTGCTTCTGGGAATAGCTAAAGTTATTTTGCATAAACAATTTTTGCAACAATGCATTGCAACATGTAAATGTGGCCCAGAATTTGATGTGAATTACAGTATACAATGCAGACTTGTTCATGTGTCTAAGGATCTAAAAGTGGATATTGATCTCAGCTTATGTGCAGGAATATATGCTTGAAATTTTTGGCTTGAATTTTCTTCTAGCTAAAGGGTAAATTTGACTAAATACAAATACCAAAAAGCCTTATATTTGCTTCTGGAGAATTAACTTTTCTGTTGCTCAACATTATCAGCTGTTCTAGGTGACTCTTTTCATGTAAGAAAATTTAAACTGTTTACTTGAAATTTGGAGTTTATTTCTGCTCCATGGGAATAGTAACAGCACTTTTTTGACAAAAAAAGACTTTTTTGTCTTTCAGATTACTGTTTGCATTGAACAACTTCCTTAAACATACATTCTGTTTAAATATCTTCGAAGCAATTTTCCTGTACTATTTTATATTTAAAGCTAAAACATCAGCAATCTTTTGTTGTTGTTGTTGTTCCTTATGTAATTGTTATCTTGAAGAAGCAAAACCAGTAGCTTCATGAAATATTTTCAGTGATAAAAAGCACTGAGAATACTTCTATGCAAAGTTAGCATGTCTACTTGATGTATCTAGAAGTTGCAGATGAGATGAAAAATAATGGCTTTTTTTACTTATTCTCTGCAAGTGTTTTGGTTGTATTATATTCCTTGTATAGAAGGTTTTGGTTTATGACAAGAGAAATTCTGAGGAGTAATCTGATTTTATTTAATTAAGGTCTTTTTCTCAGGTGCAGTAAACCGTCAGAATACATGGCTGTAAAAATATATTAGTCATAAATTTCAGATCCCAAACATTAGTCATTGTAGGGTCAGTGAATGGTTTGGGTTACAAATTATCATAAAGATCATCTCATTCCAACCCCCTGCCATGGGCTGGGGCACTTCAGGTTGCTCAGAGCCCCATCCAGTGTGGCCTTGAACACTTCCAGGGATGGGGCACCCACAACCTTTCTGGGCAATTTTTTGCTCACCACCCTCTCCATAAAGAACTTCTTTCTAACATCTAAACTAAATACCTGCTCTTTTGATTTAAAACTGTTTCCCCTCGTTCTATTGCTATCTGCCAGTGTTAAAAGCCAGCCTCCCTCCTTTTTTATAAGCCACCTTTGAGTACTGAAATGAGTTTTAATAGAAAAATATGAACAGATAATTGCATGGTGGGTTTTGCAACTGGACAAGATACCTTAACTTCTTAAAACAATAAAATGAGTTGGCCTGAATTTCAGTGTGTACGTTCAGAAGCATTGACAGCAAAATCCAAAATCACCCCACAACACTGATAAAAAAAATAAAAGCAAGGGAGTTTGTGCAGCATTACATTTATTTCAACTGCCAACCTTGCTCCTTTTTATTCTGAGTACTGCTTTATTTTTTGTACAACACCTTGGAAAACTAGACTGCTCTAGCCTCCTTTTATCAATTTCTTTACAGACAAAAAGTCAGCAATAAGGCCAGCAGTAACTTTCTACATCAATCACATAGCTTGAGAACATCATTGATGCCAATGTCAATGTGAGTTCTCTTGGAATCTTGGGAGTGCACATGTTGGACGTATTCCCTGCTCTCTGCCTGGATATTTCAGAGTTCCCTTTTGAAGTTTCTTCTCTCCTAAAAATGTTTGTTTCTTCTCAGAGTATTTTGTACTATTAAAATCTGTTTTGAATCTATGTTTCTTAGCTGATGTTGATGATGACCTCTGTTGTATCGTGGAATTATTCTGTTGCCATGTCCAGATCCTTCTCTGACCAGCCTGTCTGGGTCCTGTCCTTCAAGGCCAGAGCTAAGGACTGAAGTAAATGCAGGGAGTCTGAAAATTTTTTTTTAAGGCTTTGAGCCTTTTCTTTGTGCTACTGTTGGGGGAGATGAGGAAGAATTGTTTTATAAAATATGTTAGAGCAGGTTCAAAGAAATGTAGGACATACTTCTCCCTAACACTACCTGTCTCCATCCTGCTAAATTGATTGCAGCAGAGAATTCCTGTGTATGCAGTCCCTTGGGTGGAGGTGAGGGCACCTCACTTGCCCACCATTTTTTTGGCATGACTGTATGTGAGGTGAGCTCTGGAGTTATCCCTTAATATATGTAATGAGGGTATGTCAAAAGATGAGGATAAAGCACTCAATAGAGGGTTATATCCTTTTGGATACATTCTGTAGGATGTAGCTGTATACCCTTCCATAAGCTTTACAGCAATGAAGGGGAGAGGAAAGAGAAAAGGGAAAAGCTGCTGGTGTAAATGTAGTACTCAGTTTGTTTTCAGCAGCATTCATTGATAATGTGTTTTTCAGCTGATGATAGGGTATTGAGATTAAAGTGGAACTTCCATCATAGAAGCAGATAGGTCCTCCTCAAAACTTAAATTTACTTTAAAAAATTGCTGTGTTTTCCCTGTGTTCCCTCTTCTGTTCCTGAAACTGTCCAGAACACAAAACTATTATGACAAGTGTGAAGCTTGTCACTGGGTACACTACAAGGGTAGCGGACTGATCACCAAGGGCTCGCTTCACCAAATAAAGAATGCACTGGAGCATTTTAAGGGAGAGCCTGGTGGAAATGATATCATTAAATTTGCACACTTGAGAAAGAATCAAAGATTTTTCAGCTTTAACCAGCAATGTCTTCTTCATTTCATAGGCACTCATGTGGCCCTTTGCATTCCTGTGCCTGAATGGTGTACTGTAACAATAGTTAGCTGTTTTAGAAAGGTGTTTATTATCTAAATATCTTATAGGAAACTACTTCTATCCTTTTTTTTTTCCTTTTAGTTCCTTATTTAAAACACAACCTTATGTACGTATTTGCTGTAGATTTAACCTTCGAGTCTCCACTTTTGTAGCTACAGTGACATGGCTGTTCAACAAAATAGCAGCACTCTTCTTATGGAATAAGGATATTTTATTTCAGTTAGTGCAGGTTTGAAGGTTGGTTGAGCTAATCCAGAAGGAAACTGTTTTCCTTCATGCGTGTATATGCCTGACATAAGAGGAAAGTTAGACTGTAAGCTTTTATTAGAAAAGGGAGGAATATTGTTTAGCAAATGCTCAGAGAGGATATTTAAGGGAGGTGAGCTTAGTCTCTGTGGAATAAAAACAAGACTGGATATATAAGTCATCAACAAAATAGGAAAAGTCCAGTAACAGGTAAAGTCTTTTCTGACAAAAAAGGAACAAGAAAAGGGCAAAACTGAGCTGCAGTCAGTAGGGGTTTGTTTTTAATATCCAAATGAAGATGAGTGACAGTTCTTTAGTGTAGAAATTCAGTGGTCAAACTTCAGTTTCTAAACACTAAGAAATGGGTAGATTAATATCCTCACCCCAAACAGGTGGCATTATTCCCCTCTCAGACCTTTGTGTGTTCTTTCAATGTCTTCATAGTTGGGAAAAGTTGCACTTTAAAATCAAGATATATAGAGTTTACAAATAGGAATTTGCATTAACTGCAGTTTTGATTATTGCAAACAATTGGCACACAGAAATGGAAAAGATAAGTTTTATATTTCTACTGTATTAACTGTCTCATAGTAATAAAAGTAGCAATTCAGAGTTCAGATTTCTAACTGTGTTTTAATCTTGATGGCTCATAGTTCACAGGAAATTGTACCAAGATCTGATTTAAACGATGTATTTATTTTCCAGAGTTTGGAAAACAAAGATAAATCATTACTGAGAAAGTAAGAGTTTATTCATATTGGTTTTGATTTCATGACAGGAACAGCCTCTCCTGAAAAGTTCACCTAAGCATCAGTAAGAATCATCCTCTTTCCCATAGGTGTTTATTTGAAGTTGTTACATCAAGCCAGATGAAAATAATAAGAACACAGATTTTTATGTCAAAAAATAATTGTGCTGTCCATATTGAATGGACCCAGCAAAAGTCCATAAGAATGTTACCTTTTTTTAATGTTTAACCTCTCTTGAAGGATGAGCTGCCTGGACAGGAGTGTCTACTGGGCTTGCAAAGTCAACACAAAGCTATATTGGATCCTCCTAAAGATTACATATGCATAAACATTAACTAAAGCTTTTCTACAAAGTTGAAGTTGCAAAACACAATACTGAGCTGTGAATCAGGCCTGGTCTTTTCCATTAGTTTTTTAAACCATATGTGGAGAAGGGAAATGCTGCAACCTCTAGATATTTATAGAAATGTTTCTATTATACATAGGAAAACCCTCTGAAAAACTTCCCAGACCATAATAAAATATGGGACCAGGCTTACAGACTAATTCATTTCTCACTGAGATTCTCTGACTGATCTTTACTGTATTATATTCTGTAAAGAAATGCTTGGTGAGAAAACATCTTATCTTGAGGGTCAGTGGACATGGAGTAGTAGATGAAGATTCATTAATATTAATATTTTCCTTAGAAACTTTTTAATGATAGCAATCAAGCAAAACCAAGAATTTGTTCTTCTCTGGCAAGTAACTTGCATGTAAGTTGTGGACAGCATTGCATATGTTTGGAGAAGCACTATAGAAATTACTTTTCATATACACAGTTCTTTGAAATTAATTTTTCTTCTGTGTCTTCCCTTTGGACTCACCACTGTGGAGTTTTTCACAATGCTCTTCACGGCAGTAAGAAAAATTTTGTTAAGATGGTACTTTCCTGGTTTTTGCAGGTTTTTTCCATTTTTGCAGGTTTTTTGGGGTTTTTTCTTTTTTTGATTGTTTGCTTTAATAGTTGCAGAAGTTTTGATATTATGTGTAAATGACACCTGAAGAATACACATGCCTGTAGTCTCATTTCAGGCATATGGTGTACACTGATCACACACATTGCAGAAAATGGAGTTTTTCCATTGGTGCTGACAGTCCTTCAGCAAGCTATTTGGACATTCTATTAGATTATCAAGTAACTTTTTAGTAAAGTTACTTCCTCTTCGCTGTTTAAAAAGCCATGCATGCTAGAGCCAAATGTAACTGAATAAGGTGAAGACACGGAAGTAAGTACTAGGTCTTAACAAACTTAGCAAAAAAAGTTGGAAAATTGAAAGTGATTGTACATGGATTTGTAGATTTTAAAGAGGTTTGTGTTACATATTCTATTAATTCTTTTAGAAACATTTCCCATAAACTGAAAAGGCATTAGCATGTGTTTTATAAACTAATTCTTACTGCCATGTGACTGGATTCTTAGGTGAACTGGATTGTTGTATTTCTTTACCACTCTGAATAGAAAAAAAAAATAGTGTCTACTTTATGAAAGAGGAGATATTAGAGAAGGAATTTAGTAAGATATGTCTAGTGATTTTTGGGCTGCCCTGATTCAAGCATAAATAATAGAGTAAAATAAATATTAACAAGCTCTTGACTTGACTAAAAGTACAGAATATCCCTGGTTTTTTTCAGAAAGGATGTTAAGTCCTTCTCCATGCATATTAGAATTGTATATACATGTACAGTCATGTTTAACTCCTTTGTACTACATAAGTAAAACCATAGATTTGTTTATTTACAATCCTCAGCAGCTAAGAAAACTGGGCATGTGGCACACTTACTTTCGGGAGCATTGTGACAGAAAGAAGAATTTCAATGATAGCTTAAAGAGAGCTCTATAATAATTCTATTTGTTCTTTTTCTGCTGTTCCCTACTTGAATAAAGTAAGCTTTGCCTATTTCCTAATAAAAGACCAATGGGTAAGGTTATACAGTAATCTGAAATATCTGTAACAGGAGAGAATAAAAATCAAGCAGTAGTTGAATTTAGCACTGGAGAAATAGAAACTTGGAACTTTTGAGACAGAAATAAAATAAGTTTTATAACTATTTAAAGTCTTTTTTTTTCACTTATGTCTAATGAATGCTATGATTTTTGATTTCTATTTAAAGAGTGAGTACAAAATGAAAAGTCAGCAAGAAAAGAAAGCAAGTAGAGATATTCCTAGGAGACAATAGAATAGCCTGTGAGTTTTGTTTGTTATTTGAGGATTTAATGTAACTTTTGTTCATTTACTTGTAGCTGTCCTTTGCAATGTTTTTGTTTGTCCAGATTTATTGTAGACTTAATGCTATGTGTGTAGTCCTCGTGATTTTAATGAAATTACCAAAGGGCATAAAATTGAAAATTCATATTAGAGACCCTGGATTTACAGCCCTCTATGAATTTCATCTGTGCAAATTATCTTAAAACTTGTATGTGTAATTTTTTCTGCATTCTGGGGCTGGATGTATGCACTGTAAAGGTATACAAAGTATGGGGACAGAGTGGTTGGTACACAGAGGGGAAATGGTCTGCCCATGCTGCGATACTTCTCCCTGTCTGAAGTCAAGTGCATAGCTCACAAAATTAATCATTAACTGAGGAACATGGCCAACCACACCATGAAATGTTTTACAGCATTTTCAAAAGCAATATTGATAATTTAGGTAGCTTTGGTACATGGTGATTGTATAAGGATGGCAACCTAACACAAATAGGTAACAGTGAGCACAATATGAAGGAAGCAGGGACAACTTTAACTATCATTTTAATTTCTATATTTTTCACTTCAGAAACCCCAATATTTGTTAAATTGTTTTTTAAAATGCACTTAAATGAGATGACTTCCAGAATGTATTTTGATGCTGGAATCACATGGTAGGACTCTTCCAATTCCAATTAAAGGTGTTTAAAGAGAGAAAGAAAAAATCCAAGGACTTTCTTGAATTAGAAGTTAGGATAGTAACGCAAAAATGGAAATAAGTTTTAGAAAGTCAGCGCAGTGGTGTAGTGAATGCAATTAAAAAGTGTATTATCATCCAGGAGATAGATTTTTTGGAGGAATATGTGTGTATAGCAATCTGGAGGTGATTTCCTCTCTAAATAATATAGTATGCATTGGGAAGGAGAGAGAGGTACTTATGATGAAAATGTTTCTTCTCTTGCTGGAAAAAGATTAAGTTTAGTTTAGTCTGACAATCTGCAAATCTGTATAATAGATTCTTCAATAAATAAGAATAAGACATAAAATAAATCCCAAAGAAATACTTTTGAATTGATTTGTTTCCTTCTCTCAGTTAGAAAAATTTTGCCTGCAAATCTCCGTCATTCTGACTGCACGTGGGTATAATCTTGGTTTCAAAACTATGAGAATGGTGTGATATTTTTTACCTATTTATCACTGTGGAAAAGAAATCTGATTTGTGGTTGAGATAGCTGTTTGTCTGTATTAAATAAAAATGTTTCAGTTTCGTTTTGTAAAAAAATCAAGCAACAATTTGTGTTGGCTCACCAAACTACCAGTAAGAGGTAAGAAAAAATCTGAAACAAAAGCTGAGTTGTCAATGATTTGGCCTGTATTTAGGGATATGACCCTTAGTTTTGCTACAGGTTGTCTCTCCTTACTGGAAAAGGGATTATTACTGTCCCTTTTGTGTACACTAATTACTATGAATGATAGTAAACAGAAATGTTAATGAGGCACTAAGAATCCATAATTTACTTATGACTTAGAAAACCTGATAAATTCAGAGGATGAACTGAAATAAGACTAAACTTTGTGGAGCAGAGCAAGGATATTGTTCTACAAAGGTAATTCAAAAGGTTATTCAAAGGTAATTCATTTTTATGACTGACAAAGTATTTTATTGAAGGAAACGTGTATGTAATTTATTGTGTTATTTTATCTAATTGTAGTGCGAACTTTAAGAAAAAAGCTGTCAAATACATGCAGGTCTATCTAACTGTGATCTATCTGATTGTTAGTGGTTATCCTGTGAGTGGTTCCTGAGAAAGAATTGTAGATTTTGGCCCTCTTTTTTATCTTCAGGTTCACATTTGCTCTTCTTACTCTCCACTAATAGGTAGCATAGATCAGTCAGTGTTAAAGGAGTTGCCTCCTGAGCTTCTGGCAGAAATTGAATCCACCATGCCACTTTGTGAACGTGTGAAAATGAACAAGCGCAAACGTAGCACAGTTAATGAGAAACCAAAATATGCTGAAATCAGTTCTGATGAAGATAATGACAGTGAAGAAGCTTTTGAATGTAAGTAGTACATAATGTTGTTCCTTAAGGTAAAAAAAGCTAATATTTTGTTTTTACAAAAAAAATACACATTTTTTAAGTTGGCTACCCTAAAACATACAGCCCTTAATTTGCTGTCCTGACAACTGCCTGGCCAGGAGCCCTTGGTTCTCTTCTAAAAGAAAACTTACTTGATTGCGATTTGTCATTCAAGATGAAAAGCAATGTAGTTGTTAAATTTATTTTCCTGATTACTTTTCTGGAAACTGCTCCCTAGCTGGTTTTTTTTTTTTTTACTTTCAGTTGTACCATAAAACATTTCTAACTATTCAGATTAAGGAAAATATCTAAAGAAGCACAGAATTTACATACAAGTGTATGCAGAGAGAAATTTCATTAAACAAATTCTTGAGTTATTCTTAATTTTATTGATAAGTGCAAGATCTCTAAATTGAAAATCTTACTGCACAAAAGTTTCTTAAAATATTTTGTCTAGTATTTCTTATCATATTCCTTGAAAAATGGAAATTGTTCTTGATGAATTCTCAAAATACCATTTGCTGCTTTGACTATTCTTGAATTAAGAATTAAATTAATCCGTTTTCAAAGGAAGAGAGGAAGCTTCTATTTAGAATTTTGCTGTGCAATTGAATAAAGTTCCTAAGGAAAAATATTTATTTGCCTCTAAATTAGGAAGGCATAGGAATTTCCTACCTGTTGATAGAAGTATGGTTGGTTAGTTTCTATGGTTGTACAGTTAACCAGCACTGGAAATAAACTGAACAAAGTGCATCAGTTCAGTCTGAGCCATGTAGTCATGCAGGGCTGCAGGAGAAGCCTGTTAGCCTGAGGACTCTTGCTTATAATGATTTTTTCCCGTTTTGCACCTTTGTTTATAGAAACATCTTAATGAACTTTCATTAAATACAGTGTTTTGGAGTTTAGTATTTCTTAAGGTCTAAAAGAGAAAGATTGTTTGTTGTGCTTCTTACTATGTTTCAAGTTTTCATCCAATCATGGTTGAAATATGTGTCTTTGCACATGAAAACTGTAACACTGTTACCTTTGACCTTTATCAAAGAAGCTGAAAAGAATGTCCTTCTTTGTTTGTTTTCCCTTTTAATTATAACTGAATAATGCTTCTCTGTGCATGAATGTGGTGTCTTGAGGTAAATTGTAATCAGTCTAAATTATGGCAAGGGATTAATGATGACTTGCTTCATTCAGGAATTCTATATTCTCTGTTTACCATATCATATCACCTGTATATGATGTTAACAATTTGGAACAGTGAATTAAAAAAATTAATTCACTGAGCAAAGTTATTTAAGTTGGTTGGGAATGGAGAGAATTGTCAAGAATTTCAAATACCTTAATCTATATATTAGCCATATTAGCTGTCAAAATTCTTAAATACAAAGTTGAGCAAGTTAAGGAAAACTTTCACAATAATGATATGCCTTGAGAAATTATAGTTTCATAAAATCCACGCAAGAAATCTGTCCATCATTCTAATCAATTCAGTGAATACATGTGGTTTAAAAATAAATTATAGTATTTCTTAAAGAATAGTGTAGAACTGAATCAAAACAAAACAAAACTAACAAAAGTGAAAGATTTGTGGCAAGAACACTGAATAGATTTCTACTGTTACAAATACATGTTTCTTAATTATTCTGTTTTCCTAAAACTGAATTTAAAGAAATATGAAATAGTGATTAGTATAGAAAAATAGGTTTCTTTGAATATTTCATTAAGGGACATGCCATTAAACAATATTAAAAGATTAAATGAAAGATAAAAAAGATTGATGAAGTAGTTGTCTTACAGTAATTACTAAATATGATATTATATAAATGTTTGGCAGAATTCAGAAGGAAATTGGGTGTTTATATTCCAAATAATATTTATTTCTGTATAAAATCAATCCTAACTCTTGAAATGTTATTAATACTTAAATTTTAGTCAGTTTTATTGACTTCAAAATAAATATGGTAGAGCAGTGATTGTGAATAGCTGCTCCAATGTTCACGTTATTTGTCTTGTAGAGCTAGCAGAACTGTAACACATTCTGTTTTGTCATGCAGAACTGTAACACATTCTGTTTTGTCATGCAGCATTGATAAACTGGTCAATCTGGAATTCTGCCAGGAAGCAATATTGGAAGTTACTTTTCTTGTGAAAATATAACTGGGGTCAGAATTCATCCAGCAGAGCTTAGTGTTACAGATGATTTGTAAACTACAGAAAGAGCCATCTGCCTTCAGAAAACACTCTCTCATGGGATAAAGGAATCAATTAATATGTGTAAAGACTTTTCCAATAGAACTCTTAATTTCTTTTCCAGTGCATTTACTCCAGCCATCATAGAACAGTTTGAGTTAGGGTTAGAAAGCAACCTTAAAGGTCACCTAGTCCCCAGCCTCCCTGCCATGGATGGGAATGTCTCACCTAGACCAGTTTGCCCAGGACCCTGTCCAGCCTGGCCTTGAACATTTCCAGGCATGTTGCATCCATAGCTTCAGGGCAACCTCCTCACCACCCTCACATAAAGAATTTCTTTCTGATCTCTTATCTAAACCTGCTCTCTTGTCCTAGGACTCCATGTCCTTGTGAAAGAGATCACACAGGTTAACCTTTAGACCCTGTCACAGTTTTCCCCCTCTGGATAGCATCCATTCCCACGAGTGCACCACACAGCTCTGTGTCATCTGCCATTTGCTGAGGGTGCCCTCAATCTCAGTGTCATTGTCTGGCCCCAGCACTGACCCCTGAGGGACACCACTTGTCACTGATCTCCATTTGACCATCAAGCCACTGACCACAACTCTGTGACTGTGATGATCCAGCCAGTTTCCTACCCACTGAGTGCTCCCAGATGGCTCACCATTTCTTCAGTCACAGATAACTCTCTCAACCATTTTAGGCAGTGCTAGTACCTCTGCTATCCTGACCATGACTATACTTTTCCAGAAAGAAGTTTGATCCAGATGTAATACAGCTTGAAGCCTGAACTGAGTTATTAGGTTAAAGACTTGGACCACCTCTACTACATTTTTGGAATTTGATACCTCTAGGATTCATTGCAAAACAGAAGTGTTCCCTTAGGAGTTATTTTTATTAATTCTGATCCTGGGCTATATATTGACTATAACCTAGTATTTCTTATGTTTCTTCTCAGTTCAGTTCCAGTTCTGTATAAGTGCTTTGAGCCATTCTGCTCAGAAACAACCTTATATACAGTCATGCCAAGGAGACTTTGGTAGAGACACACAATATCAGAAGTGTTATATGCAGGTTCAGAAGCAATAATCTGGCAATAAACACTGACAGTCTAGAAATGTGATGTTTCGCAAGTGTTTTGATCTTTGCAGTATAGTCTGTGTTAGACATCTCTTTAGGAGCTCAGTTAGCTGGTTATGTTAAAAAATGGAAAGTTGGCTGATTTCATGAAGGAAGCTACCACCTCATCCATTTCTTTTTCTGTTAAAACTGAGCATTCTATCAACTAAAATATACAAGGCTTTCTTTCAAAGTAACAAGAGAACTGTCATTCTGCTCCCCCATTTTATTTCCACAAAACCTGTGTGCAATATTTGCTCCAACTTCTTCAGCATTCACTTTTGCTGGGTTTTTTGGTGAAACCAAATGAAAACTAATGAAAATTAATTAGAATAATTATCTGTGGTAGAAGCTTGCTGTTTGGCCCAGAATTGTGACTCCAGCTTTCTCTTTTTTACAAATTTCCTGCAGTATATACCGAGGCAAAGTTTTAGTTCTTTTGACAAAACAGTATCTTTTAGAAAATAGATTACAAAGTCTCATTGGAACTTGGTGTGTTAAATGGGCAAGGCAATTACTGAATTGGAATATGGACACCCAGTAATGGTCATAATTTAGATAACTAAGGAGGTTAACTCAATATGCTCTTCAAAAAGGATTAAATTGATTTTGATTTGTACAGCTTTGCTAACTTTGCTTTTAAAAAGATAAACGCCCTGTAAATTCATATTTTTAAATGTTTTCTGGTATCTTTGCCAGTTTCAAGCACAGTTTGTCATAATTCAAAAGAAAACATTAAAATAAAGAATCCATAACAGAGTTGCACTGGTAACTTTAGTGTCCATTTGATTTAGAACAGCTACACAAGAGTGTTGGACCTGCAAATCATAGAATAATTTAGGACCTTTATGACCATCAAGTCAAATCATACAACTAATGCAAAGTGCACTACTAAACCATGTCCTTAAGCCCTACATCTGCACATCTTTTAAATGTTTAAAAATACTCAGTTTTGAACTATTAGAAGTGTAAGTTTTATATTTAAAATTAAAAATGCATTTATTTCTAGCTTCTCGTAAGAGACACAAAAAGGATAGAGATGAAGCTTGGGAGTATGAAGAACATGACAGAAGAAGTTCTGGTGACCATAGGAGAAGTGGTCATTATGAAGGAAGGAGGATTTCTGGTAGTGGCCGTTACCGTAATCGCAGTCCTGATGACTCTGATATGGATGATTATTCTTCACCTCCTAGCCTCAGTGAGGGTAACTGATCATTATAAGGATTTAGTCTTATTCCATAATACTAGTGCTTTTTTAATGGATATGGTAAACATTTTAAAATGGACATCATTGCATGCAATATCGAGTAAAAGTGTAAGAAATGTAAATAATCACTTTTTTATGTTTTGAGGATGTGTTTGTTTTACTCCTTATTCTCTTAATTAGTGGCTAGAAAAATGAAGAAGAAAGAAAAACAGAAAAAGAGGAAAGCTTATGAACCTAAATTAACACCTGAAGGTAATTTTAGGAAATTTATTCTAAAGCTTGTATTTTCTGCTTTATAATATATTAAAGATAATTGCTTATTAATTTTTCTTTTTTTTTTTTCACCAGAAATGATGGATTCTTCAACCTTCAAAAGGTTTACTGCTTCAATAGAGAATATTTTGGAAAATCTGGAAGACATGGATTTTACAGCTTTTGGTAATACCTAAGAAATTTTAAAAATGCTTGCCCCAGAGAAAAACCTGTATTGGTATTTTTGAACTTCCTTCATGGTGATTTAATTTTATATGGCTTCCACCTTGAATGGTGGCCTTTACCTTTCCAATTACACTTGCCACTGCCTGAAGAAGATCTTTCTTCCTCCATCTGCAGAATCAAAAAGGGGCATAAATTAGAATGAGTAGTCCCCTTAAGTGGAAAGGATACTTCTTTGGGATGTCATTAAGGTGTCAAATGTGTAAACAAGGTGGTTCTCTTGTTAGGAATGTCCAAGGCACATAATTATGCATCTGCTACATGCAGATATGATTATTCTGTTCAGGCAGCAGATCCCAAGTGTATTTATGGCTAAGACTGAATCAGTTACCTATTTCAATGGAAGAACAGTGTCCTTAGCTAAGTGTTGAAGGAAGTAGTTCACGTTGCCAAAGGTGACTTTCTTTTGAAATGGATAATGGAATATTCATTAATTTTTTTCCTACCATCTTTGTCACAGGATTAAAACAAGGGGAGTGGCATAGTAAACAAGTTTCTATTTTCTTAGTTTTTAAAGCCATAGTACATGCAACCTTGAACATAAAAGTGAAGTCATTGGATCTTTCTGTGTCTGGTAACATGATTTTTGTCTGAGGTTAAGTATAATTAAGGCTCAGATTATCTCAAGATGCTTAGTTTCATATGTGTTTTTTGTTTATTGCTCTTGCCCCAATTTGAACTTTAGGGCTACAATAATTTAAGATTTGTTTTACTGAAATAAAAGTGATAGCACAAGTACTGCAACAAATGGGGTTTGCTATTTTAAAAATTTTAAAAATTTTGTGACTTTCAGAAGGGCATGCCTCATGTTAGTCTCTTAAGTGGTATTTCAAAGGCAGTCATAATCAACAAGTATTTATTGTTTCAACAACAACCAAAAGGTGTCATTATCAGTCTTTATTAGATGCTAATTATTTAGAACCACTAGATACTGACTATTCGGGCAATTAGCTCTTTTTTTTTTCAGTTAGCTTTTGCATATTGTAATAAAAAATACTGGTTTCCTAAAAGTCTTATTAGAAATATGATTGTTAATTTTTTACTTTTTTTTTTTTTTTTAAAGGTGATGATGATGAGATCCCACAGGAATTGTTACTGGGCAAACATCAGCTTAGTGAGTTGGGTAGTGAATCTGCAAAAATCAAGGCAATGGGCATTATGGACAAGGTACCTCTTCGTAATCTAACTTTTTCTGGAACATAAAATATTGATTAACATACAAAAATTTACTTCCTCCGTAATTACATTCCACCCTTTTCAATGGTGCACAGACCAGAAGAACAGCTGAGATTCTGCTCACTTAGATGAAGTGCTTAGGAGCTTACAACATCCTGTTACTCTTTCTGAAGCTGAGACTTTTTTGTTGAAAGATGTCCTACTCTCCGCCAGTCAGCTAGAGGAACTTTTGTTTGTAACAAATGCAAACTTGTTGATGTCTCACCTCTAGAAACATTGTTCTTGATCTCCTTTTGTCTTCCTGGAGCTTTTGGCTTTGAGCAGTCTTACGTCTTATGTCCTTTGTTAAACTCCTTGCCTGCTCTTGACCACTTAAGTTTGTGGAGTCTCTGTGAAACCACATGCTATTATAATTACTCTGGAGTATTCCAAACTTCTTTATTCCAAACATTAGATTTTCCTTATGGATTTTCCTTCAATCCCCCTACCTTCCTTTGTAGTTTGTGAGTGGCATGATCGTTTCTCTGTCCTGATTGTTCTCACTCTTATGCTCCCTTCAATATTTTTCACACATTCATAGACATACATACAGACATACATACACACATACATGCATGTCTATATAAAATCAGTTTTGTTGATTCCAATGGTGACTAGTATCTAGATTAAAGAAGCTGACTCTCCTCAAGTTTAACATATTCCACAAATTATTTAATCAGACTTCTCACAAGATTTGTGAGTGAGTTCAATTTACCTTTTTCAACATGTGACTTCTTTGAAGATAGCACTAATATTAAGAATACTAATATTTCCCTTTTATTATCTTTCAAGTATCAGGCAATTTATTTCTACTTGTTCATGCAATATGGATTTTCTCCTAATAAAGCTCTGTATTGTCAGTTAGAATTTGTAGATCATACATGGATTTGGTAAATTTCTATTTCTAGAAGCATATAACAGCACAACATTAATGACAGGCAGTTTAAAAATTTGTTTCTTTGGATTTTGCTGGTTGAAAATGCAGTTTAATTGCAATCCTAGAATATATTTTACCTGTTTTCATTATAGTATCTGCATTCTCCTCATGCCAGATTGTTCACAGTTGAGGTGATTCAGATTATACAAGCTCTGTCCTTCATTCCTCAATATTCTTTTCAGCAATTTGGAATTATTTATATTCCTGCAGTTGTTTGACATGTTTCTTTATTTGTTTTAGCTCTCAACAGATAAAACAGTAAAAGTCCTGAATATTTTGGAGAAGAATATTCAAGATGGATCAAAGCTTTCTACTTTACTTAACCACGTGAGTTTGAAATTTCCTAATTTCACACCATTGTGCAGAATAGTTTTCTTCACTTGAGTCCTATTTAGTGATAGGTTCAAATACTGTGTGTGTGTGAAAGGGATTTCTAATATAACAAAAGTTTGATTGAGTTAGTCAAATTTTAATACTTGAAGCAAAAATTAATTAATTTTATTTTTTCAGTACTAATCATATTTTACTCTAGTAGTTACAACTAACAGATCTGTTGGGAGCAACTGTATTTTCTTTTGTTTCATCCTGAGATATAGTTTCATCCTGAAATATTCATGGTAATTCTGGTGTAATTTACACTGTTGTTGCATGTTTCTTTGCTATGTGTCCATAAAGCATCCCTTACAAAATGTCAGAAATACTATAGTTTTCACATGGAGTCTATCTTTCTCCTGAGCATTAAGGAGGAAGTTTATGGTTTAAGTGTTCTTACACTGCCAAGTTTCAATGTCCATGTAAATAAAATTAATGGGAAGTTTAATATTTTATGATGGGTTTTTTTCCTGGTATACCTAAAACTACTCAAAGATTTAGAGAATTTATGATGTTGATGTTCCATATTTCATATATTTTATATTTATACACTTTCTATTCAAAACTATATTGCAGCAAAATTAAAATTGAGTTTTATAGAGAAAAGCACCTCATCAGTATAAGTACGAGAGTAGTGGTTTATATCAGAAAGGAAGAGTTTGAACGTGCACACAAAAACCAGAGACACACTATTTGTACCTAAATACTTTGGTCTAGATAGTTTGTAAGGGTTTCATAGTTTCAGAATATGGTTCTGAATGTCTTTGGCAATACAAAAAGTGCATAAACGGGAAGTAAGGGTTTAACTGGTCTGCTTCATTCTCATGAAGTCTTTATGCCAATGATTTTAAAGTGATATTTTTCTTTTAGTTTTTGGAAGTAAAACTCAAAATTATTCAGAAGTTATTATTGTCATATAATTATGATATGATATGATGTTAAGTTATGTTATATTTAATGAAATTGTCCAGTGCTTGCAATTCAGAGACAAACTTGGATTAAAAAAATACAAAACAAGTTTTTTAGAATAACAAACAAGTTTTAGGGTTCCTTTAAACTATTAAAAATTGTTCTAATCATTGTGACAAAGTCTTTCCTAAGGCATAAGCTTGCTACTTTTACAGTGCAGTGAAGATATCTTACCTCCATGTCAGTATATTTTGCAAAAGCAGAAGATGCATTAATATTCATTTCATTTCTAAAATAAATTAGGGAAAACATTTTTTTTCCTTAAGGTGTCATTTGTATATGTAGCAAATTCTGTAAAGCCATTGTATCTGAGAAGCTTGCAGGGACCTCTTGATTTGCAGATTTTTGTTGATTCTATAATTATGTATATCATATATATAATGCAGTGTTCTATTGGTTCAAATTCTCTTAACCCAAAGGCAAAAAAGATGTTACAGTCTCATTTACCTCTGACCTTTACAAGGAAATCCAGCAGTGTTGAAGTGTGGTGTCATATAGGTAGTAAAGACTCTTTTTCTCTGGAGGCACTGTCTGTAGCCAAGAAGCTATGAGAAATTCTACCTAGCTTTGCTGTAATAATGTTATTACAGTATTTAAATAGTCCTGGATGGTCATATTTAACCTCATATATGTTTGTTTTGGTACCTCATGTAAACACAGTAATACAGAGACTATTGTATTGTAGCCTATTGTAATCTAAATGGACATATTTGATAGGAGATTGATAATCAGTGGGTTGGTTTAAGAAGCAGAAAAAGTTGTGTACTTACAGATTTCATGTGACTTGCAAAGTGTTTTTGTACAAGAATTCCCTCTAGTGGCAGAAATTATATGAATCAAAGCAGCACTGAAGAAGGAAACACCAGATGAGGGAATTAGATTTTTCTGAATGTACATCAGTCTTAAATAGAGCATACAGCAGTCTTCCCTTATAGTGCTTCCCATGAGACACAGAAACCTTTGTTTTCTAACTAAAGAATAGAGATTACAGGGCTTTGAAGACCAGTAGCTTAGACACACATTACAAACTTGTTGCTAGTAAAACAAATATTACTTGATTTTTGAAAAAAATATTTTGATATTGTAAAGGAAATACAATATTTTATACGTTAGTGTATATAAGCATATTAATGTAGCATTATTTTCTTTTACTTGGTGAGAATAAAAATTTAAGTTCTTGCTCATATTCTCTTGTTTTTCTTGCGTGTTGCAGAATAATGACACTGAAGATGAGGAGAGATTATGGCGAGATCTCATTATGGAAAGAGTGACAAAATCTGCTGATGCTTGTCTTACTGCTATCAATATTATGACATCACCAAATATGCCTAAAGCTGTATATATTGAGGATGTAATAGAAAGAGTTATCCAGTACACAAAATTTCATTTGCAGAACACTCTCTATCCTCAGTATGATCCTGTCTATCGAGTGGATCCTCATGGTGGTTAGTATGCTAAGAAATCTTTCCATATTAAAAGCTATAAAAATTTATCTACTATATGATGGTATAAATGACTTTGTGGAATACGATTTTTGTATGCAAATTTTATACTGGTAGTTCTTTCTTATCACATACAGTATCCTGAACAGCTGTACAGTTATATATAAATACCACTGCTAGTTTGAGGATGATGAAACATCGTAAAAAAAACAGTGAAATGTGTCATCTGAAGAACTTAGTCATACAGTGCCTTGGTTTACTGCAATAATGTCAATGTAACCAGAGTATTTGGATTACAGTACTTAGAAGTTTGAAGTTCAACTTTTATGTATAGTTTATTATATGTTGAAATAAGTAATTTCATAGTCATAGTCCCTGTGTATATAGTGATTTGTTTCAGGGAAGACTATTTAACTTCTAGCCTTTTATTTTCATGTACAGAGTGACAGGTGCATGGCTCCAATTTTAAGAATCTTTTAAAATTTCGGGTCAAAAATTTGGAGTAATTATGAAAGATAATTTAAAAAAATTCCTGCTTTCCAGCTGATGCTACTAAGTAGTTTTTCTAAATTGCTTTTGCAAATCTGTAGTGATGTAATTATTTGGGGGCACTTCTTGAGGAAGATCATCTTTCTAGTATTTGAAACACTGAAAATATCAATGAATGTGTATTTTATTTTCTAGGTGGTGTTTTAAGTTCAAAAGCAAAACGTGCCAAGTGTTCCACCCACAAGCAAAGAGTTATAGTGATGTTGTATAACAAAGTTTGTGACATTGTCAGCAGCTTGTCAGAGTTGCTTGAGATACAGCTTCTTACGGACACAACTATTCTTCAGGTAGGTTTTTTTCAGAATTCCTGTCCAAAAATGTTAGCCTTGCTTTTCCTAGAGTGAAAGTGAAATATAGTTGTCTCAGTGACATGAAGTTTGAAATCAGTACTAGCTTTTGAATTCTTAACATCTGTTAAGTGACTGTGTAGTATGCCATTTGCATTTTCTCTTCTACACTTAAGAAAAGTTTAACCTGATTGTATTCAAATATAGAGTAGAAGAATCATTTACACTGGAGAAGATCTTTAAGAACATCAAGTCTAAACTTCTAAGCGCACCACTAAACTGTGTCCTTAAATGTCCTATCTACATATCTTTCAAATATCTACAGGGATATTGGCTCGACTGCTTCCATAGGCACTTACAATCCAATCTAAACCACCCCTGGCACAAGTTACAGCTCATTTCCTTTGTCTTGTCACTTGTTAGCTGGGAGAAGAGAGCAACCTCACCTGGCTACACACTCCTTTCAGGGAGCTGTAGAGGACTATAAGGCCCCCTCTGGAGCCTCCCCTTCTCCATCCTAAACAGCCTCATACCCCATCAGCCATCTCTCATAAGACCTGTGCCATAATTTAATATTTTCATTTGCAAATAATACAAAGTAATTGTTGAAAGCCTTACCTGCTGACTTGTGACATTGCATAAATACCAGTTTGTTAATCCTATGTACTTAAAATAACTTCTATCCCTTGATAGGTGTCATCTATGGGAATAACACCTTTCTTTGTAGAAAATGTCAGTGAGCTACAGTTATGTGCCATCAAATTAGTAACTGCGGTAAGTGCTTTCTAATTTGTGGGTTCTTGTGCCTTTACTGCTGAGTGTTCTTAGGGCATTTACATAGGCTGTATTTTCTCTCTGGTAGAGATTTGGAGTGTAGGATTAATGCTGTTCTTGCATGTTTTCGCAGTTTGATACCATAATATAGAAATACTGTTATATCTGTCGGAGCTGCCCCTATTTGCAGAGTATGCTGTAGAAAGAAATTGCCTACTTTAAGCAAGAAGCTTCTTAATTTTGATTGCCAGTTAAAGTATAAACACAAGCTTCTTCCTCTTACCTCTTCTTTTTTTATTTTAAGATATCTATTTCTTTTTTGAACTTGCACAGTAAGTCATAGAACTAGTATGGTATTTCTGTATAATAGAATAAATTATTTTTCTCACAAGAGGTGACTGTTGGAAAAAATCACAGGATAGGTAAAATACTATTTCAGGAAAAATATAGTAGAACACAAATGTCCTTGTTCAAGTGAGAGATTTTAGTCTTTGTAAGGATTATATACTTCACTATTCTTCCCAAACCAAAGGGAAGGCAAAATCAATGGTTCTGACTCTGCAAATTGAAAGAACATATCTTGTCGGGCAAACTTTAGAACCTGGCACAGGAAGCAAAACTGTTTTCTAAAATGTACTCTACAACTTACATGTGTTCACGTAAATTGTGTTATGACAGAGTTTTCCTTTGTACTGAGAGAAGTAAATACTAAGTCTTAACAAATAAAATAAAAACTAATAAAAACTTAGTATTACACTGTTTGACTTTCCTATATAATGTGTTATACCATCGACAAAAATACTTTAAATAGAAGGTATTTTCAAGACCTAATGCATATTCATGTTATATAAAGATCTTTTCTAAATCTCTGGAAAAGTTTTTATGTATTTTTTAAAGAATTGCTTGCATTGAGAAAGCAATGCATTAACAATAAGGTGAATTATAATTTATTGAAGTGTCACATGAAGTGCATGCTGTCATATATAATTATTTACAATATATTTTAAAAGCTGTATTTTATATAACAATAAATCATTGTCTAATAATCCTGTAACTATTAAATAGGTGTTCTCCCGGTATGAAAAACACAGACAGCTAATACTGGAAGAAATTTTCACTTCTCTTGCGAGACTACCAACTAGCAAGAGGAGCTTGAGAAACTTCAGGTAACTTCTGATGTAAATTAGTAACTGCTGTAGACTGTAGCATTTACAGTTTTCTAGATGTAGGATTTTAGACTTCATTGATAATTACACTAAAAATGTGTCTCTACAAGTTGCACTTTTTGCAGGTTGAGATTTCAAAACAAACTCTTTGACAAATGTCTTGTAATACTTGCTTGGTTTTTATACTATCACTTTAGTGCCTACTTACAAAAATAATTGCAACATTATTTTTCTTGCTAAGAATCTGAACATGTGCAATGCTAGTGTGAGTTGAGGATTATTTATTGTTGGTCAATTCTTTAATTCAGTTTGTATGGAATTACATAATTTCTTTATTGCTAAATCTCTGTAGGAACATTCTGGCTGAATTTCTTTGAGGATACACTCAAAGCACTCTTTCCAGGAAGGGAGTCAGTTTCATATCCATATCATCTCATATGTCGGAGTTTACCACCTTTTGATGTTGTTAAGTGTAGCAATAAGATGGTATTGGTGTGTATATGGGCAGTAAACTCATACTATTTCTGAGGTTACATTAGGGAGAAACATAGTTTTTTTACCAACTTCAGACAGTTGCCTGCTGAAGTTTGTAGTCTGCTATGCTGCTGCAGATTATTGTAGGTGTAGCCCTTGTAAAAGTCAGGCTAGGTTATGGTCACTTTTTTCTGTTTTTAAAAAGTCCTACACATTTCACATACATTAAATACTACAGAAAAATTATTACAGCAACAGTTTTGTGTGTTTTGTTCTGTTGTATAGGAAAGAACATGGTATTATACATAACAAGCTTATTATGTATTCTAGCAAGTAGGTGTTTGTTTTATTAAATATTCCTGTAACTGTTTCAGCCAGTGAACTGTGTGCTGTTTTCATTCACCTCTTCCATGCAAGAGCAATACATATTGGTTTTGTTAGGTCAAATGTTACACTGCATAAAAAGGAGCAAATTAGTAGATAAATGTCTAGAATGTGGATTTCTAGCTGTGGTAATAATTTTTGAAAGATACGACTTAAAAACTATTTTTTTGTGTGTGTTTTGTCCTCTTTGCTTACTTTTAATGTTAATATTATCTTTTCTTATTAATAGGTTAAACAGCAGTGACACTGATGGAGAGCCTATGTACATTCAGATGGTAACAGCACTAGTTCTGCAACTTATTCAGTGTGTGGTGCACTTACCATCAGCAGAAAAGGATTCTAATTCAGAGGAGGAATCAAACAAGAAAGTAAGATATTTTTAAAAGCCTTTTTTATGTCTGTGTGCAGGAATTACTTATGTGTCTTCATAGGTATAATGCATTATTACAATGCCCTAGTAATCAAGCATCGTAATTTTATGTCTGCTGTAATTTTTTGGTGCATAATTTTTTGGTGCATAAGAAATTCTGATCTGGAAATCATAGATCTATACTAAGATAATAGACAAATGTATCTTGTTATTTTCAGGTGGATCAAGATGTGCTTATTACTAACTCATATGAAACTGCCATGAGAACGGCACAAAACTTCCTTTCTATTTTTCTTAAGAAGTAAGTACTGTTGCATTCTTTAGTGTATTGATAAACCCAACTCCAAATGAATACTTTAATAACCAACCACTAAACAGTAATAAATACCTATTCATAAAGTTATTTATAACAATATGCTTTATTGACACCTAAGAGAGCTTCTTGCCTAGACAAAAATATTTATAGAAAAGAAATTCTGCAGTGTTCTTCATGTATTTAGGAATCTGTCTCAGAGTTCATGTAGGATTCCTTTATTATGGGTCTCTTATTTAATCTGAAGCCTGAAAGAGAAGACTGAGCAAATATTTAAGTGGTGAAACCTTACTGATTCAGTCATCAGATATAAAAAACCTAAAAACTACTTTCACTGAGCTAAAGTTAGGAATGTCAGTTGATCAGAAAGGAATAAATCATGTACCTGAATTAACCATAGGATCTCAAAGAACAAGTCTTTAGGTTTTAATTGTGTTAATTTCTACACTTAAATCTGAAAAGCTATTTAACAAGCCATCTAGCAATTGCATGCTTCTGATGTTAAACTTAGGGATGATATATAGAAGTCAAAAAGTGTAAGGTATGCTAACTTTTAGCGGGTTTTTTGTGGGGTTGGTTGGTTGGTTGGTTGGTGGTTTTTTGGCATTCTGATTGTAATCTTTGTGAAGCATAATACTGAGATGTGTTATCACTATCAGATAAACAAAACTGAGCTTAAAGAATATAAACATATCAACTCTTAAATATCCTACTCTAAATTATTTTTTATAATTATACCTACTATGTGTATCCAAATTAATACAGACTTTAATGCAAAGGTAAACATAAAAATCTTAGCAACAAAATTGTGCTGCTATGAATTAGCTGCGTTATTTCCAGTGCAACTTGGAGCGAGAACTGTTTAAGCTATTTCTTTGCAAACAAATAAAACAAATTTTCTGCTAGTATTTCAGATTTGTTTTCTTGGAATTACATAAAACTGCTTTTTCTGATTAAATACAGGATTACTTCTATTTGTGTCAGAAGAAAACCTTGTATGTTTGTTAAATTTGCTTACAAAAAGCATTTTCTCCTTAACAGGTGTGGCAGTAAACAAGGGGAAGAAGATTACAGGCCATTGTTTGAGAACTTTATTCAAGATCTTCTTTCTACAGTCAATAAACCAGAATGGCCAGCTGCAGAGTTGCTACTTAGCTTACTAGGAAGGCTATTGGTAAGGGATTCTTGTTTTTAACTGTGTGAATTCATCTTATTAAAATGAAGACTTGTTTATTTCTGCTGAAACTACTGTAGGAATACTTTCTGATTGTTGACATACATGCAGCATGTAAGGATTTCCTTGCATGTATTACTGCTATGAAATACATAAATAATAAAATTTTGGTTAGAGGATCATTCATATGAAACTTGTTGAAAACGGTATGTATAGTTTCTTGTGGAAGTCCAGTTTCACTATTTGATTACATTTTCAACATTAAAAAGCATCATTTCATAGCATCTAGTAAGTGCATGTATTCTTATGGAGTAAAGTCAGCCTAATAGCTGTAATTATGCATATTAAGAATCTTCTCTGGACTATTCCTTAGCACAGAACCAGAAAACAACTCTGTGGTTTGGTTTTTAACAACTACAGCAAATGCTTATGGTATTTTACAGAATGAGAATGTTTTTGTTAGTGTGTTTTTTGAGTTGCTCTTTAGTATTATAATGTAATTAACACAGTAATTTGAGCTGCTTCTTGAAAAATATTGCATGGTCCTTGGTAAAACATAGCTTTATATTTGTGTGAATAATGAGGAGGTAGCATTATGATGCTTAAAATCTCTGCTGCTGGAGATCTGCTGTGCCAGTTGTCTAGTTTGTTTAATGAAAATATGTATTTAAAAAACCTGACAGATGTATTTGTAGAGCACGAGAGACCAAATAAAAAAGAAGCATTAACATAAAGTAAGTAATGTATGTGTGATGTAATAGCAAATTACATAATTTTATGCAATATGGAAGTTAGGTGGAAACTTTAATAAGGTAAAGCAGTCTTCTGTGAGAAGAATCTCTGTGGCACAAATAAATATTTATTTTTAAATGTCTATTCTACTTTTCTTAGGTTCACCAGTTCAGTAACAAATCTACAGAAATGGCATTAAGAGTTGCTTCACTTGACTATCTTGGAACTGTAGCGGCAAGACTGAGGAAAGATGCAGTCACTAGCAAAATGGATCAAGGATCTTTAGCCAGAATCCTCAAACAGGTGTGTGAGACATCCATGGCAGCTGAATGGAGAGCTATCCATTCAAATGGTTAAAATTTTTAATTACACCTTATGGAGAATCTGTCTTAATTCACTGTTTAAGTTTCTGAATCAAATATATGCAATTTTTAAGTATCATATTTGTTAACTCATATCTTCCTTGCACCATTTCTGTAGTGATTCTATAAATTAATTAATTACAGTGGTAAGTCAGTTTTCTTGTGAGAATACTGAAGAAATGATGGAGCAACAGCTGGATCCTATCTTAAGAGATCTTAAAAATACATGTGAACCTGTATTTGCTATTGTAAAGTGGAACCTAAACTGGCACTCAAATACATGCTTTAGAGAATTAATCTATTAGTCTTGTAGGATTAGTTTTTATGTTGTGTAATTTGAGGTTTGGGGGGGGTTTTGGGGTTTTTTATTGAACATGCATATGTGTCTGTAGTGGGTTGATGTTGGCCAGATGCCAGGCCCTCACCAAGCTGCTCTGACTCCCCTCTGCAGCTGCACAGAAGAGAGGAAATGTAAGGAAGGGTCCCTGGGTTGAGGTAAGGATCAGGAGAGATCATTCATCAAATACCATCACAGGCAAAACAGGATCAACTTAGAGATATGAAGTGAATTTATTACTAACAAAAATCAGAGCTGGATAATGAGAAGTAAAGTAAACCCTTAGAATCCTTTCCCACCCTATTCCCTCCTTCCCAGCTCGACCCCCTTCCCCAGCAGCACAAGGAGACA
>NC_031799.1:11251400-11285045 GCF_001522545.3 Parus major
ATCTCAGTTCCAGTGCCTGGAGCATTTCTTCCCTCACCTTCTTCACTGACCCTATTTCTGCAGGCCTGTTCCTCTCACATGTTCTCATCCTGCTCTGCTCTGGTCACAATTACATCTGAACAATAACTTTCTTTTCTTTCTTGTAAAATATGTTATCACATTACTACCATCTCTAATTAGCCCAGCCTTGGCCAGCAGTATGTCATCTTTGGAGCCACCAGGGACTGGCTCTGCTGGACATGGAAGAAGCTTTTGGCAGCTTCTCAAAGAAGCCACCCCACCCTGCTACCAAAACCATGCAGTCTTTCATTGGAGAGTCCATATTTGGATTTCTGCTAATGCTGCTCAAAATCTGCCAGAGTGTCAACATATGCTAAAGCAGGATATGCATTTGGGCTCTATACATTATATAGTATAAGAGAAGCTCATGTCCCATGTGTCTTTTTACAAATGGGGATTTGCATTTTTCTTATGGATACTATACATTTCTTTCTGAACTAACTGTTCTCAGGATTTCCCTTCTACTTCCCTGAGAAGACTACAGATAAATTGCACATACTTTATAATGACCATTAGATTTATATTGAAGGAAAATCTTCTATACTTTTCAGGCATGCAATTAAAGAGGAAAAATAATCTACTCCTTTATGAGGCTGATTCTTCCCACAATTTCTTTTGATTAGAATATTCTACAACATACCATATTGAATCTTTATGTAATATAATTTATACTTCTGTATGATAAGGGATTATAATTCTCCACTCTTGACAGTGATTCTGGCAATTCTACATTATAATTAGTGAGGAAGTATTTCAGAAGAAATTTTCTCTTTCCTTATTTCTTTCCTTATTCTCTGATACTGAAAATATTCTAGAAAGATATATACCTGACCTGAATTTTTCTGTTTGGTTTTGGGTTTTTACAGGATCAGGTAGCTGCTAGGCATTAGCACTTACAGAGAATAAAATTGCGGTGGGCAATTGAGTACTAAACCATTTTATTTTCAGTTTCTTAGGAAACTTAACATCACTAGTGGTAGACAGTACCATCCATGCATTGTGGAAGGTGTGTACTATGCAGTACAGTAGACTGTTGTGTTACAAATTTCTAAGAGAAGAACAATATGTACAGTATGGATGACCTTCACTTACCTGTTCAAATGGCAAGAAAATAAGATCCAGGGGCAGCTGTTGTCATCAGAAACTTTAATTATTATTCCTATTCAGAAATTAGCTCACACCCCTACAGATTTTTCTTTTCTGCTAAATTGAATACTTCTGTTGGATATTTTCTTCTGCACTCTGATGTCATTACCATGATATTAGTCAATGATTGATAAATGCATATAATGCTCCCTACTGTGGTTTGGATCCATGATTCATAGAATGAGTTTTAGAGGAAAATCTATTTTGTTTTGACATTTTCAAACACTACGGGTTTTTTTTTAGAAATAGTTTGTCTAATTTATTTGAACACTTATGCATACTTTTCATTAGTTTATCTCTTGATACACTGATGTTCTGGACTTGTTAATTATACCTTTCTCCACTTGCTGATGTTTGCAAGGTATGTTACATGCTGCATATGTGTCAAGATTCTCAGTCAATGCTCTTAATAGAGAATTAAAGATGATTATAAGTTAGAAGTTTCATTGCTGACAAAGAAATTTTTTTTTCTGGCTAAAGAATTAAAAAAATTATTCTTTTACTTTCATTTTCATTACTTTTCATTACTTTTGATTCTTGAATGTGATTTTTTATAGGCGTCACAGTTTCACTTTTTTTGTTCTGGGATTTTTATTTGTTTGAAAGTAGTTAGGCAGTTAAGCATCAAGCACACCTTATATTAAGCCAGTTATCTACAGAATTTCAAGTTTGTCAAAGGCCAGAGTTTCTATTCACAATTTGCACATACATATGTGCACATACATATGTACCTTACGGTGTTAAACATATTTTTATATATATATGTGTGTATTGTTGTTATTGTTGTTGTTATTGTTACTATTATTATTATTATTATTATTATTATTATTATTATTATTATTATTATTACAACAGTATTATATGTCTTCTAGGCATGCTTTGAACTCTTGACCTCATTCATTTTGGGGTAAAAGAATAATATCTTTTTCTCCTGTAACATCAGCAACTGCAAGGATGCATAATATTGAGGAAATAAGGTGTTTTCTGCGTTTTGCCCTTTTATATTTTTCTATGACAGAGGGTCCTCACTCAAGATCATAGAATTAAAACAAGCCAAATCAGTCAATCTGTTTCAAAACCAGTCTTATTCTGCTCTTTTATATTTTTTTTTTACTTTATAACTAACTGGTTAAAAAACTATAAATGCTGTGCAATTATGCCAACAACTGACTTCAGTGTATTTTATATGTGGACATGCAGATTTTCAGATGGTAATTATGACTGCAAGATTCTTGTTTATAACTATCTTTCTACTTCTAACAGGTTTCAGGAGGAGAGGATGAAATTCAACAGCTGCAAAAGGCTTTACTAGATTATCTGGATGAGAACACAGAAATTGATGCATCATTAGTGGTAAATTTCAGCTTTCTTTCATCAGGAATTTATATAAATAATTTCAGTAACGTGTACTGAAGAAAATTATTTTTGATTTTATATATATTAGTGCTTCAGTTAAATTGTCACCCTAACATATACTGTTGATTGTGTTTTCAAAAATAATGTTGATGCATTAGATTTCCTAAATCTCATTATAAATCTGTTAATTCTTCTTCTGTAACTGTTGGTTTTGTTTTCTGTACATCCTGCTCTATTTCTCCAGTTTTCTCGGAAGTTTTATGTGGCTCAGTGGTTCCGTGATACAACTATGGAGACAGAAAAAGCAATTAAATCTCAGAAGGATGAGGATTCATCTGAAGGAACTCATCATGCAAAAGATGTTGAGACCACAGGACAAATCATGCATAGAGCAGAAAGTCGCAAAAAATTTCTTCGTAGCATCATTAAAACTGCTCCATCTCAGTTCAGTACATTAAAGTATGTTTCAGTATCACTTCTTTATTAGCCATGCCTTTGATGTTTTAAATAATATTTTTGTCAACATGTCCTGATTAACTCATGGAATTTATTTCAGGATGAATTCTGATACTGTGGACTATGAAGATGCATGTTTGATTGTTCGCTACTTGGCCTCTATGAGGCCGTTTGCCCAGAGCTTCGATATTTATTTGACACAGGTAAACTGTAACTGGAAGTCTTAGTATAGTGAGACACAGTCGGCTTCTGATTCCAAACACTTTCACAGCCATGTGCTATACCTATCCATTGTTGAGCAGAGGTATTTACAGGCCATGATAACACCACGTGCTTTCAAATTCTGTATTGATGGCTTAAGTGATTAGGTTTCCTTTTCTTGCATGCATTTTGTATGTTATCATGTGCGCACAGTATTATATTTATTACTGTATGGCTGTGGCAGAATTACTGTATGCACACAGTTAGAGGATCATTACAAAGTGTTGAAATAATTTTCACAGCTTTTGTAAGATGTATGGTCCTTTGCTAAGATTAAATCATTAAACTGAGTTTAATTTGATTTGAAAGTAAAAGCCACATTGCCCAGTTGTTTGCAGTGCATGTTGCTGTCACTTTGGAAGCTGCTGTTTGATCAGTGTAATTTCTTTTTTTTTCTGGGAGAAGGGCACTAACCCTGGCACAGTGACATGTTTGAAATTCAGTACTAGTTTAGGTTGCACTAAAGTTGATCTGCATACAGAGGCATTCTTAGAGTGCCCATATCCTACTCTACTGTTAAAAGAACCATGGTGAAAACCACAACTGAATGACAAAAGTAAAATTTAAAGTTAAGAATCTTACAACCCATTTCAGAGAAGTAGCAAATAATAATAAATATCAGTTCAGTTTTCAGAAATTTCAGTTTTCAGTACCATGAAATATCACTTACATTCACCTTTTTATTCTCTGAGAAGATAGTCATCTTTTAGTTATTATTTTAGTAATACTATTTATATGTTATTTTGTTGCATTTTTGCTCTTGATTATTATTTTGTACCTTCCCAAAACAACTGAATCTTTATTTTTGTTCTCTTCTAGATTCTGCGTGTACTTGGTGAAAATGCAATTGCTGTTCGAACAAAAGCCATGAAGTGTTTGTCTGAGGTGGTTGCTGTAGACCCCAGTATTCTAGCCAGGGTAAAAAAGAAAATATCTACCATGCACATATTACCCTTAATATAAAATAAATCTTTATTCTGAATCTTTGTTTCATATGTTCTTTTTAGCTGGATATGCAACGAGGAGTTCATGGGCGGCTAATGGATAACTCCACTAGTGTACGAGAAGCAGCTGTGGAGCTGCTTGGACGATTTGTGCTGTGCCGTCCTCAGCTTGCTGAGCAGTATTATGACATGCTGATTGAAAGAATATTGGTATGGTGGTACTTGTGGTATTTATGGCAAAATAAGTGGCATTGGAAAATTTGCTTTTAACTGAGCATGTTTAATAAACTGGATTTGTTTGAATGGTCAGCCATCATGCTATTAAGAACAGCCTTGTAAAATGCACTACTTGCTTCTAGAGAGGCTTTGTTACATTGAAAGGTGAACTTCTACAGAAAGTTGTACTGCATCAGGACCAGGTTTACATTCTTTTTTGATTCCATTATTAGTGCTCAGATTAGCTGTGTCATGGTTTAAGCCCAAATACAAGTTTAGCACACATCATGCAGCTGCTCACTCAACTCCTGCATCACTTACCCCCACCCTGGTGGAGTGAGCAGAATTGCACTAAAATTATATGTTGAGATAAGAACATTTAATAATTGAAAATAAAGTAAAATACAATAATAATTATATATAATGATAATAAAAAGGAAAAATCAATTGATGCACAAAGCAATTGCTCACCATCTGCTGACTGATGCCAGAGCCCCGTTCCCAAACCTAGATTGGCTGTGCTTTCTGATAGCTCCCCCTGGTATATATAGCAGGCATGACATTCTGTGGTGGAAAGTATCCCTGTATCCCTTTGGCCAGTTCTGGTCACCTGTCCTGATATGCTCCCTCCCAGTTTCTTTAGCCTACCTCCTCAGTGGCAGAGCATGAGACCAGGAGGGAAAAAAAAGTCCTTGACTTAGGATAAATATGACTTAGCCAAAACCAAAACATCAGTGTGTTATCAACACCATTCTCATTCTGAATCCAAAACACAGCACTTTAACAGCAGCTGAGAAAAAATTAACTCTACATTAATTTTAACCAGGACAAAGTGAAATAAGGAGTTTTGCTGTATATTTCAAGTCTGAAATACGGATCATTGAGGGCAGGTTTCGTATGCTACTTTTAGTGTTTTGAAAGGTTTATTCATTTTTTTACAAAATAGTGGTTTTTTTGTTTAGGTGTTCAACGTTAATTTAACTGTTGGATAACATTAGCTTATAGTATCCGTGTCAGGATTTTAGTCAAGTACTACACATCTGCTGTAGTTACATGATAAAACAAGTTTGTGAGGGCTTTTGGAGATAGGTAGATCATGTGCATACAATACTAGATAAAGCAGTTAAACCTGATACTCAGATTCAACAGATTTTGAGTAAGGTGATACGAAGTGAAGTTCCTCATCTGTCTCCTTAGATGAAGCCTAGTAAAATGGAAATGACTGCCTTGTATGTATCTTATCCACAAGTTTTATCCAAAGGCTTAAAGTATTATTGTCCAAATCTATAGGGAATCTTGTGTGTTCCAATAAAGTAGCCAAAGCCTCATTACATCTGGCTTTTAAGTTCTTGAGTTTAGAAGTGGATTATACATTTGAAACATCATAAGCTCTTAGGAGGGTGTAGATGGAGAAAATGTTTCAACATTCTGGGAACTCAGCCTGAGCCTTTAGAACAAGTTATGCTGAGCTTTTGTGTAAGTGCATTCCAGAAGATTGTAGTTGCCTTTTCTAAATGAATTTTGGGAGTCAAATTGGGTGATCTTCAAATATTAATTCATATAGAGCAAAAAATAATGTTTCTGATTTGTTTTCAAGAGTGTAATTCTTTTCTCTTCACAGGATACTGGTATCAGTGTCAGAAAAAGAGTAATAAAAATACTTAGGGATATCTGCATTGAACAACCAACTTTTCCCAAAATTACAGAAATGTGTGTGAAAATGATCCGGAGAGTCAATGATGAAGAAGGCATTAAGGTAGAATGAAACATATCCTTCAGAGTTTTAATTATTGTTACTTTAGTGTTTCCCTATTGTGAAAAAATAAAAAAATACTTCATTTCTCCTTTGTAATATTTATGACTTACAAATTTTTAAGAGCTGATATTTTAGCTTTCTGTAAATTTCTCTTACTTCTCTATCCTCTGTTTTCTGTAACTTCTCGCTGACAATCAAAATATTTTAAATATTTTCCAGAGATTTGTTTTTTTCTTGCAAGTATTTTCTCTGGTTCTTCTCTTTTCTAGCAAGTAAAATTGACATAAAATTTTGATTTCTGCAAATCAGTAAATTTTAAGTAAAAATTAATTAATTGACATTAACATATGCCATATATAATTTTTAAAGTTATAAAGTATTAATCTGTGCTAATTTTGTATTAATTCTGAATGTTCAGTGAGGCAGTTATTTGCCTGAAATGTTGCTTATGTGCTCATATGCTACCCTTTGTGCAGTGTGTATGTGAAGAAGAACACAGACCTAATACAATGTGTGAAATAATAAACCTGATAATGATTTTGTTGAATTTGACAAAATACTTTTTAAATTCTTGAGTAATTAGGGATACACCTATAATAATTTTGTATCACACTTTGCAGCAGATATTTTTACCTCTTGAGGTACATTAATGTAAATTTGCTTCCTGAAAAGACTCTTAATCAACAAGTAGATGAACAGCTAAAGCCAAGGTGCTGCTGGAAAGGAAGAATGATCAAGTTCTCTCCCTTCCTTCCTCTTACCTTTCTAACAAAAAGAAAAAACAAGGCATAAACTTTAATGCATTTTTAACAGTTCCATAAATGAGAAGTAATTTTGGAATAGTTTTTGTTCACTTGGAATAATTTTTTGTTCACTTGAATTCTATTCTATATTTTTCTTTATTCAAAAACATTGGAAGGTTACATACTGTGTATATTTGAGTGTAGAGACTTGACTTCTCTCTCTTTCCTGCCTTGTCACAGCTGTTTTGTAAGCTAAATGAACCTACCACTGCTGCTGCAGTTCTGCTTTAAGGATTATTTTTTCAGTTGTCAGCTTCTCAGTCAGCTGTGTTTTTCTGAGGAATACCAATTAATGCAGGAAGGTGGTAACTTTATGGTAACTTTATTTTTTGTAGCATTAGTTCCCATTGTTTCATTTTGCAGAAGTTTGACAGGAGATCAGTATAAGTCCTGTAATAGTAGATCTGGGTCTGTCTCAGATAACATTTCTTACTACAGTCTCATTTAAGTTGCATAATTCCTTATGAAAAAGCACAGATCATCAGCACATCTGTTGTATGGATATATTAGAATTAATACTTACATGACAGTGTAAGTTTATGCTAGTGTTTTATTTTCCTTCAGAAATTAGTAAATGAGACATTCCAGAAGCTCTGGTTTACTCCAACTCCACACCATGACAAAGAAGCAATGACAAGGAAAATCCTAAACATCACTGATGTGGTATGTTAAACAAATTTGAGCTGTATGCAAAATTCAATTTTGTTTTTAGTATCTTAGAAATAGTATCTGTATTTTTTAAACACAGTAATATGATGGTTTCCCCTTTATGTTTCAGGCATGAAATGTATGCTAAAAATATTCACATGATTGAGCAGGCTGTAGGAAATTTTAAATGCTCACTAATCTGCTGGCAATAATAACTGTGACCACACTATATTCAGATTCTATTAAGTACTTGTTCGGTTAAAACACAACCAATTTCTATTGTATGTAACATTCTACAAGAATTGCTACTAGCAGTGTATAGTTAAGTCTACCTAAGAACTTGTCTCTTAAAAGAAAATTTTCCTCAAACAATTGATAACCTTTTTTGGTAAGCTTTGTAAGCAGTTTTAATAAATACAGGCTCATGTTTCTACTAAGAGTAAACTGGTGTATGCATAATTGTATCTTTCTTTTACTGAACAGCAAATTAAATAGCATATCTTCAAAATAACAAAGTCTGCTTCAGATAAAAATGCTTTAATTTGTAGTGAAAATACATTGTATAAAAACACTGTGATGAAAAGGTGATTTAATATCAATTCAAAGATATAAATTTAAAAAATAAATAACTCACTTCATTACTTAAAATTATAGATTTAGACCTCATTTTACTTTACAGCATTTAAAAAAAATTAGAGTCTGGTTTACATTTTTCCTGTCTGAGGATCAGTCAGTCAGTTTGACTTCTGTTTAATTCTCAGTTCTCCTGACAGTTCTAATTTGAACCACCTGTGTGTTGCTCCTGACATATAATACCAGTAAAGGCTTGGTTTGTTTATATAAAAATACATATATATGTATACCCAAATAAATATGTGTGTGTGTGCATGTACTTCTCTCTGGTGCACAGACACAAGAGAGTGGCCTGAAAACGTGTCAAGGGAGGTCTAGGTTGAAAATCTGGAAAACGTTCTTCCCCAAAGGGTGGTTGGTCACTGGAACAGGCTCCCTAGGGAAGTCATCAGTACCAAACCCGACAGAATTTAAGAGGTTTTTGGACAATGCTCTCAGGCATATGGTCTGGCTCTTGGGGTGTGCTGTGCAGGGCCAGGAGTTAGACTTGATGATCCCTGTGGATCCCTTCAACTCGAGAGATGATGTAGTTCTATGATACACATACATGTCCATTTTCAAAGCGTCAAGATTGTATTTATACATGAATTCGTGCAAAATTTTCTACAAAACAGAAGCTTATCTTGCACTAGGGAGAGCAATCTCCAGGGAAGCATTGTGGGCTTTGTGTGGTATGAAATACAAATTCTAGAGTCACTTAAATGGTGGAAACTATTCTTCAAATGCAGAAGACAGTTTCTGATCTCCATTGTTCTTAACGTGTATAGAAATGTATGCATGTTTGCTGTTCTTTTGAGATAACATCTGTATTGAAATAATTTTTCCTCAGATGCCTTGTTTATTAACTAATTTATTCTCAAAAATGCTTCTAGGTTGCAGCTTGTAGAGATACAGGGTATGATTGGTTTGAACAACTTCTTCAAAATGTAAGTAATGAATTTTGAATAATAGTATAATCATTGTTAGAATTTTAGTGTTCCTTTTACTTCTAAAGCACATAGACTGGGAACCCCAAGAGCAGTCCTACAATAGACAAATGTAATAATAATAAATTCAATTTCTGCTCCTTAACATCTGACCTGTTTTTCTGTCTTTCTCAGTGCACTTTCCTTTGGCATTAGTTTCTTTCTTTGCAAATCATCTTTTAAAAATAATTCATTTCTTGGTTTTGGGAGGAGTTTCATTTATTTGTTTAATTTCATTAGTTCTTCAATAATGACTGGCGTAACACAAAGTCCACAGCTGAGGTACTTAATTCTGAAATAAGGTGTCTACTGATGTTGATTTTTTAGAATGGTAGATAAGTGTATTTTCACATCCAGTATATTTTCTACAAAATTTATGGAAGCAGTGAATCTTCAGACTATAAGTTACTTCTGCATTATATTCTACTTATATCTAATACCAATATTTTTAAGAATTGATCTTGGTTTGTTTATATCTCTTAATCTGTGTTATCATTCTCTACATCATGCATGCACTGGTAAATTTTCAAGCAAGGAAATACTTCGATTCCACTTTTGCCTTAAGTGTCATGAAAATAGGTTGTTAATTACATCAGAGCCTCTTCACTAAGAACATCTTCACTGAAGGAAAGGCTATAATACGGTCTCAGTCCTTCTTAGATACTAGAAGAATCTTCATGGCCACAATTTTAGTACCCAAACTCATATGTAAAAAGTTTAAATAAAGTATTCATACACAGCTATGTTAGATCCTCATTTGATATTTTAGCTTAGTGTCAAAAACATTTGTTTTGAATTTGCACTTTATTTCTCTAAGCATTTTAAAAATCTTTGAACTCCTGCTAGTTCCTGCATTATTTTATTAAGCATAGAGCAGCTTTCATCCCGATGCAAAAGATCAGGAGAGCTACTATGGATTTTTATTGCAGTTACTTTTTCTTTACTTATGCTGCTTTTTTACTTCTCATAATTCTTTCTTTACCATATAAGTTTTATGGAGAATTAAATCATTTTGTAATCTAAAATCCTTGTGTATCTGTAGTAATTGTTTTAAAACCATTTATAGCATGTATCCTATACAAATGAATGCAGCTTAACACTAAACCATTTTCTGTTTCATCTGCTACAGCTGTTGAAGTCAGAAGAGGATGCCTCATACAAACCTGTGAAGAAAGCCTGTACTCAGCTAGTTGACAATTTGGTTGAGCACATTCTTAAATATGAAGAATCTTTATCAGGTAATATTATTTAAAACTCAGCTAAAATACTTTGAATTTTTTATGATACTGTAACAGTTCACACTTCATTGTTTACACTTCATTGTAAAAAGCTACTGTCCTGGAATTCCTCTTAAAAGCTGGTTGTAATAAGTCATTGTTCTTAAGTGATGAAATTTTAAGCACTATATAATAAATAATAAGACTTCCCTAATCTTCACCAGCTAACCAAAATAGTAGAACTACCTTTAAAATAAATAACTGGTTCAAACTTTCACATCACTAAAACCAAAACTAACGTGGCATGTTTTATTTGCGTTAGTATGTTCTCTACTGGTAATAGGAATCATTGGCATAGGAAACATTTGCAGTAAAGAGTTTGAAAGCAAGTGATGTCTTTGATGTATGTTTGCTTTTTTTTCAAGTCTTTTGTGGTCCTTTATAAATGTTAATACATTGTGTTCTCATTTCTAATAAGACATTCTATTTTGATCTTTAAAGAGATGTAATGAAAGAGATACTGAAAGAGTGTTTAGGCCATATGTTTTTCATTGCTTAAACAGTACTTGATCTTACTATCCCTTTTGTATTTTCTAATCTTTTGCAGATTCTGACAATAAAGGTGTGAATTCTGGTCGCTTGGTTGCTTGCATAACCACTTTGTTCTTATTCAGCAAAATAAGGCCCCAGCTAATGGTCAAACATGCAATGACCATGCAGCCATACCTGACCACTAAATGTAGTGTAAGTAAAGAAAATCAGTCTTTTTGCTAGATAATTGAGCATGAAAATTAATATCTGTCTTGTATACTTGAGGAAATTTAAGGTAGGAAAAGAAAATGTAATAAAAGTGTGGAGTGTTTTCATGAGCATCACAGCTTTGGAAGTTACTAGATCTTTTTGATGATCCCTGTAGCTTTTAAGATGTTCTTCCTCACATTCTACTTTCATATTTTGCAGCCAAATGAAACTGAAACCTGTTCTGCATCTTTCTGGGTCTTTCTCCCTTCAGAAAATAGTTTCTTAGAATTGTTTTAGTTTACAGTCACAGTCTTAAAAGTAGTTAATGTTTAAACTATGAATCTTAAGACTAAGGATAAGGTTCCATAAGATAGAGTGATCTAATATATAGCAGATAAAAGAAAACGTCTTATTTCATTCTCTTCTAGACTTCATTTCGTACTTCTCTAGCTCTAGTGCTCTTGTATTTCTCTGTAAGACATTGTAGAGAGCTCTAACACTGAAACCCACCCCCACTCAGGTCTCTGAATCCTTGCAATGGTTTCTGCCATTTTGATCTGGCACCCTGACTGGTTATAGGGAGCAGGGCAGGATCATGCACCCATTGCTCAAGGATGATGAGCATGAGTGGGTAGCAGCAGTGCCATTCAATAGGTGAGCTGCCCAGGGCAGGCTTAAGGGGTACTTCTTACCAACTTAGACTGTAGATACAGCCTGGCATTTTCCAGGCATTTTCCATGTTCCATAGAGCACATTTACAACAGTCTCTAAGAGCTATTTCTGAACAAACAGTATAGGAAAGACTTATCTAAATATTTACTTCCTGCTGCTCATTTAGTTGGTTGCAAATGATTTGTTTTGTATTTACACAGGTTGAGATGAATCACAAAATTACCACTGACAGCTTGAACATGTCAAATAGCTTGATACTAGCATTCAGGATTTATACTATCCTGGTTAGCAAGCTGGATTTTGTCAAAAGTCCATTTCTAGCAGGATGTCTCTTTAACAGATGTTTTCCATAGATTCCAGACTTAAAATATACTTGCAGTCAGTATAATCAAACCAGTAGTAATTTTAATTGTAATTTCTACCCTTGTGCACATTATTACTTTTTGTTTAAGGTGCATTATGTCATTGCGCAACTTCATTTTTTTGCTGGTACCTGGTTTTCAGGTGTTGTGTCTTCTCTAGTGTGCATATCTCAGAAGAATTCCTAGATTTCTTGTAAAACTTCAGAAGATTATCGGACCCAAAGGTTTTCACATCTGGCACAGCCTTGATAAGATGTGTAATTCTGCTTATCCAGACTTTTTTTCCCCAGAATGCCTGTAGTAAACAGAACTAGATTTCGTAATAATACGTAATCTAATAGCAGATGTGAAATATATAAATATTCTTTTAGATATTTACCAAATATCTTAAATAAGTTGGACTTTTTAACTGTCAGTACATAATAATAATACTTAGCTTATCCATGACCAGAAGTATTAAACACTATAAATGCTGTTGTTTCAGACCCAGAATGATTTCATGGTGATCTGCAATGTTGCAAAAATCTTAGAGCTTGTAGTGCCGCTAATGGAGCACCCAAGTGAGACCTTTCTTGCCACTATTGAGGAAGACCTCATGAAACTCATCATCAAATATGGCATGACAGTAAGTTTTTAATTGCTACTATTCTATTGATTCCATTTCACATGACTTTAGTTTAAAGACAGTCTCATCTTCATTATGAATATAACTTCTGAGCAATGAAAAATCAGTGTACTTGGTTTATCAGGATTTCCATGTGTTTTCTCTGTATTTTAATGAGTATGAATTGGTTTTCAGAGCAGTCTGGGGAGGCACATTATGTTATATCTGTTAGATTGTTAATTTTAGTTCAGCATAGCTTTTTCCTGCAAAACTTAACAAGAATCTCAATTTAAACTTCTGAGTAGATAATTTATTTGTGTTTTCTTGCTCCTAGGTTGTTCAGCACTGTGTGAGCTGTCTTGGGGCTGTTGTGAACAAGGTCACCCAGAACTATAAATTTGTATGGGCTTGTTTTAACAGATACTATGGTAAGCAAAATCATAACAATTCTCACTTTTCAGTTTTGAATACAAATTTTATCTGAGAGATACACCACATTTAAACACTGAGATAAAAAACTTTTATTTTACTACAGGTGCACTTTCTAAATTAAAAAATCAACACCAAGAAGACCCCAACAGTACAATACTTACTGCCAATAAACCAGCACTCCTTAGATCACTTTTCACTGTTGGAGCACTGTGTCGCCATTTTGATTTTGATCAGGAAGATTTTAAGGGCAACAGTAAGGTAAACTAACTTTCATTTATTCTCCATGTCTTAGGTATATTGAATGCTCCATTTTAATTTGAAAGTATATTATTCCTAGTCCCCCTAAGGTATATATTTTTTCCTAATGCATAAGGTATTGTTTTCTGGTTTTTAAATACATGATATTGCTAGGACTGTGTAGTAAAGTTGTGTTTCTCCATTCCTTTTCTATGTACGTTCTTTATATAAAAGATTAAAAACGTCTATTCTATCTTCAAATAGATATTAATTTTGTTTTAATTTGCCCAGGTTAACATTAAGGATAAAGTACTTGAACTGCTGATGTATTTTACAAAGCATTCAGATGAAGAAGTACAGACAAAAGCCATTATTGGTCTTGGTAAGAAATATTAATAGTTTTTTATTATTCTGCTCTAGTAAAAATACATGTGTATCAGTAGGAATTAATGTATTTGTGTAGTCACAAAAGAGGTTACTTAAAATCAAAGCTTACTGCATATTTTGTTTGAGAACTGGTCATAGCAAAGCTGTCAAAGGGTTGCTAGTTGCATAAGTCTGCAGCAGCTAGGGTGCTTTTGACAATGAATGCCTTTTGATGTGTGACCAAGTTGTAGAGGGAAGCAAATTTTCAAGGTAATGAAGATGCTGGTTTTTTACTCCATATGCAAGTATAACTCCAAACCTTGTTTTTCAGTCCACAAGGTAAAAAAGGACGGAAAAACTTGGAACATTTTAGGGGTAGGAGCAGACATTCTGCAGGAGTCAAGGGAACTGCTGTTTATAGTAGCTGGATGGCTTTTTTGAGATTTGTATGGCATTTCAGTGATTTGCAATAGAAAATGAACTGCCACTCAGGGATAAAAATTGTAGATCTGAGAAAATCTTGTTTGGGCAGATAGGTCTTGATTTCTGGAAGAATTCAATTCTTGGTTATTGCTTGGTCTAAAATAAATTGTCCCCAAGGCATGAAAGCCTCCATTTTATGATTTAACTGTGGGCAATAATTTCCTTCTTTATGTTGCTATTTAGGTGACTTTTTAGATATTCTACTCTAACAGGCTAGGGAGGGCTGTGAGGATAAGGATCAAGACTGAATCTTCATTTCATGTTCTAAGAAATACCATTTCAAGACAGTTGAGGAGGATTAATGGCATTGGAGTTGTCTCTGTTGCAGGAACAATGGACTACTTGCAGCTTTTCTGGGCATAATGTCAATGTACATGACACTAACCTATAATCTAGTCCAGTTTAATAGCGCTCTACAGAATATCATATGTTGGGTAGGGTCTGTATTCCTAACCATAGAGATGATCACTCTGCTCATGAATATGGAGTATGTCATATTTGCCAAAAATGTTTCTGAATTATAGACTGAACTGTGAACTGTTTTGTCAGTAGTCATTCTTCAGATTTTTTTTTCTGCCTGTAAATGTATCCAGCTTTATTTTATTTAAACCTCACTGTTTTTAGTGATATATCTATTTCATTCAAGTACTGATTCTGAAGATAGCTGGTGAATGTATGGAGATGTAGTAGACAGTGCAAATTGTGACCTCAGTCTGGTCACTGTGCAGCGTTATCAAACTCGTTCAATGCTCATGAGCAGCAGTACACTGAAAAGGACTAGCAAGCTAACTCAATGTTTATATATGACGAAAAGGGTCATGTGAAAAATGTACTTTCCTATCAGCCTGTCACTTTAGTAGGGACACTCAACAGGTTTAGCCTTTGCTTCAGTATATGTCACTGCTCTTGAGGGATTAAGCTTAATCCTAAGGTTAATAATTGTGGTTGTGCTTCTTTTCCAGATATGTACTTGCAAAGCAAGTTGAGGATATAAATTCTTAGTAAATTTTGCTAAACTTTTAGGTGCCTAACAGTAAATGTTTAATCAACCAAGTTCAGTGCTTACTCTAAAGATTCTTAACAGAGTGAAAACAAAGGTGTGAAGAGAAATGTTGTGACAGCATCTCTGAGATGTGAATTCAGTTCTTAAAAAAACATAACAGCAGGTGCCTTTCTTCATCTCCTATGACAGCCTCTTATGCCAAGTAAGATTACTTCCCCAGTTAACTGGGGATAGAAAAGTAAGAATTTCCCTGAGAATACTAGTGGTTTAGATTTTTCAAGTGAATGAAGAAAAAGTTTTATGAGTTGTTATGAATACATCCATGTGCTTTTCATTTTTAAAATTAACAAGAAATGGGCTGGCCTTTGCACAGAGGTGGTCAAGTTACAAACATCAATGTACACTTGTATAGACTGAACAATCATACCACATACTCTAAAGACCACCATAATTTCTTCTTCTTCTCTTTTCCCTTTCTCTTGCGGGCTTCTCTGCTTCTTGTTTTGAGATTGAAATGAGATCTGAAATACACTAAGGGCTTGCCTTGGACTTCACCTTTACCTACACTGTCTTTTTGTGTGTATGGAGCCTTTTTAAAAACTTGACTCAACCTTCCCTCTGTTACAGTTATTTTTATATATTGCCCTTGCATAATTTTATTTGCTTTTATTTATTCCCCCATTTTTCTTTTATGTTCCAATTTTTTCTGTGTGCCCATTTAACATCTGAATTTTTTGTGGTCACAAGAAATGCATTTAATGTCTACTTTTTCCTAAACAGTCTTTAAAACAATGAAGTAGTTAAATGTAAATTAATTAGGATGTTATGTTCCCTTTACTGTTTTTTTAAGATACTGTGTAAGAGTTTGTCAGAAACACTTCTATATCTACATACATTATCTAAAATGGTATATTCTGCCAGTAATTTAGAGAAGTTTTTATTAAATACCTACTTAAGAACAGCCAGTTTGTTGGCAAGGGAAGACTACAGCTAAGAACTGTTCTGTAGTATGTGTCTTCCAAAATACATAGTCTTGGAACACTTCAGATGATCTTCAAGGGAAGACTACAATAGGTTTATGAATAATGACAGCAAAAGGTATAAAATTTACTGTGTTCCTTGGTGACTATTTTTTCTATTATTATGTTAAATACCCTTGATATTTATCAACCTTTCCACATTTTCTCTGCATCTGTATGAGCCACATTTTACAATTGCAGCAAAATGTTTGTCTCTAGATGTATTAGAATGTCTGTATTAGAAAAATAACAGATATTTTTTGGTAATGTTCCTTTCTAGTTTTTATGATTGCCCTTAGTCATTGAGATGCAGGCCGCTACACTGGACCTGGTTCCAGATCTGTGTAACTTTCTGTGCAGCTGCCCTTGGTCAACACTCCATTTTACCCATCAGACAAAATCGTGGTTAATAGGACTGTCATGGTTATTAGAGCTCCTTGTAAGCAATGGATGGTGTCCATATGGAAGCATGATACTGTTTGGACTAGAAAAAGCTGTGCTGCTGGGAGGAGATACATTTTATACCTTTCTTCTGAACAGCTTAAAAAGCAGGAATACAATTTCTAGATTATAATACTGAGAACCATTTCCTCTTTTCTCCACTCTTAGGATTTGCATTTATACAGCACCCAAGTTTAATGTTTGAACAAGAGGTGAAGACTCTGTACAACAGCATTCTTTCAGATAAGAACTGTTCAGTAAACTTAAAAATCCAGGTGTTAAAAAACCTCCAGACCTACTTGCAGGAGGAGGATACACGTATGCAGCAGGCAGACAGAGACTGTAAGTGCTGAATTCTTCTGTACTCATGAGCCTTGCAAAACCTGACTTTGTTGCATACAGTTACTATATATCTGCACTGAGTCACTTAAAATTGTAAACAGATCAGTAGTATTGTACCCAAAATATTGTAGAATTTACTAAAAAGAGGAATATGTGTAGGTGTGTTATTTACTTCCAAAATGCATAAATACTGGCAGCAATCCAGAATTCATAATTGTATTGATGGTAATATTTTTTATCAAAAAACCCTCTTAAGTTTAATTTGCAGATAGAAAATAACTAATGCAACATTATTAAAAAACTTTATTAAGGAATTAAGACTTGAATTAAAATTTTGTCTCTTTATTTTGTTGATACATATATTTATACGTTAGATTACTCAATCTAACGTATAAATATATTTTACGTTTCATGAGATTGTAAACCCATTCTAAGGCAGCTGAAAGTTGTTTTTATTGTGAAACTTAAACATCAGCATACAGGAAGTGATGGCAAAATAAGTAATTATACTATGATGAGTATGCTATTGCTTTTGTCCTTTCCACAGGGAAAAAAGTAGCAAAACAGGAAGACCTGAAAGAAATGGGTGATATTTCCTCAGGGATGAGTAGTTCCATCATGCAGCTATATCTCAAACAGGTCCTTGAGGCTTTCTTTCATAACCAGTCCAGTGTACGCCACTTTGCTCTAAATGTCATTGCACTGACATTAAACCAAGGTCTCATCCATCCTGTTCAGGTATGATAGGCTTTTGTGGTGGGACTTCCTTTTATTCGTGTTTTTAGGGGCTTTCACATTTGCCACATAAATTTCCAGGTCTTCTACTTACGTTACAGTAGTTTCTTCCTGTAGCAAGAAGCTTTTGCAGAAGGCACATTTTGAAATCTGCTTTATGTTGTTAGCCAACGATATTCCAAATGCTTCATTATCTATATTTGGATTAAGATGTAAAAGCCCAGGCAGTACCTAAAGAGCATGTAGATATGTGCATTGGAGCATATTTCTGTTAGAACTTTGAGGTATACGCCATAATGTTTTCTTTATTTAGTTCTGTATTCCATGTCAGCTTGCTTCCAGCTCAATCCCTATATCCTCCAAACACTGTGGAATTGCACAGTCAGTGTCAGAACTTCAACCATCATCTCCATCACTCTTTGCTTACATAATGTTTTGTAATTAATTTTTGATGCTGCAACCATTTCACATGTTCAATCATAAATGTTTTTTGGCGGGGGGGTTAAAATGCAATTTTCTGTATTTTAAACTGACTATAGAGTTTGAGGAGAAGGGAAATACTATGTGAAACCTCACAACTTCATTAGAATGCTGGTGTCTTGTAGTATTTTGTTCTGTTTACTTGAAAAAAGAGTACTAAGTTGCATAGACCTTCCTATTCTAATTTCTGCAGTAGAAGCAAAGAACAAAGACTGAGAAAGAGGAGGTACAATGCCTTTGAATAACCATTTCATTTGTTTTTCAAGTGTGTGCCATACTTAATTGCTATGGGCACAGATCCAGAGCCCTCTATGCGAAATAAAGCTGACCAACAGTTGGTGGAAATAGACAAAAAATATGCTGGGTTCATTCACGTGAGTAATTCTAATTTAACATTTTATAAAATATTTTTATGTTCTCTAGTGGTTTAACACTTGAATATGTTTCAGCTTCAGAAAAAGACTATAAAGGAAAAAAGTAAAATAACTGTAGGCAGTTGTAAAGATGACTCTTTCCCCTGTTTGGAGATTTCTGTTCTGAGAAACAGGAAGGAATTTAATAAATTAATTCTAGTCCAAAATTTCCTTTAATTTGTGATTCACAGTAATATTTTCTACACTAAACAGTACTTAAGAGCCTTTATTTGAGAAGAGGTAAGGACAAGTGTTTCATAATGTTTAGCAGTGATTTTCCTGTATCAGTGGACTAGAAAAGAAAACACCATGTAATAGTCAATAGAATTCCTTGGAGTATATATATCTTAGGGCATGCAATGCAGAAAGGCTTTATAAATTGTAATCCAAGCAGAAGCATAGGAAGCTGTTTACATCTGATAAATCTTGCTTAAAGGAAAAACTACGGGCTATGTGAGGATGTGGAGTTGTGGCATAGTGCCAGTTCTGCGTAAGATCTGCAATTAGGCTGCAGCATTCTCCTCATTTTGGAAGATACCAGTCTAGGTTCAGTGTGTGTACTATGTTGAAGGACTCCATGTCCTTCCTTTTATTCCAGTGAATTTGGAGCATTGCACTGTTGATGGCATCCAAACAGATAACTCATCCATTAGGTGAAGGCTAGCAGTTGGAATTTGCTGTGTTAGGCAGCTGGGATTTAAGACAGTGTATAGACAACTTTGTTGACCAACAGCAGCAGAGGTAGTATGAGGACAATTGGCTATGCAGCCTAACTAGAGATTGTTCTGAAACTAGAGCAGGACCATTGAATTGAGTAAAATCAGCTGGAAATTATTGGATATATGAAGGAAAAAAAACCCAAAAAACCAAAAAACACTGGTTTTCTATTTGTTAGTGCTATTGTACTCATACAGATTAAATTACTTGTTTCACTACAGGGGATACCAAGCATATACATGTGGTAAAATATTTTGTTCATGTATGAAAACATTTCCCTGAAAATTGTTTGAATTTAAATATCTGGCTATAGTGGGTAAACAGATTAGCTGTATGTTCCTCCTAGCAGAATTTACAGTCAAAACAGTTCACAAGACATTCTGATCTCTGCCACAAGTTCTATTTGACAGCTCAAATCTATTTGCTGCCTCAAAAGGTAGTATTGCCTCAGTGTGTGTTTTAAATTTAAATTTCAGACGAGCATCCCTTTAAAAGAATTGAATTTTACTGCTTTCAAATTAATGTTTTGAATAAAAATAAATATATTTCCCTTTCAGATGAAAGCAGTGGCTGGTATGAAGATGTCTTACCAAGTACAACAGGCAATTAATACCTGCCCAAAAGATCCTGTGAGAGGATTTAGACATGATGAATCATCCAGTGCACTGTGTTCACACCTCTACTCCATGATTCGAGGGAACCGTCAGCACAGACGAGCCTTTCTAATTTCTTTACTCAACCTCTTTGATGATACTGCAGTAAGCACCACATTTTCTTCACTTAAAAATAAGTTAAAATGCAGCATTACAGGCTTAAGTTCTCATTTTATGATGTATTTTTGTAACATAATTATTGATAGATTTGTCCCTGATGTCCCTACTTTTTTTGGCTTTCTAATATAAAGTATCTATCTGTGTGATAGAATGCATGTTGCATCATTTTACCATTTTATACTCAGTTTGGACTGATCAGAAATAATGTATCTTCAGGTAGGACTAAATTTTGCATGTATAGATGTTTTTTAGACGTGTGGGAACTGTATAGATAAAAATTGTGTTCATGTTTTTTGCTCTAGACTGTTAGGAACACTGCAGAAGTATATGAATCCAGGATATTTCTGCATGTATTTATGTATTATTTTTTCTTCCAGAAAACAGAGGTGAATATGCTTTTGTACATAGCAGACAATCTAGCCTGTTTTCCTTACCAAACACAGGAAGAGCCACTGTTTATAATGCATCATATAGACATTACACTATCAGTTTCTGGTAGCAACCTACTACAGTCATTTAAAGAGGTATGTGCATTTATATTTTAGTATATTTATGGTGGTGGAAACATAAGCTTCTCCATAATGTGGTCAGTTTTTCAGTGAATGCAGTACTATTATTGTTGTGTGGACCAGTTGCATGACTTGACATATATATAAACAATAATAAAATATAAACAATAGTCAAAAAACAAACAACACTGTTCTGACCTGTATATGGTTGACAGTAGTCAAAAACTCTACTTACATTGCTGTTTATATTATTAAATAAGAATGATGAATTTTGAGATCAGATCTATAGAATTTCTCTATATAGCTGAGTAACAGTTAATTTTATACATCCGAAAGTACATCAACGCAGAATTATTGTGGAATAGTAGTTTGTTGTGGTTGTTTGTAAAATGTTAATAATAAAATCGTGTTGGTAGTTCATTTTGCTGTCAAGTAGCTGATGGCAGTTGAATTTGTGTTACCTGAGAGATTTAAAATACATTATTTATTGGAAGAGAGGAGTAGGCAGTATTTCTTAAGGCAGCACATAAGAACCTGTACCATGACAGGGTACCTGTTGTTACGACAACACAGGAGCCACTGTAAGTGGGAGGCTTCTGCTTCTTAAAGACTTCAGTGTCTTCCTTTCCTGAACAACTATTACAGTAGAAGGTGCAAATTGTCAGGACGCAAACCAGTTTCTAGAATGTGCAGTTTGACTAATAAATACAGAGTTGATGCCTGAGAGTTCACTATCTGAAAAGTACTGTGCTTTAAACTCTCACCCTACCAAAGCTGATCAAAAAACAAAGTTGATTTTTAATCTGGTTGAAAGAGACATTCTTCAGGCTGAGAACCAGTATGTAGCAGCCAGCATGAAAAGGATGAGATCCGTCTGAGGTCTGTGTTCTGAAAATTCATACTATGTGCAGTAATAATGTATTTGTGAAATTCTGTAGATGTACAAGTAATCATAGAACTAATCATAGAATCATAAAATGGCTAGGGTTGGAAAAGACCTTAAAGATCACCTTGTTCCAACCCTCTGTTCTGGGCAGCGGCGCCTTCCACTAGACCAGATTGCTCAGACCTCCACGCAGCCTGGCCTTGAACACTGCCAGGCATAGGGCAGCTGATTATTCTTAAGAATTTTCAAGAATTATTCATAAGAGTAAGGATAAGGATAAGAATAATAATAAGAATAATTTAGTCAGCAGTGTAATTAGTATCATAGAATTTTAAGAGAAAAGGATTTAAAACCAGCTTGAACACCAAAGTACATGTGGAAATCTCCATGATATACAGAAATTATATTCAGGTGAAAGAAAAACAGAATTTTCTTCCTGATTTATTGTGTTTGCCCTTCTGTATTTGCTGTCACTGATGAACTAAAGAATTTCAGAAGTCTTTTTATGATAACACACCAGGGGAGTGTTTGTTGTTTCAGTTCCTTCTGTATGCACCTTGCAAGAAAATCTGGCTTTTGGATAATTTTTTCAGTATCTTTTTGCCATAAATAATTTTAAGCCTATGAAGTTATAAACTAATTTTTCAGGGAATTCTCGCTAATTTAAGCTAATAATGATTTTGGACAGATTATTTTAGGAATAGACATGATGCTACTTACCCTAATTTGGAATGTAACTTCTCTGTCTTGCAGTCCATGGTGAAAGACAAAAAAAAGGAAAGAAAGCCTTCATCAGATGAGGAGACTGAGAGTGACAGTAACAGTGGTAGTGGGAGTGAAAGTGAGGAGGAAGCTTCTAAGCCTCGGAGGTTACGGAAACGAGTGGACTCTGATTCAGATTCTGATGAAGAGAATGATATAAATGCAGTGATGAAGTGTTTACCTGAAAATTCAGCTCCTTTAATTGAATTTGCTAATGTCTCCCAAGGCATATTATTACTTTTAATGCTGAAACAGCATCTAAAGAACCTCTGTGGGTTCTCTGATAGGTAAGGCTTTTTAGATAATAGGACACTTATTACAGTTGTTGTTTTAGAAGTTTTTTTCATTTATTTAAGTTGATTTTAACTACAATACAATACAATGCTACAAAGCAATACATTTGTGTAACAGAGAAAAAATGTTATTGAGTTGAACTTTGGCTTTAAAAAAAACCAATTATTTGATTTCTTACCTGACTATCTATTGTATATGTAATGATTCAAAGATGAATACCTATATGGGAGATTTTAAAACCTTTTTGTTCAAATTACTCTGGATTTTCCTTAAAAAGTCTTCTCTTTTGTTTTCTTTTAACAGTAAAATTCAAAAATATTCTCCATCTGAATCTGCAAAAGTGTATGATAAAGCTATAAACAGGAAGACAGGAGTGCATTTCCATCCAAAACAAACTTTGGATTTTCTGCGGAGTGATATGGCTAATTCCAAGATCACAGAAGAAGTGAAGAGGAGTATAGTAAAACAGTACTTAGATGTAAGTAAAATCACTTTGGAAAAAGTCTGAAGTCCTTTAACACAGTATAAACTTCAAAGTACATTTCAAAATGTTAAGGTCCTTGTTATCTTACCTGATGTATGGATCTTCCTTTCAGGATGTTTAGCAGGATTGTATTTCAAAGATTTTTAGTAAGTTTAAATTCAATGATAATTAATGTCAGCTAAAGGATATTCATCTTTATGGACTATATTCCAGTTTCTTCTATCCATGTTGTATACCTCTCCCATATTACTTACTCACTTTATTCCTGACTCTTTCCATCATGGGAACAGAGACTGGATGTGGTTTATTAACTGTCCCTCACTCCTCACCAGTAACAGTTAGAGGAAACTTGCCATTTGGAAAACACAGGAAGAAAGCTTTTGTATATCCACAAAAAAAATTCTGAAAGTGAAGTTTGTAAAACACACCACAAGCTGTTCAAGTTGTCTTATGTATGTTTTACCCTGTTTGTTTATGTTGGTACTTATTTCTAACATAATGTAATGTGATATAAATGTCCCATGTTCAAAATTACAAAGTGAATTTATTTTTTTTTTTAAATAGTTCAAGCTCCTTATGGAACATTTGGATCCTGATGAAGAGGAAGAAGATGGAGAGGTGTCAGCTAGCACAAATGCTCGGAACAAAGCAATTACCTCGCTGCTTGGAGGAGGCAGCCCTAAAAACAATGCAGCTGAGACAGAGGACGATGAAAGTGATGGGGAGGATAGAGGAGGAGGCACTTCAGGGGTGAGGCGGAGGAGGAGTCAACGTATTTCGCAGCGTATTACGTAAAATGATTTTTATGTGCTTATAAATGTCAGTTTATTATATTAAATGTACACCAAGTAATGTAATCCACATGAAAAAAAAGCATTTTGTAGATAGAGATTCTCTACTTAACCGTTTATACAACTTTTGTAGAAAGTTTAACAGAAAAGACAATAAAAAAAAAACAAACTAGAAAATGAGATTTATCCCGTATAAAAAGTTATTAATTTTCCTTTGGAATGTACTGTGTGTTATCCTTTTTATTGTTGCCAAGTTTTTATGTAGCTTTATGATTCATGTGTATATATAATTTTATATATCAATAAGAGATAAAGACACGGGTACAAATTAAGAGTATGTGGTTTTACAAGGATATGTTAACCCCTTGGCGCTGGCGGTCGCGGTGCGTCTCATTGCCGGCAATGGAATGTGTGCCGGGGAATCCCAACTCCCGGCGTCAAGGGATTAAAAGCAATAAAAGCAATAATTTCACTAAAGTTCTTTTGTGTAACACTTGGTCTTTTTTCCCCCCAATGTTTTAGTCATTGAGAAGGTCAAAACGAAATTCAGACTCTACGGAGTTGGCAGCACAGATGAATGAAAGTGTTGATGTCATGGATGTCATCGCTATTTGCTGTCCAAAGTACAAAGACCGACCACAAATTGCAAGAGTAGTACAGAAAACCAGCAATGGCTTCAGTGTTCAGTGGATGGCAGGCTCCTACAGTGGCTCCTGGACTGAGGCTAAGCGCCGTGATGGCCGCAAACTGGTGCCTTGGGTAGACACTATTAAAGAGTCAGACATTATTTACAAAAAAATTGCTCTAACGAGTGCTAATAAGCTGACTAATAAAGTTGTGCAGACTTTACGATCGCTGTATGCCGCCAAGGATGGAACTTCCAGCTAATGAATTTGTACATGCAGCCAAATTTACAGGAATTGAAATAACAGAAAAACTTGAAATATCAACTTTCTGGCAAAAAAAAAAAATCAGTTAAATGAAGAGTAAGAATGGAACCTGGGACGCGGGGAAAAAAGAAGGAAATGTTTGGTAAACATTTTTGTGGGAGCTTCCTTCGCTGTTGTGCAGCAGAAACTTCTCAGTTCATTTTTACTCCCACTGTATTATAGTTTAACAAAAAATTGTTTATATCTTGAAAAAAAAAACCTTTCTGTTTAAAAAAAATAAACAAGTGAATGTTGGAAATTAGTCTGTTAATGTTCTTAATAAAGTGTTCTTGGAGTTTAACCTAGCAGCGGATGGCTTTCTTTAGCTTAGCCCAGTTTCCAGGAAAGCATTGTTTTTCCAGGCTGTAAAGTGGCAGAATCTCCTGGATATATAATTTATTCTGTTGAAGAAAAAAAAAAAAAAAAGAAAGAAAAAAAAGCATGCAGTATCTATGACCTATCTGCAGGAGGAGTTTTTGTAAATGTAGATTTTGATGTATTAGGTCACCCTGAAATAATACAAGAAAAGGGATCCCCAGCAAATCTGGTGGAACGAATACTGCAATAAATTTTTTTACTTCTCTTTGTTACTTGTCTGTTTCCATTTGAATTTCTTATTGTAAAGATCTGTTTAAATCCATTTATATTATTTTGCAGTCTTTTATGTAAAATTTACTATATCAGTGGTTTTCAAAACAAGACATAAAATATTGTTTATACAGTTTGTATAGGCTGACTTCTGAATAATTGGTATCTTTTTATTTTTATCCCTAAAAGGGTATAAACACAAGTTAACGCTAGGGTTTTATTGTATCCTGCAATATTTAGTATTAACTATATGATTTAGCACTGTGCCAAACACATTTTCAAGAGTACATTTTGATATAAAAAGAAACTATAGTTTATTCCTTGTATGCTTCAATTTCTTTCTAATGCTGTCCAAGTGGTAACTTACAATAGTTCAAATCTGGGGAAAGCTGAATGTCTCTTCTGCTTGGGCAAACTGGCCATGTATGCATTTCACTGGGTTAATATAGAGAGGCTTGTGTCAAGAGGAGCTAGCTACCATTGTCTGAGGAGTGAATGGGTATGAGTCTGGGCAATTACACTACATTCCTTCACAAATGAATTTTTTTAAAAAATGTTTGTATATTAGACTAATTTTTTTACTAATTGAAAGATGTTTTCACATTTTGTAAATTGAAAAAATGCTGTTGAAATCTTCCAGAAGTATTTGCTTTGACTGCCTTGCCACAACCTTTCATAAGCAGTTTGTCTTCCTAGAGAGCAAGAAAAGCAGCATATTTGCAAACAGGAAAAAATCTAAAAACAGCTAAATTTTTTAGGAGTCTGTTAAACCCTGCTGTCTTTTCAAATGTATTTATCAAAAACAGGTGTTCCTCAACATAATTATTTTTCTATTATGTTTTGTTTCTTTTAAAAATTTAATATATGGTAGGGGGCTGTTTCTATGAAACTAACTTGCAGAATTCTAATAATACATCATTCAGTTTGTGAGGAATAGTAACAGTATTCCAAAATATTGATATGTAAAAAACCCAAACAACACATTAAACAAATTATTAATAACTCCTCAGAATCCAGGTAGTAAATTGTTGGGGAATGCCTTTTTGCTGTTTCACCACTGGAATTTCTCTGAACAGAAATGTTTTAGCACCTCTTTGTTTGGTAGTGTTGATAGTATTCTCTTCACCATATAAAAGCCACCTCTTGGGCTAAGATTGGTATTGTTAAAGGAGGGAGAAGCAGAAGAAGCAGGAGTCAGTCCTCTGCTGCTCTGGAAACAGGACATTTTTGTAGCAAACATTGAAAGACTATATTTCTCAGGGCCAAGTGCAGCTTTTATACTGGCAAAGTCATACTTGGAGACTAGAGGGGTTATATGACATGTCAGATATTACTGATAAGCAGAGTTGAAAATACTTCACCAAGAAACTCCCAAGTGATAAACCCAAGGATTTCATACAGTTGCAGTTTAAAATTAAGTTGGCTGTTAGTAATTTCTGATATTAAAGCATTTTATTTTTAATAGATAATACAGATATTTCCTTGTTGATCTCATGTGGCTTTTCCAATAACAAAGATGGGGGATTATTTCAATTTGCTTGGTATTTATTGGAATAAAATTATCAGAAAGAACTTATAATTAAACAATATAAACCTGAAGTCTTAAGTTGTCTTAGTTGAGAGGATTTAGACCATTACTATATTGTATGATATGCCAGTGGCATACATGCTCCTTGATGGGATGTGATGGCTGTTACATAATTTACAGTTATAAAGTTGCTTATAGATGATTAAATAAATTGAATATGATTCTTACTAGTTAAGAGTTGCATTTTACCCTCCCAAAGTACACAGAGTAATACCTAGTCCGGTTTTGCCAATCACAAATGCTCTGGTTATTTGCTGTGAAAGGAAAAGGCAGCAATGCCCTGTTTTGGAAAACAAACTCCAGTTAGCTGTGTGTGACTCAGTCTGATGGTTGTCTGCAGCATGGAGTGAGTGCCTAGTCTCAACCTCTGAGTAGCGACTGCAGCTTTACCAGCATGAACCACATCAGTAGCAACAGCACATTCCAAGATAAGAATTTTTCTACATGAGAAGGTGTTTGGTTTTGTTTTGGGTTTTGTTTAAGTGCTGCAGTGCAGTAATTGATCCAGTGACACAATTTTGCTCCTTTGTATTGACATAGCTTTGTAGTATTTTTTCACTGTATGGATATAGATTTTTACGTATGTAACTATAAGATTATTGAAATTTTTATTCTTCCTGCTTTCTCCCTTTGAGTACAGGATCTGTACATGGAACTTGTTGCAAAGGGGTATTATCAAGCTTTTAGAATTAGCACTAGCCATAATGTACTTTTTAAGAAAACACAGACATTTCCACAATCTAAATAAGAATGAAATTATTATTTTTAAGCTTCCACTTCACTACTGTAAAATTGCAGAATAATTCTTGAATATTTTCAAGATCACAATAGTTTTTGACAGAACTGTAATTACAAATATTTTTTTAAATGATTCAGTAACACCCTTTTGTATTTTTGAGGTTCTTTATTGCTTATATTAACAACTCTAACATGTACAAAGTAGGCATGAGAAAAACTCAAGTATTTTAGTGAGATGTAGCCGTTACAAAAAACAGCTATTTAAATTTTTTCAATTTTGAGTCAAACTTTAGCCTTTGTTTTGCTGTTGTGGTGTCACTAGTAAGAATATTATTACTGTGGAATAATTAGGTAGTGATAAACAGTAGCTCTAACTACTTTGCAGCCCTAAAATAGATCTTAAATGTGATTGTGGCTCATGTCAAAAAAAAGTCTTTAATCAGGTCTGGCTCATCTGGTGCTCGTTAACAGCAGGACATTCTGCCAAATGCATGTGTTGGTGATACCCCAGGGAAAGGAATGGATGAGTTCAGCTGATCCTTTGCCTTGACTCTGAGCCCCAGGTAGATCGTAGTGAATTCAAACACCTTTTCCTATGTCCCAACACTCCTGAACTCTCGCACCCTGTCCATAGCAGGAGTGCAAGCCACAATTCCTATATCCTAGTGTTCCTCCACTCACCAAAGAGGCACACCATGATCATATGAGCGTTTCCATATCCGTCAGAGATTTGTCATCGTATCATTGAAGTTCTGAGTTGTAATGGGTGAGTTCTTAATGTAAGTAGTAAGTTTTTAGATCTCATGGTTCCTTGACTAAATATTAAAGTGTTATTGTTATATACAAATAAGTTCATAGTATTTTCATATTTCATTTATTTAAAATAAATGTTTTAAGAGTTCAGTTTTAACCCTTCCAAAATGAAACTTGCAAGTTTTTAATCCTAGAATGTGCACACACTTTGTTGATCCCTTTCTCACTGTGCTCACCGTGCTCAAATTATGCATGGGCACCTGTAAAGCATCCAGGGAACGCATTTTTGGATGATTCTGGGAGACTTCGTGCCAGTCTATGTTCACCCCCTCAGACATAGTTACAACATTTCTAATTTCTGCGTTATTCAGGGGCGGTGAGCTGCATGCACTGCTCACAGCTACCCAAACTGTGAGGTCAGATACCCTCCAGCCGCTCCTTGCCCTGCGGGCTGGTTCGGGGCCACGGGAGGGGCAGGGGAGGGTTTATCCTGCGAGGAGCCGAACTGGCTCAGGCCACCAGCAGGGTGGCGGCCCAAGTGTGCGCTGTGCCCTTGGCGACCGTCCCAGGGGAGGGACTCCGTGCACTGGAGTTACAGCGGGACATCAACAGCGGCTGCCTGTCCCAGCTGCAGTGTCTGACACTGAGTGACCCGCGTTACTCATTATTTCAGCGGCTTCTCCTTTAAAGCAATCTGGTTGGGCTTCGAAGGAGCTTTTCTCCATCACTGTTCTTTGTGCAGCTGCGTTGAAGGGCTCATATTTATAGTTTGAAACAAGATCCTACTTCCTAAAATCTAGAAAGGTGATTTATCTGATTTCACCCCCGCTTTCCTGGGGACTGGTCATTAACAGGGTGTTGCAGCTGTGCCTGCAGCGCAGCCTCTGCCTCTCAGCAGCCGCGGTCCCCAGCACCGAGCTGTGCTGGGCGGGTCCCTGCTGGCGCTGGCTGCATCACTCCACACATTCTTTGTCCAGCAGCTCACTTTCAATGCACTTCCTCCTTCCCTTCTCCCAAGAGGGCTTCTGAATTTGTTTTACCTATCCCTTATTTGTATTTCTCCTCTCAGCTATAAAAAGCTACGTTTGCTGGAAACAGCCCCATTTTTTCACCATGTGTAATTTATTTTTAAGAAACCTTATAGGGGGCCATCTGCTTTTCATTTTGACTTCACAAGCACAGACTGAAGACTTATATTTTCTTCAAGCAAGTCTCCTTTCAGTCTCTTATTTTGCATGTTTTGTTCTCTTGTTAGGATTCATGATTGTACAGAAATTTCTCCTTCACTGCACTTAAATTCCTGAAAGCCAGAAATACATGTGTAGAGGGAGACAGAGGGAGAGGAGTGGGTTTCCTGCTTAGACTAAATGTATGCTGTGAGCACAGACAAAGAAGTATGATGATTCCTTAAGAAAATCTATTTGTTTCTTATTTATAAGTGCTTTTTTATTTTGAATAGTCTCAGGTGGAGGTGGATGTTCTGATTCAAGGTCAGCCTTGAACATCACCTGTGCAATGAGCCTCTGCAGTTCAATCTCTACTGACAAACCTGCAGGACAGAGTAATGTAAGCTCTGTGTGATTTGGATCACTCCTCGTCAAGGCTTTTTATTTGCTGTCCAAAAGTACTGCTGTTGCTCCACTCAAGAGAGGGAGGATTCCTTTCCTTTCCTTCGTGTTGAAATCCACATGAAATAATCAGCGCAGAAGTTGTGAAGTCTGTACCTTCAAGTCATCTAGACCAAACTTACCAGACCAGCCATGTACAGGCTTCTACAGAGTTTTTTCCTAACTTTAAGTCTTGGCTGGGAAACCCACCCCAGCCACTTCTTAAAATGTCATACTAGATATTTGTAGGAGGGTGTACATAATACCTCATTATATAGTATTATATATATGATAGGTTACATACAAGGCATGTATTACTCTCAGCAGGCCCTCCCCAAATTTAAGTACTTTTTGAACTTTCCTTTCATCTCTTACTTGTGGCTTTCTATATCAGAAAAAGAAAAAAGTCCTTCCCTTATTTAAGTGTATTTGAAAAATTCTCAGACGAGGCTCAGGGTAGTTTTTGAATGCTTTATCTTCTGTGTGTAATCTCAAACTGACATTTTTTCAAAAGCAAGTTTTAGGGTTGTATTTATTGTTTGGGTAGTAGTGAAGTTTTGTTCCTTTTTCCTACAAAGTTTTGCGAATTGTAGTGCCAATTTATCTTGTGTTCACATTCCAATGGCACACATCATTTCTTGAAGTCTATGTAGGATCCTTAAAATTCCACAGCTGAAGACACTCGCTTCCATCTTCAGAAGGTGTGAGTATGGCTTTGAGGAGTCAGGGAGCCCGAAAGGAAAGTTCCCTTGCCTTACCTTGTACGTTCTTCTTGAAACCTAACTATTTCTCTTTCTTCACTGGCCAGTGGTTTTGAAGAGAAAACATAAATTCCAGCCTTGTGTATCTTAATCTTTCTTTTCACAGAATTTGACATCTTGTTGGTAATCTCTAAATATCTCAGTCAGAGCTCTGGCTTAGAGACAGCTTCTGGTGATGTCATGTCAGTCAGTGGTAAGTACCATTGATTTTATTACTCCCTGAGTCCCTTAACAAGCAAGATTTCATATTAAAGAACCAAAATAATCGAAGCAGTATGTTCTTGCTTTTGTAACTTTGTCTTTTTCATCTTCTTAGTTCAATTCTTGTACTGTGCTTTCTTGGTTTAATTTGGTGTTGAGTGTTGTTTCAATTCTCTTTTTGGGGTTGATTGGTGGGGTGTTTTTAATTTTGCTTTTGGTTTTACTTCTACTTTTACTTTGTTGTTGTTTTTTTAAACTTCCTGCAATAATTTTTTTCCTGAAATAAGTTGCTTTAGACTTTTTAAAGCTTTCTGACAGAAAACACCACAGAAAACAAAGATCAAAACATATTAAAATGTAAAATGCATGACATACAGAGCACAGGCTCTATATATTATTTAATCCAAAGAAAATAATCGTATGCTTAATCTGTGAAGCTTCCCTATCTTTCGCTCATATGGATATGTTACGCTATTAGAGTGCTAGAGGAAGTTTAGGTGTGTTTGGATGAGATTCCTAAAAAGAGGTGGCAGTGGCTGGTTGTCACAGAACCCCGCCCCAGCAACATCTCAGTGCAAGTGTCCATGGCAACAGCCTCAGGCAGCAGCTTTTAATGATGGTTGCCATGGCACCATCCTGGTTGTGTCAGGTGCATCCATGGTCCTGCTGCACTGCCAGCCCTAAGGAGCTACAGCCAAGGTGTCCTGCGAGGAATGACAACAGAAGACTTCCTGCTGGCACCGTGTTCGAGCACTACTCCTGCTTCAGCTACAGAGCTGACAGAGCCACAAACTCAAACACAGCTGAGAAGCCTCTGGGTCATCCTGTATCTAATTGGTAATATGCACATGCAGATCAGCAAGTTTAAAACTCAAAAGAGAATTTGTACTTTTACATGTTTCTGTGTAAGAAGAAAATAGGCTTTTCATGTTTAAAGTGAGGTTTCTTACATAGTGACTATGGTATGGTATAGAATAGAATAGAATGGAACAAAACAAACTGCTATGGTTGGAAGGGAACTACAACAATCATCTAATCCAACTGCCACTTCCAAAGACCTTTTTGCTAACCCAAAGAACACTCTGGATTAGCAGAAACGTTTGACCAAAGGTTAAATTGCTATTGCTAATGGTACTGTCCAAATGCCTCTTGAACACTGACAGATTTGGGGCATCAACCACATCTCCATGATGCCTGTTCTATCTGACCACCCACAACCCTTTTGGTAAGGAAAATGCCTCCCAGTATCCAGTCTGAACCTCCCCTGCTTCAGCTCTGAACCATTCCCATGCATCCTGCCCCTGGAAGCCAGGGAGAAGAACTCAGCACCTCCCTGTGTCCTTCCCCTCCTCATGAAGCTGCGGAGAGCAGTGAGGTCACCCCTCAGCCTCCTTTTCTCCAAAGAGGACAAGCTCAAAGACTTCAGCTGCTCCTCACAGGAGGTTTCAGCTTTGTTTCCTTCTTCAGGATGCACTGAAGGACCTTCCTGATGCTCCTATTGGCCACACCGGAGCTCCGGGCTAGCTCTGTGGTGCCCCTCCGGCACGGGCAGTCGTCAGGAGTGGGGAACTGCAGGGGAAAGGCGATCCCACTGCAGAACCTACAGAGCACCAAATCCTGCTGGGCTCTGCCAGATCAGGCGTCGTGGGTGGTGGTAGAAGGATGCAGGAGAGTCTCTTGGTAGAAGTTCCCAGGAACAGGATTATTAGGGAGAGGGGATGAGCACAAGGCTCTGGGCTGAGAGAATTCAGGACAGAAAAGAGCCCCGAGCACCTCTGTGCATGGGGTTTTATCTCAGGGGTGGGCACAGTCCAGGGTCCAATGGGGAGCTCACAGAGGGAGGGGTAAGGGGAGGAGGTTACAATGTCAGGGACCAATGGGAATACAAAGAAGGCGGGAATGTAACACATCAACCAATAACATATGGAGGAATGGATGATATACATGGAAGGGTCTGGAAGGAGTGGTGGGGTTTACAATGATGGATGGGGAGTTGGGGCACTGTTAAGGTGATTGATGAGGAACATTCAAGAAAACTAGGAGGGGTTTACATGACAACTGGAACCAATCAAAGCAATCAATAGGGGAAAACCCAGAACATACCAATCAGACAAAATACCAACAATTTTAACAGAATTAAATAAACATATTACAACACCTTCCCATCCTCTTCCATCTGCAGGGCCCAGCAGGGCCCAGCCTGAGGCCGCCCCAAGGCTGAGCCCAGCGGGACCATCCCCTCTCTGGGCCAGCTGTGCCGTGCTTAGGGCTGTGGGATGGGGTTTGTGCTCAGGGCTCTGGGATGGGGTTTGTGCTCAGGGCTCTGGGATGGGGTTTGTGCTCAGGGCTGTGGGATGGGGTTTGTGCTCGGTGCTCTGGGATGGGGTTTGTGCTCAGGGCTCTGGGATGGGGTTTGTGCTCGGTGCTCTGGGATGGGGTTTGTGCTCAGGGCTCTGGGATGGGGTTTGTGCTC
>NC_031799.1:11285145-11347634 GCF_001522545.3 Parus major
GGGCTCTGGGATGGGGTTTGTGCTCAGGGCTCTGGGATGGGGTTTGTGCTCAGAGCTCTGGGATGGGGTTTGTGCTCGGTGCTCTGGGATGGGCTTGTCCTCGGGGCTGCCCAGGCACTGCTGAGCCACACTGAGCCCAGCACCAGCCAGCCCCACCTACCTCTGCAGCTGTCCCACCACTCCTCTCCCACTTTACCCCTGTGCCTGGTGTTACTCCATCCCAGGTGCAGAATACAGCACCTGGACTTGTTAAATTTCACCCCATTTAAGACTGCCCAGTGCTCCAACCTATCTAAATCCCTCTGCAAAGGCCTCTTGTCCCTCAAAAGAATCCACAGCACCTCCCAGTCTGGATCATCAGCAAATTTGCTACTGGTGCATTTACCTGCTGCATCCAGACTATTGACAAATACATTGAGCAGAACAGACACTGTAACTGAACAATGAGGATTTTGTCTGCGTCTGGCAATGTTATTCTTCACTTTTCTGATTATTTTCCCAAAGAGGCAACTTGGAAGATTTCCCACAGTGGCCACTAATCCAAAGTTAAAACAAAGTTATGTTTCTAAACATTTATTCTATGGTAAGTGTAAACAAACATTTGCTTGGGAATGTTAAGCATTTTTAGGAATCAAGGAAACCCCCGGAAAAGAAAGCCAAACGTGTCCTGGGCTGCATCCAGAGCCCCGTGGGCAGCAGGGGAGGGAGGGGATTCTGCCCCTCTGCTCTGCTCTGCTGAGACCCAGCTGGAGCATCCAGAGCTGGGGTCCCTGCACAGGAGGGACAGGGACCTGCTGGAGCCAGCACAGAGGAGGCCATAAGGATGAAGGATGGAGCACCTCTGCTCTAAGGACAGACTCAGAGAATTGGGATTGTCCAGCCTGGACAAGAGAAAACTCTAGGGAGACCTTTAGCTCCTTCCAGTACCTGAAGGGGCCCCACAAGAAAGCTGAAGAGGGATTTTTTACAAGGTTAAGTAGTGTCAGGACAAGGAGGAATGGTTTTAAACTGAAAGATAATCAACTCTGGCTAGATATAGAGAAGAAATTATTTTCTGTTCAAAGTGGTGAGTCACTGGAACAGGTGAGAGACTGTGATCAAAAGAACACCAGAAACTAACAAAAAAACCCCAAGAGATAGCAAAAATGAGGCAAGGCTGGATAAAGAAGGAAAATTTACAATTTCTTCCTTTACCAATGTTTCAAGTTCTGCAATTTGGTGCTTGAGGAAAAATCTTAAACTTCAAACTTGAACATAAGTATTAATTTCTCTTTCAGCTTTGCAAGGGAAACTTTGGCCCTCAAAAGTTAAGCAAGTAGTAAGGCAATTAAACTGTAAACCAGTTCAGATTAATAAATACATATACAGTTGTATTTCAACTACCTTTACCAGGACATTAGAGAAAACGAGCTTTTTAAAATTCGTTTCTAAAAGGTTGCAATGGCTTAACATATTTTTATTTGTTTGATCTTCATAACTTCTGTGACAGCAGACCTCCTCAAGGGTTTTTTAATGTCTATTTCAAGATTTCATCAACTTCAAATGACTATCTGCTTCTCTCAAAAAACACTCTAAATACTCTCCTGCTCTTCAGCCCTAACAGGGGCATCACAGAAAGAAATTGCAAAAAAAATTTTGTGAGTCCATGGAAGCAGTTTGGTTAAAAGATCACTCTTGATGATCCTCCCATGTGCCCCCAAGTGCATTTTCTCACTGCTGTGGCTCTGAAGGAGCAGCTCTGCCTGCCCAGGCTCTGCTGCTGCCATAGCTCAAGGCATAGTGTGAGTTCAGCACTGACATCCTGACTGGGAGGTCTTTGAACTGCCCCTCTGCCCTTGTGTTAATGATTTGTGATGCTGTGGATCTGAAGGCACGTCAAGGAAGTATTTCCTTTACCACTGTTGAAATGAAATGGACTGACAGCTTTCTCCTCCTTCTCACACATGGCTGTGGGCATAATGAGATTTCCATACTTGGCTAAACCAGTATTTTCACAGTATTTTCCCACCAGGAACAGAAAGTACTTCCTGATTATTTGTTTGCTGCAACTCAGAAGAAACACAGTTTACACTTTGGGTAAAATCACAGTTTAATGCTAGGACTAGCTCCTCACTGGCCCCTTTCATTTGAAGATGATCAAATCCAGTCCTGAGTTTTGCACTCTGATGAATCCTGTGAGAAAAGCTGATGCAGATTCTGAGGACTGCTAAAAAAAAAACATGGAAAATCTGGACCTCTGAGCCTACAAGAACTGTCAGTTCTATCCTGGCATGTGTGTAATCCTGTAACAGTCTCCCTCTGAAGCTTATTTTCTGATGTTTGCCAAGATGCATCTTCACTTGGAAACATGAAATTTTTAGGGTTTTTAACTATTACAATTTGAGGTGGGAGTAATTACCCACTGGAAATTAGTACACCTTTGACTTGCAGGAAAAATTCAGATTTCTTCACTACAAAATAAAAACTACAGCTTTTGGGAAAAAGTCACCACAGCTGCATCTGTTCAGACATAACAACTACATGATGGTCACTGAGCAGATGGAAGATTTTTCTGCAAGCCTCTGGGAGTTGCTGGAGATCTAAACAGCAGCATCCTGCAGACAGATGAACAGCAATATTGCCTTTGTTTCTCACACTGTTGCCTGACTTTCCTAACAAAAGTCTATTTTTCATTTTCATTTCTGACTATTTGTACCTCTTTCTATCAATTACTCAAACTCTTCTAAGATTTTTCCACAAGTAGGATGGGTTTAAAATATGAGAGTAGTGCACATGTACACATAGTCCTAGTGGTATACAGCAATAATTAATAGTGCTACATGTGTAAATGATTTATAGCAGAAACTAATAAAATCACTTTTATTAAACCAGTTTATCACAACACTTACATTACAAAAATAACTTCATAATAGTGTTAAATATTCAGTACAAAAGTAAAACAGTTGTACATTGCTCTTAAAATAAAGTAACATTTTTTGTGTTTAGATCTGTTTTTATGTAAAGCAGCTGACCCAGACCTGTTTAAAGACTTGGGTCTGCCTTTACCAGTGATATTTAGTTCTTCTTGACCTGAAGACATATGGAAGAAAAACTACATTTTAAGGAATTCAGCTTCATGTATGCAAGGCTGGAAACAGTCTCCATGCATTAAGAAGGAAACCAATGCAGGCCTAAAACCATTTTAAGTATAACCATTACTATTTTTAAAAAACAAAACCCAACCAGCAACTGTTTGAAAGAGCACAGTGGCTGAGAACTATTCACTTGTCTTCCACATCTGCTATCATAGCTTCAACTGCATTCCAGTCCAGCTTGCTGAGGATGCTCCCTGTGCTTTCAGAAGCATTGTCAGTGATGATGCTGCTGAGAGGAGAGAAACTCATGCCACGCACTGCAGAGGCCTGTTGGGGGAAGAGAAGATGGACTGATCATTGTGCTTCATTTGTGGACAGCAGAAGTGATCCCACTCCTTTAAAACATGTCCAAATCAAGTTATGTGCCTGATTATTCTGCAACAAATGCAATCTATTTTCCTGTTTAGGCCCTCCTTCTGGTGTCTGTTGCCTGGGCAGGCCACGTGCCTATATAGTTGTTAAAAAGAACATTCAATTTCAAGGCTCACAAGAATGACTTTGCTTAAAAAAAAAAAAATAAAATTAAACATTGGTTCTGCTGCCATTTATGTCCCTCTGGATCTATCTCACCCACATGTTTTGAATAGAGAATCACATTTCAAATAAAGTAGAAGTAAGCAAAGTGTTAAGTGGCAAGTATCAAATAGTTTATAGAATAAGTAGGTACTCTACCTGAAACATGGAGTCATCAGTTTCTTGAAGTATTCTTTGGATGTCATCAGGCACAGTCCAAGGACTCACCACGTCTCGATCAGTGTCAAGGTCAACACCTTCTGTCTGAACTGCAGTGGCAACTTGAGGAGGCTTTTGTGTTGAGCTTCTGCTGACTCTGCACTCAGCAGCTGAGGAGAAAACAGGCCAACCACAGCACTGTAATACTTATTGCACTTTTCATCTCAATCTCTTGAAATTCCTTCAAGAACAGAAGCTCCAGGTTCTAGGAACTGAAGCTGTGTGCAAATCCATGTGAAAACAGCAAGCTTTGTTATCTGTAACTGATGTGGGGTTATGGTGAGGAAAGACTTCTGGTTACTTCCAGACTCATGCTCTGGACAGCCTTCCCAGGGCAGAACACAAACTGCAACAGGACTTTATGCATGGTGCCTACAGCATCCAGGTTCTGGGATGCAGGCCCCCACAAAGAGCACATTGCTTGATTATTTGGCAGAGGACTAAACTAAATAAATTCTGAGTTTGTGCCTCTTTAGAAGACACAGAACTTTGATGAAACCCTTAGTAATGATGTGATACACTGGGAAAACAGATACCAAAAAGTGCCAGAAAATCAGAGGAAGATCAATTTGAATATAGAGTTTAAAAAAGTAAATATATGGAATGGAGAAAAATTACTTTTCCACATGAATAGAGGAGAGTCAAGAAAAGTGCCTTTCTGTTTATTATTGCTTCTCTCAATTTCCTACACTGCCAAGTGAAATATATTGACCTTTGACTGTCCAAATTATGCCAACAGTATAACTCTTGTGTAAGGCAGATTAGAATCAGGCCACAGTATTTCCTAAGTCTCAGACTGATTCACTCCTCATTCCTTGATCAGAAATTCTGCTGCTGTTAACAACTACTGTATCTGTTAAAGAATTTGATTAGGAGCAATCTTTTGTGTATCCAGACCATGGACATGGACATGTCCAGAGACAGGCATGGAAAAAAGTACCAATAAAATCTAAAAGGGGTTTATTTGTTAAGACTAGTAAAATTGTTCCAGGCTAACACTATGACAAAACGATATCTTGAATGGATATTGTACAGTGGGATAACAAAGATAACTCCTATTTTAAGGAGCTTGGAGAGTAAGCAGTAGAGAAAGGTAAGGGAGGGGCATAATTCTCATGTCCTAGTCTGCTAATTAACTTTCTCTCTGTGAGCTTGAATTTAAAGATAAAACTCAAAGCCTCTGTCCCTCATGATTTCATAGCATGTATTTCAGGAATTCACTATAATCTAGCACACTTTTTTCAGTAATCTTGAAACTGTTTAGAAGGTAAACGGAGACGATTAAATTATTTCACAAGTTTCTAATTAAAAGGATTTTTACGTGCAGAAGAAATTACGAGTTTTATTCTTCTAAACAAGTGCTGCTTCTGCATCTAATTTCCTGCCCTGTATTATGTAGCACTGTGCTATTGTTCTGTGTAACTTACAGTGTTTAGAAATAACAGGACAGTTTGTAGCATTTCTCAGCCTTCTTCTGGAGGTACTTTTCTGAAGGAGCATACAGGCATTTCCTGGAAAGACAAAATAAGCATTTCCATTTTCAAATGCAGATCAAATATACTCAAAGATGCTGAGAAATCTACAGGTTTGCTGCCTGGATTACACAGTACACTTGCTATTGCAATTTAAGCTACTTGGGATGTAAAGCGAAGTGGTAAGAAAAGGTAACTCTCATCATTTAGCAGGCCAGTGGCAGCAGAACTGCAAAAGCCTCAGGACAGGAAAGAACCTAGGATTATAAATCTGATTTTTTAGAGATATCAAAGCTCCTTCCCCCCAGAAATCCAGCAGTCAGCTGATGATCCTCTTCAGTATGTGGCTTTATTAAATACATTCTGTTCTTACCCCTGGACTGCGTTAAACCAAGAGCTGGAGTGAAACGTTGTACTTTTTGACCAAAGCCAGGTTTGGCAGCAATTCTGCTCCTTTCTGCCAAAACAGGACTGTTCAGATGCCCTCTATATTGAGACAAAAAAAACAACACAACAAAGCTTAAATATTTGCTATAGTGTACCATATACCATTTCTCCACACAAGTCAGACCTCACATGGCATATTCAGAAAAGACATAAAAGCCAGAGAAATCACATTCAACCCTTAGCTTGACTGAACCATTCAATCACTTAGCTGAGGATCAGCATCACACACTGCTTGTGGGGACAATAAGCCTCACCAGAATCCGAACTGTTTCAATCACAGTGAAGATACATCAAACAGGCTTTACAGAGAGACACTTTAGGTCCAACAAAACTCATTAGTTAGTAGTTCTTGCCACTCCTAAATGGAATCCTGCCTGATGTTCTTCAGCATGTCTGATTCTGGCTGAGCTGATGCACTTAAACTTCCCTTGGACACCACCAGCAAGCTCTGCAAGCAGTCAAGCACTGACTACATTCAGTTTAATGCTGTATCCTGCAACTGTACCTAAAAAGGTACTGTAATGAAAAAGAGAAGCAGAAATACTGAATTACAGGATTACCTGAAGTATAAAGTTCTCTCTATAAGTCTGAAAAGCATAAAATATATGTAAGAAGAAAAACTACAATGCAATATACTCCTGGACTACACATATACACACACACACGTAACATTAATGCCATCAAACTGAGTAAATATATCAATTTATAATACTCAGATGCTCTCACCTCCTCAAAAGGCAGTAAGCAAAGTGCTAAAGAAAAAAACAAGTAAAATCCTAAGTAATGAAAAAATTAGCAAGAAAGAGAACAAGTCTAGAGTTTGCACAGCAGAATAAGAACAAGCTTATTGCTTGTTGTTAGATGCTCTTCAGGTCTGTATTGCTGGTTATAGTCCAGTGAAACTCATGGAATCATTAAGGTTGCAGAGAGTCTCCAGTATCATCAAGTACAGCCTTTGATGGGATCACAACCCTGTCAACTAGATCCTGGCCCTGAGTGCTGTGTCCAGGCACACCTCCAGAGATGGTGACTCCACCACCTCCCTGGGCAGCCTGTTCCAGTGCTTAACCACCCTTTCTGTAAAGCAACTGATGTTAAAGGCTCCCTCCAAGATTTGCAGTACTGGTTTTAACAAGCCTGGAACAGGAACCCAAAAGTCCTCTGATCCCAACAAATTGTATCTTTGATTCTGCCAGCATATGACTTTTCTCTCAAGCTAATTCTGTCTAAACTTGCTACGAGATTTGGTGTGGTAAAGACATGAGTAGAACAGAGCAAGTTTAATGCTTATAGTGTTACCCTGTACTAGAGGCCACATTCCTCCTTCTGTAAGCTTGAGGCGATCTTGTGCTGGACAGTGTCCTGTGATCACCTGCCACTGTTTCAGACAACATTTCATTCATCAGGGAAAGTGCCTGTGATATTCTGATTCTGTGATGCTCAGACAACAGGGCTCTGTGGAGAAATAATATTACACATTACACTTCATGCTGTCACTCATTTCACCACAGCTGGCTTGTGAGTCCCCTAGGGGTACATGAAGAACATTTTTTTTACAAGATTTCACAGAAAACATACTCAGCCTTTTAAGAGATCATCAGCAAAATGTTAGAACATTTCTTACCAAAGGGTTTGAAAGAATGAATGAGTAAATGCTGGGGGAAGAAAACAAATGACATTTGGAAAGCAACAAATACAGTCAAAGGAAGAAAAATGTTCAGGGTTTTCCTAAATGGTAAAGCAAACATGAATTATTTATGCTTTTGCTTGAAATTTCATTAATATCTGAAGTTTCAAAAGCAATATAGTTAAAACTATCTCTACCTGTTTCTCAGGACTGGAAAACTATTTTACAAATAAGGATTTTATAGCAACTTACTTGTCTTTTTCTTCTTTCTTCTTCTGGAAGACTCTAATATCCTTTGAAGTAGGATTATGATGCTGTTTAAGAAAGTGTCAAAATCATTAATTAATTATGTACTGTGGTCTCATTCCAGTCTCTCACTCTCAAAATGTACTTACTTGACTTGAAAGTTACTGCTTAAGAAACTCGTTAGAAAAAAACAATATGAAAGCATATGGCCTACCAGGAAATTCAAGTAAGATTGCCTCTATAAGTTTTCAGTCTCAAAAATATACTGAAATCCTGTAGTCACATCTCCCATACCTCATATGCTTAAAATATTAATATTCCTAAGGAGATGACCTCATAGTCAAGCCCAAAGTTTCAAATAGCCTTGCCTCCAGTTCCCTAAAAATCAGTGATCTTCTTAATAAGTAATTTAAAAAACAGGGCAAGGTTGCACTTTGAGTTTGCTAGAGTATAATTTGAAGTCTTTAATTTTTCTTAAAAAAATATCCAAAGCAGTCCAAACCAAACGCAAACCATCCACTGAAATCTGAGAATCCCTCCTCTAATGATTTCAGGAGAAAAGCCCATAGTGAAAGCACCAAGTGTATATGGGCTCCCAGGAAAGGGGAGAAGCAAGACTCATTTTTCTTAAATCACTTCTCTTCACACGAGTGCAGAAGAGCAAACCAGTCCAGTTTGCAAAGTTTGTTTAAAACTGGGGGAAATACTTTATTTCCCACAGATCTGTTACTCCTTCTGAAAGTGAATACAGTTGAATTATTTAGTAACAGGGAGATTGTATATGTTACAGATTTTCTGCTTGGGAGTTAAATAGAGGTTCAACCTGGAAGTATTTACAGCATATATTTACAATATATGTTGAATTCAACAAGGAGAAAGTACAGGGATATATTTGGTATTGTTAGGTCTCATCTTCTGTAACTCCAGAGCTTCCTGTGACTTGGCAGGGTCTTTCCAGGTCCTGAATGCATCCAGATGGAAAATGTGCATTTTAAGACTTAATACTAATTGGAAAGTTCTTTCTGAACTGCTTTTGAATGGGTTTTTTAAAATTTCCTAGTATTTCCAACAGAAAAAATTCCAGTTCAGGTCATAAATATGTTTTTACTAATTAAATTTAAAATGTAAAAAATTCTGGGAGTAGACTGTTCACTGAAATCAGCCTTCAACAAAAAATTTTGTAAGATACTTGACATATATGGCATATTCTAGCATGTCTGCTGACCCCTTCTGATTTTTGCATGCACCTCTGTGTGGGTGAATGATAGTGACAGCTGCCCCCAGTATCCTGCCATGTTTATGAAGGATGCTGGCATCTGAACTCTGCTTTTTCAATTCTCTGGGGGTTTTTGGGAGGCATCTGGGAAGATGAAACAAGGCATAAAGACATCTTAACAACTGCTGTAGCTATCACTCCCTGAAAAACCCATCAGTGAATGCTGCAGCTGTATCCATTACAGTCAAGGACCACCTGCATTACTTTGTAATGGCCACCTGCAGCCAATGGTCCCCACTGCAGCCTGCAAAGAACACTGGTTAATTTACTTACCTGACACAACTATGGCCAGTTCCAGTAAAAAAAAAAAAAAATCATACATGTAGAAACCCAACATTACAATAGGAAAAAACCCCAACTACTCCCAGCCTCTACATTATCTAACCTGAATAATTAACACTTGTATAATAAGTACCAGTTATATTCAAGAGATCTGTTATTCTTACCGCATTCTTTCTCAGGTTGAATGGATGACGTTCTTTCTGTCTTTGTTCATCCAGTTTCTTCAAATATTCTCTCATTCTTTCCTTCTGCTTTCTTTTCATCCATGTTTGTATCTCCTTCCTCTCCTTTTCTGTTCTTTGAGAATGTCCAGAAGCAGAATCAAGAACCCTGAGGGCAGATGTAAACATGAAATAATCTAGCACATCCTGTAAATTTCAAACAATAGCAACTACATGATATAACAAAAATGTTACTAACCCTTTAAAATTCTGCAAAATTTTGCAGAATTTTACTACATAAAATCCTGGTAAACAAGTAATCCCAACGACATCTCCTAAAATTTTTCTTTTACTTGTCAGCTACATTCAGGTAATAAAACTAGAGCTTAAACTGGTGGGAACTGCATCACCAATGCAGCAGACTGGTGACCTGAACAGCTGATATCACAAATTGGAGTAGGAAACAATTGTCAGTTTGACATCTCCCAGGAAAGAACACAGCTGATTTTGTAACAGACAATCAGGAAGGTGCAGAAATCTCCAGCAAGGAGAAGAGCATGACAAGCTGGAATCTGGGGCTGGAAGTTTCTGATCTGTGCTGTGCCACTGGCAGAAATTTCTGTTCTTTCAGAACTGTTTTAGAAGATTTGAAGGTCTGAACAGAATCTGCTGTGTAACAGCAGCTGTGTTCCAGCCTATACCTAGCAGAAGATGGAGCAACCAAATGGGAAGAAAAGAATTTCAAAACCAGAATACTAGAAAACAATTAGAGCATTTGACAATAACGACCAGTAGATTTGTGGTGATTAAAAGCTCTAATACTAGTCCCATTAACATCAAACCACATACTTGCTTACGTTGTTTACAGGGTGTGAACTATGAGAATAACCAGGGTTATTAATGATTTAAGCAACACACAACAAAAAACAGCCATGGTATTACCTAGATATTTTCTTAGCCCGTGCTCTCGCAAAGCCCAGCTCCAACAGAGAGGCGTCACTTTCTCCCACATGATCATTCACAATGTCAGTAACATCACTCGGACTGGTAATCTGCAGGGGATCTTCTAAAGAGCTTGATGTTAGGTAGGGGAAAAAAAGCTGTTACTAAATTAATGTAGAATATTCCTGTAAGAACAACCCCTTTCTTTTATACTTAAAACAACAATATCCAGGCTGTTTTACATAAAGCCTTTGAACTGAATATTCTTTCTCTACATCTCCACTGGGTCAGTACACTTGAGTCAGCTTTGATGAGGACAGAAGGAGCAAGACCTGATTAACATCAGAGGGATGATCCAGAACTCAAATGCCTGAGCTCTGCTGCAGTGTGTGGACATGGCTGGCCCACATGAGGCTGAGCCTGGCAGCCAGGGGCACCCACAGGGTTTGTATTGCTGCCCTGAGGAGATCAAGTTATGGGGTGCTACCAGTTTCAATGGTATCCAGAGCTCAATGACCTTCTGAGCAAGAATCAGTGACAGCACAGCTTTACCTAAATTCTCCCCACTTCTTCCCTCTCTTCTCATCAGTTGCTCCCAGTAAAAAACAAATCTCATAGTTTAGGACTACAAGCTATCAGTGTCTGCTGAAGTTTAATACCTCACACCCATAACCCACCTTATGTAATCACACCCTAACATACTTCAGGCACAATCAGTTCCACATAAAATACTAGAACAATAGGATAATCCATTCAGTTTACTGCTATATTTCAAGCAAAGCAATAAAGATGGATATTGGAGCAGAATGGCCAGGAGGAAAGGAAACCAGCTACTCTTTTCTACAGGATCCAGAAGACTACCAGTAGCTAAAACTAAAAATATCTATGTTAGACCATTCTCTTTAATGCATAGACTCTTTCCAGTTTTGAAATCTTCAGTCTGTTGCTTTACACTTTTCATACAGTAAGACTTTAAAAACCTTCTGGTGATAGGTGGCCTTCATAGAAAACTACCTGCAGCAGCTGCATGTACTTTGCTGAAAAAGTGGCTTGCAAATAGGAGAAATAACAAATGCACACAGAGCACCATCTACATAAACAGCTCCAATACTTGTGACTAGAAAAGAGCTTTGAAAGCTTCTGCAGATTTTACACAAAGTAAATCTAAGAGGCACCACCAAAGTCAGAGCAAATGCCTGAAATTAGCTAACAAAAGGGCTTTTATTCAGTTTGAAAAGAAATGCCTCAATTTTTATTCCACCCTTACAGTCCCCTTTTTGGTAAACTGTCAATAAAACCAGTCTCAAAATACATACCTAGGACGTAGATCTCTGCATAGGTGAGAACCTGAAATAGAAACAATCCTTGTTAATAATATCTTTGCACTTGTACACACACTAATCATACATACATTAAACAGTCTGTGGGATAAAATACAGAAACACTTCAACCTCAATATGTTGACATTAAAATAAATGTTGACATTAAAAATAAATTAATATTGTACATAAGCTTAACAGCCTGTGAGACAACATGTCATTAACTGCCAGATGAGCACAGAGGCTCCAGAGAGGATTAATTAACTGTTCCTGGCTTTTGTGGGTAGTTTTTCTAGGAAGATATCGTCGCTGTTGACAGTTTTCTGCCATGACCAACTAAATGGAAATTATCTGTTTCAATTAATTATACAGTGTTTCATGGAAAATTAATGACTGACACTTACTTGAGGAATCCAGGTACTCAGAAGAAGCTTGGAACTCAGATGCAACTGAAGAGCAGTATGGTTGTCCTGGAAGGAAGAGCACTGCTTCCTCTCCTAAACTAATCTCTCCAACTCAAAAAATTATAATTGTAACTTAGTATCACCTATAGTTTTCTTAGCTTGCAAATAACAAGTTTATACTTAGAAAACTCTATTACTGTTTTCAAAATTTAACTGGGTGTGTGTACTATTTGAGATTTATTTATGCTGTATGCAGACACAGGAACAGTTTTAGAAAAACGGATTGCTGTAAGTGTGGCCATAAAATGCACATTCACATGTTTAAAGTATGTAACATTTTTGGGAGCCTGACTGCATGCAATGCAGGCAATATGCAGAGAAAACAATATAACTGCACTTTTAATCTCAGGCTACAGGTTGTTTGCAGAATGGTTTTTCCTCCTCCTTTCAATGTCACTGCAGTCTTCATAATTGCAAAAATCCATTTACCCTCAGTCTTTAAAATGATTACACCTCATTAAATAATCTTTTAGGACATGAGCAGCAGTTTCTGTACAGAGAAATAAATCAACTGATTTTGCTGATGTAGGCTGGATTTAACAGAAATGTCACCTCTCTAGACAGAGAAGGATTACAGAGATGATGAAGACATTTCAGAGGAAGCTTTGAGTGTTCTGTGATACCATAGCCATTTATATTCACTTAAGTAAGTAAATACAAGTCAGCACACTGATGAAACAGACCCAATATTGACTATTTTCTTTCAGTAACAGTGAATTTGAGTCCAAGTATAATTCACTGCTAAACTGTTTTCAAAGCTTAGTGATATGTCATGTAATAAACTTATCAGAGCTTATCAATGAAGCTACTCTAAATAATGCAATCTATAAAGACTCATGCTTGACTTTAATGAGCTCACTGGCATTACATAACATTCTGTGTAACAGCCATGACGACGTATTACAGCATGAAGAAAAGGTTTACTTATTTTTAAAAGATGCAAAGGAAAAAAATATATAACAAACATTATACCAGAACGTATAGAAGAAGCCAAGGCTGCAGAGGCAGGAGAGTGTGCATCCACTGTAGCAGATCTGGGCATAGGATATTCCAAGTTTAGGCTCTCCTTTTGATCATCTATAACATCTTCAAAAACCATGTGTGTCAAATGATGTTCTGATTCTGTGAAAAAAATAAAAATATTGTGTGGTTAGTGTAGACCAATGGAGAACCCTCACAATCCATAAACTATCACTCATACATCTTGGTTAGCTGCATTTTTAATTTATCTGTCACCTACAACAGCCTGGACCTGGATCAGCTGTGCCTCCCTACAGAAGGGCACTTCCAGGGCTGCGCTGTTTGAACCAGTCCTGCACACACAAAGAAAATGACTGGACCAGGAGCTGCTCCATGTGAGCCTAAAGGACATCCTAAATATCGTCTTACGGATGGATACAGATATAGCCATGACTTGGTTCCACCACCTGGCTTTGTATTAACTCCATAAGTGGATTAGACTATGTTCCTGGCACAGTACAGCAGCTTTAAGTAGGTACTACGTGGCTATTTGTTAAATACACAATAAATCATTCAATACATCTGCTCTGGTAAACTGTTAAACTGATGAAAGATCTTAATAAAACCAGTAGATATTACAAGTCAATATTCAGATTGGATACCTTTCATTTTATTTGTTTCTCTGGTATTTTTGGTTCATATTTCAGTAACACCTTTAAGGATTACATTAAATTGTCAGTGGTAAGTAAAAGTTATTTAAGAAGCATACTCCATGGCAAATTTATTACTCTTCTGTTAACTGGACACATACCAGCACCAATGACTCCAGCAGCTTCAGAGACTGCAGGATGAGCACCAAGGTCTGAATCAGCAGCCATTTCAAAATCTTCTATCAGCTTCACTAACTGTAAGTGAAACCCAAGAACTAGGTAATGATACTTTGATATATTTTTGAGACTTACATCACACACATTTATGCAAAGTCCACTTTAAATATATTTTTCTTGTTAGAATCTTACAAACATTTTAATGCAGTTTTCTGACTGAAAACAAAAAGGTTCAGAAATCAAAGTAGCTCAACTAGATTAATTTCTCAAGTAGACGAATTTCAATCTTCTGGATACTTACTTTAAGAAAAATACATATAAACTCTATTATTTGTTTGAATAGTTTTACTCCTACTGATAACATTATATATTAAAGTAGCTGAAGTTTTTCCTATATGTATTTTATCTAAAACCCACACATATTAAAATACTTCCATCACTTTCATAAGTCTGAAGATTCAAAGTGGAAAATGAAAACTAAAACTTAGTAACCCAGCGTTAGTCAAATTTTTTTTTTGTGTTTTACATAATTTTACTGAGTCTTAGTCTCAAAAAGAACAAATCTCCTAACTGATATGTAATACATGAGAAATTGTTATAAAAGGAATGACCAACTAGTATGAACTCAAAAAAAAAGGAAAGAAAAAAAAAAAGCCATTTTCTTCATGATTTGGCTAGATACCCACAAGTTTTAAAACCCCAGTGCTATGAAATGCTGAAACAAGTACAGGATATGTCAAGACTTTTTTCCCCTCCGGGCTTTAAAAAAATCTGACTTAAATAACAACCTTGATGAAGAATGTAAATGATTAAATAATCCACCTGAGTGTAATAACTGTGTTTAAGTGACACAATGAGGTCTTTACATTTCTGTGAATCACAGATTACCCTGAGTTAGAAGAAACCTCAGATTAGAAGACCCTTAGATTAGAAGAGATAAGATCCATCAAAGCCCAATTTTATTTTACTTCCATATAAGGATTTATAAAGATGGCAAAAATGCAAATATTTTATGAAACAAACTGGATCAGGTTCCAGAAACAGTCACACAATATTTTGCAGAGGCACAACCACTGAAGTCTTTGCCAAAAAGATCTCCTGCTACAAAAATGAAATATGTTCTGCCCATTCACTAGTAACATCACCATTCTGGTGAACATTTGGTCCATTGTAAGCAAACACGTCAGCCAACAGATTCACCAGTAAATAAAAACATTATATATATGTATATACATATATATATGTATATATATGTATATACATATATGCAAAATTTGTATTATAATATAGATAATATCGATATATAGATATAGATATATAAAAATATATATAATATTACAAATATATAATAAACATACTATATGATATGTAATATCATTCTCAATATCTCTCAACAGATACTAAGCAGATTTGAGAACACATTGTTCCAAAATGTAGCTCTTGTCTTTTGCTGAAAACTGTTTAAAATAAACTGTTTAAAAACCAATAGTTAGCACTCACCATTTTGCTATTTCTGAAATCCTGCTCCATACTTTCTACTATGTTCTGTAATGTCTGTAATTGCATATCCATTTCTTTCTGCTTTGTGGAAAAGTATTCTTTTTCAATTACTTTGGATGGAAGCCCTGAAGAAGGAAGGGTTCCTTCATCTTCATGTGCTATGTTCCAAGCTACAGTATCTGTAGCAGAATCTGAGTTATCTTTCTTTTGCAATCTGTTTGACACATTTTTCTGATGATCATCTTAAAGTTAAAAAAAAAATAGGAATGCACCAATATTACTGAATAAGCCACAAGCATTAATTATTATAAAAATTAAATATTGCAAGTAATTAGGCACAATTAAGCCATACCAAAGAGGGTGTTTCAGAAGGCAAGAATCATTACGAAAGAGGCCAAATGTATCTATGTTGACGTTTAAGACTAAAAAACCACAAGGTTAATAGGGGAAACTGCAGATTTTCTATGGGAGCATTACAACAGAAGAATATTACTTTTTCTTGGATTTAAAACTAAAATGGTTTACCTTGCTTCTGAAGTGCCCCAGGCGGAGCTGCATTAGTAACAGAAGCTGCTGTGTGATGAAGTTTTGCAGTAGGTGGAATTTGAAGCTTCTCATTCTGCTGTGCAGCAGCTATCTCTTCTGCAGACTCAGGTATCACGGGCAAATTTCTAAGGATGTCACCGTCTTCAATGTCAGTCACACTGACATATTCCCTTTTGTGCTAAACAACAAGACAATGAAGAATTATCTTCAATAATTATCTTCAGTATGTGTTTTGAATGAGCTGTTTTTAAGTGCACTGTTCACCATTTCCTGTGCTTACCTCCTTACACTTGTAGGTAAAAGGCTTTTTGTTTTGGGAACAAAGTAAATACTATCTTCCCTACCATATTACACAAGTAACTCATGCAGATACAAAGAACCCAAATTCATGAAGATAAACAGTATACTTAAAATGCATTTCAATAGATTAGATCACTAACCAAATCAGGTGCATCTGACAGAAAGGATGGTAAAGGTTTCTCATTCACTTCAGTGGGGAAACTCAGGTTTAAATACATGTCTGGCAGTAGTATCACAGAGGAACTAGGTGATTCTACAAGGAAATAATATTAGTCAGTATTATATTTACAGTAAAAGCCACAAATCCTTCAGACTATTAGGAAACAGCTCTGCATTCTCTAGAAGATAAGAAAAGCTTTGACTAAGCTGCCATCTAGATTGCTATTAATATCCAAGTCCCTCCTACTTAGGTAAAAAAATAATCTGCATCTTTACTTAATCCAAAGAAATTAGATTACTTTAGATAGAAGCCTCTAATAAAACTATCTGCAAATGAGTCATGCCATGTAGTAAAATTATCTTCAAATGGAAAAACACTGTTGAATTTCACAACTATGGAAAAATTACCATACCTTGGTAGCATAGGGAAAAAACTTGGGTACTGAAATCTATGTAATGTATTTATGGAACAATGCTACTGCAACTCAATTTCATGTGATCTGTTTTAACATCTGACTGATCAATTCATTTAGACTACATGACACTAAATCCCAAAGATTAAGTGGGCACTAAAATCAAGCAAAATCCACAAAATAAGGATGGGGTTTCAGTTCAGTCAGATTCACTTCAAGTCAAATAAATTAGCACGTTATCTACATGCTGCATTAATCTGTCTCAGGCACAAAACCCATGTTAGAACAGTAACACTTTTATAGACTTCCCAAACAACAAATGAAGTGCAGAAAGACTGCAGCTGTACCTGATGCAGGAACAGATGTGACCAACTCATTGTTTTGAACTTTGGAGACCTCATTTCCACCACTGATCCCAGGATCCTGATATGATGTAAGCACTTGATTGGAAAAAAAAAAAAAAAAAAAAGAAGATCAAAATGCATGAGTTTAAGGAAAGTAAAGATAACAATGTCATTATCTGAATGTAGGTTTTTCATTTGCCAGTTAACAATCAAAATCGTGGGAAGAGGAAAGGAAACGATTTCAGTCAAGTATGCAACATTGTCTAAAATGCATTTAGATAAAATCAAGTTAAAACAAACTTTCAGAAAAAGTCACAGCAGAACTGACACAAAGAATAAGAAGACTCTTACATAATTGTGTCAGTAATATTTTTAGTTCTAATTATTTTAACTACTGCTTTATAATTTATATTCCAATGTTTCCTGGTTTAATTCTTTTTGAAATAAGAAATGAGAGCACAAAAAACTGCCTTCCCTTTACAAACTTTCTGCATTTTGAAAACTGTCCAAATATCACAACTAATCAAGAAGCAACACCAGAAAAGGTTGGTCTCTGTAGATCACCTGTGTAGCACTTACCTGGGTTAGTATTTGTACTTGCATCTTGAGTTTCTGCTGGTTTTTTTCCTACAGAAGCCAAATAATGTAGATCTGCTGAGACAGAACTTGCTTTCTCCATTGCATCTAAAATGTGATAATATAAAACAGGTGTCTATTAATGATATAAAAATTAGACATCTTTGAAAGCAATGATACTAACTCACAACTATGAGCTTCAGCATTTTCTTATTTGTATTTCTAACAGGTAATTTTAATTCTTCTCTAAGCATGCCTCATAAATGATTTCAAGAAAAGTTCATGCTATCAACTTTATGTGAATATACAACTCTCATTTATAATGTTACACTGAATTAAATCAAGATTCAGTTTAGATATGTGATTTTAAATCAAATATTTTAGTATGCTGAGCAGTAACAGTTTGCTTCACATTCTAACAGGAGAAGAGGAATAATTTTGACATGTATGTCTTCATTTCTTTATTCTTTCCAGAGTTTGTATTTCTTTAAGGCCAAATCTCATAGAATGAATTGCATTTTGTCCCATGACAGAACTGAGTATTTTCATGAATTAATATATTATAAGGAAATATTTCCATAGGCATGGTTTTCACATTGCAAGCTAGAAACACTGCATGCATTGAGTTTCTTTTACAAGAACTCTAAATGTTTGTGTAATTAAAATATGCAGGCAAAAAATATTCGAAAAATATCTTTTTAAAATAAATAAAAAATTTAGGATTTGAAATGTTCACAGAATTATTTTGATTAATCACATGAACAGAAATCACTGTCAACCGCAGCTAATTAAATTAACATGACATACTGTTATTATTTCATTTACTCAATTGTTTATAAACATGAATACAAGACTATCACTTATTTTGAAGAAAAATTAAAATACTTCTAAAACTTTTGGGAAAACTATTCTGAATCTTCAGATAATTCAAACAAGATCTTAAATTTTCTTGCATCTCTCTCCATATCAATCCCCTAAAAATACAAGTATCTCCCAAAAATTCTGGACACCTGTTGAACATCCTGAAAGGCCTGGGGAAAGAACACATAAGTCAGCAAGCTCTATTGTCCACAGACCATATTATCCTATTTTTAAACATGCTGATGATTGGAGAGTTTTGCTGTGAATCCTAATAGACTAATGCCCCTTGTTTTGTTTTTTTTTTTTTTTTTAGTTGAGCACTCAAAGCTTTAAAAAGACTTGCACTTGCCCATTGAGATGAAAAAATCATCTTGAACATAAGATGTCGATTTCGGTCTGTGATCCTAATATAAAGGAAAAAAAGAATCATCTTTAAAAACAGTTCCAGTGAAGATTAAAGTCTTTCTTGGTGATGTTAACTATCCAATATACCTCATATGAGTAAACATTTGGAGAAAAAAAAGAAGTAATTGTCACTTGCTTTTCTCAATCCCTTTTTTAATTCCTCTGATCCATTCCAACTTAGTGGAATTTACTGACTATATAACATTCTCTCGTGTACTTTGGAGTGACATGCAGTAACACAAATTTCTTATTCCTCTTTGAGTCTATCCTACCCCTGCCATACTCTGACTAAAATCTCCAGGTCTGGTGAGGGTCTCCAGCTGCTGTGATACAGTGAGGTCTCAGAGGAAGTATGGTATGGACCAGAAACAGAGCTCTGGGTAGTGATCCAGCATTAAATTGATAGTGTTGTAGCTTGAAATTTGGTACTTGAAGGATAACCCTAAAAAGATATTAAAAATGCCTAATCAAAACACAGCCTGATGAAGGCTTTCTTTTTTCAGTGTCTGGGCTGAGATGGAACTGAGATCCCAATGCTCCACATCCTTACTCTTATACTGTCATCAGTCCAGCCTTGCATGGAAAGAGTAATGCCTGGGTCACTTGTCCTATCATTACTACTAGGAAAAATATGTATTTTTTTCATTTTTAACATTTTTGTTTGTATTTACAAATCTACATACAGACTTATATACTATCGAAACAGACAAGTTCATGTTCCAGGACATAAAAAAACAATCTTGGAATCCTTCATAAAAATCAATCTCCTGTTAACAGGAAATGCAAGTATATGAAATAAAAATATGCATACTGTTTCTAGGCTAGAAAGGCTGGAAGAGCTATTATTGTTTGGTTTATAGTTTCCTGCTTCTTTCTTTTCTGCTAATACTTGAATGGAAAAGGATTAAATAAAAAAAAATTCTATACCCCAGTCTCTGATTCAGTAACCACAGCTGTGTCACTAATATTGATGATGGAGTCATCTGGACGGAAGGACACACTCGGTTTCTTCTTATCCTCCTTCTCTTTCAGTTGTTTCTTACTACGCCTCTTTTTACTGTCAACATATTAATTACAGATAAAGAGTAAGAAGTGCTCTGAAATAATAACAATACCTATCATCATTGTTTTCTAGGAAGGATTACTATTAAGAAATAAACACTGAAGCAAAGACTGGAAAAGATAAACAGGTGCTGCATAAAGATCTGTTCAAACCACAATTTCTGCCTGCTTGAAATCTACATGAAAATGTTATAGGAACCCATAAAAATACCAACCATCACACTAAAATCAATTAATTGTCTAATAAGCTATTTATATTAAATATTACAAACCACATAATTTTTCACATCTATATCTTGTGTATAATTAATAATTACTACACAAAATGCTTATAAAGAATCTGTAAGAAGCAAACTTCAATTTCATAGCAGTTTTCAAATTACTAGATGACAAATATATTCCACAAGAGCAACTGTAGCTTCTTCTTAATATATGACAAGTAGATTGTGTGACAGCAACTTTAGCTTTAAGCACTGAAGTCAACAGCTACTATTAAAATGTATTCTAAACTCTAGCTACAGTTACTTGTGTGGCAAATTTTCACTATAAGAGTGAAAAACTATTCTTGAGCCTCTGCTCCAAAATGACATAATTAATAGCACTGTAACTGAAAGAAACCAAGTATTCTATTCCAGAACATTCTATTAGCATTCTATGAGAACTGAACAAAGATATGTAAGCAGCTTAAACAGTTTTAACTGTCAGTGCAATTAACATCAAATAGATTAAACTCTGTAAGTTATAAATCACATACCTAGCAAAAATCCCAGCTTCAGTAGGAATTCTATTAAACACTGTCTGTATTAAAAACAGCCTACATAAATTATACTTAAAGAGCATATAATCATTTCCTTCTTGAAGATCAGTGACCATATGCAACCCAGACAGCAGTCAAATATTCACTGTGTAAGGAGCAAAGCATTTCCTAAAGAATGTATAGCAAACAGTCAGAAGACAGTAAGACTTTAAAACACAGACAGTGGAATGAAAAATATCCTCTTGAATCTTCTCCCTATCAATCTCCTAAAAGCAAGAGCTCCTCATGCCCTAGTGATACACCTCTGTTGTGTCCTTACTAACATTTCCTATTTTGTTCCCTGCTGTGAGAATACATTCCTTCTGATGTCAAAGCTAGAAGGTACAGGTTACCAGTGAATCTGTCAAAATCAAGTTCCACTTTAAAAATTTAGCTTGCCTTTTTCTACTGTTCTGCACATCTCTAAGTTCAAATGGCTCAACATCAGTTCTTAGTAGATGGATAGCTTTGGTTTGGCCTTGTCCAAAGGAAGTACTGGGCACAGAATGATGCTTGTGGCGTTGCTCAAATGCAAGGAGATCTTGAAATGGGATGAGTTTTGGTGCCTAAGAGAGTTCAGAGAAAGAGAAAGAAGACAGAAAACAGGAAGGGGGATCCCAGTCAGATTGGATGAAAAAAGTAAGTCCAGTTTGGATTTCAGTTACACAAACAAAGCTCCTGTAGCATTTTGTACAGAATATGGAAATGGAATTTTAATAGCATTGGACCAGAACAATCTGTACATGTGTAAACTATTTTCTAAAAATTAATTAAAAGGTATGAATTTTTTCCACAGAGCTTATTTCACTAACATCTGCATTTCTTATGTATGTAGGTCAGGGTTAAGTTAGGAACCATTTAATGTAGACAACAACTGAAGAAGCACCGTTCAAGGAAAACCATTTCCATTCTTCTCAACTAGGATATGCAAGCTTGTAAGTCTCTAGGAAATAACATTTTTCAAAACATCAGATATTCAGCATCCATAAGATTTTCTTACCAAGCCTTTTACCATTCCATTTCTGCCCTGCAAAAAAGGATTTTTCACCGCATTCTATTTCTCTAAATAATTCTATTATAATCTCTGGGAAAAAATCCTATTTTTTTTACCATACAAATATTGTCCAGCATTTTAGATAGTAAATTCTTTACACTCATTGCCAGTGGGCTGAACATTGATGAACTATGTAATGTATAATCAATCTAATGTAGTTAAAACACTTTCAGGCTTGCAGTCAGCCTCATAGTGACATGTCAAAAAGCAGGTAGCCTTAGTTCTAGATGCCTCCTGGCACCTGTGCTGAACAATTCCAAATTCCACAGTCTGTAAACATTAACTTGTGATGAGTAAGAAACCATGAAACTGATAAAAACACTACAACTGAGAAAAATATATTATTAAAATCCAGTACCTTCTTTTTCTGAGGTAAATTAATCTGAAGTAGTGATATTCCTGCATCCTGTAGTGTTTCTCTGGAGTCGCCATCCTTTTTTGGAGGTTTAATAGGTATTAAAGTAGCAGTGACTGGCTGCCTTACAGCTGGTGGAACTCTAGGTATTGGATCAAGCTGCAAGTGCAACAGTGGAAAAGCGGCCAGATTCTGAGTTGTTGGTGCTTTGAACACACTCACATTTGCAGGGAGTGGTGCCTGAGGTGAATCTTCTTGCTGTCCTTCACACTGATCTGAATGCAGATGCTTGGGAGGCCCCTTATGCACTATTTCTGCCCATCTCTCCTTTTCCTCATGCATTCGTCTTGGAATCTCAGGGCTGTATCTACTTCTGTGGAAATCTTCTGCCTTACTCTTTCTTGGTCTGTATGATGACTGATGGTTCCATACGGAATCTGATGAACTCCAAGCTACTTGTGGTACTGGGGATGGTCTGGAAAATGCTAATGACATTTCTGTTGGATGTAAAAATGCTGGTTTGACATGATAATTTGATTCAAGCTTAAGCAAAGGAAATCCATTTGAGTAACTAATTTTTTTTTCAATAGGGATAAGCTTCATTTTTTTCTGGATGCCTGAGGAAGGAGCTAGGAGATGAAGTGGTTTCGTAGGCACTGAAGAATGCAAATCTTGGGATGGTGACATTAATCCCATTTCTTTGCAGTTTATTTCAAATAATGTTAAAGACGTACTTGTATCCAGATGATTCTAAATGAGAAAAGCAAACAAACCAGCATTTACATATCAACCATGCACTAAACATGCACAAAAATAGTTCTGTCTATACCAATCACAATGAACACATTCTCTAACTCATCAGGATAGATAACATACCAGATATACTGAGCAGTCTTTATAAAACACACTTTGATGTACCTACTTTTATTTGGCGATCGTTGCTTTCATCTTCTACACTCTTCCTTGGCTGAACAACAGAGCTCTCTTGACCAGTTTTTCCTTTTTCTTGAGTAGGCACTTGTGATTCTGGAGAAGTATTGTTTTTAGCAGTGTGTGCAAGCTGGCTCCCTGCCAGGTGAACGGATTGATGCTGTTGTAACATTTGTTGTATATTTGGCACATTGGTAAAGGATGACTGCACCATTTGCATTAAACTCATGAAGTTAATCTGCTGTAGCTGAATACACACAGGAACAAAGTTAACAATACCAGTAACTTTTAACAGAAATCTCAGCAAAAATGTCTAGGCTATCTTACAGCTGTTCCCTATCAGGTGACAAAACAAACAACATCCCAATCATGACTCAATTATTCAATTTATTTAATTCATTTGTATAATTGTTTACTGTACTGTACTTTCTTGTAAGATAAAATAAATACCTGCCACAGACAGGTTATGCCAAAGCAAGACAAATGTCTTCACTTTTTTGTGACATTTCAATAAATGTAAGGTTACCTAAAACTGGCTCAATGTACTACCACCAGTTAAATCCTAGTACAGCTGAGAAGTTATTACAGCATCAGATTTTTTCCAAGTGTGAACTATTAAAGGGCATCCACTTATGTGAGCTAAAACACACTCAAACATCTACTATTATATCACTCATTTTCTTGAAATAAAAAGCAAGAGTTAAGCCTAAAATAAGTTTCACAGTGGAACTAGAAATCTCTTTCAAGGACAACCTCATATAGAAGGTCTTTAAAAGAGTAATTATTTCTATTTTTTTAACAATATAGTTGGTACCATGAAAACTAAAAATAATTAGATGCTCTCACCTGAACTAATTTAAACATTTCATCTTGCAGCATCTGCTTGACAGTTTCTGACGTGTTTGGTTTCTCTTCTCTAGGGACTTCTTCCTTGACTTCTTGCTTCTTTGCACAAACAGAAGTACGGGAGGCAAGACTCGACATAGTTGACACAGCAGTCCGAGAAGGCTGAGAATCACTTACAGACATGTCTGCACTAAAGAAAAAAAAGAACTATGAAAAATATTCAGAATTCAAAACACCTATAAAAGACTGTCTTAAATTAATCCAGAAAAATTTTAAAGATACTTGTCTATTTTAAAAATGTAATTAATTTGTAGGAACAACTTAATAATTAACACTGCACAATCTTGACCAGAGAACTTGTAGGATATATTTCCCGACACTTCTTAAAATACCAAATGAAAAACAGTAGTAAAGATGTAAGTTCTATCTGATTTTGTAGCCACAAAGTGTACCTAAAATAATATTCTCACCAGAGATACAGGTAGTAAATGATGATTTGACAAAAAGGACAGAAAGAAGGCCTGGTTAGTCATAAAGTCAAACAGCTGATGGAAAATGAAGAGGAACATTCTCTCTCTGAAGAGGCAGAAGGTAGATTCACCTTGACTTAAAGTAATGGGCCTTTAGATATTTGGGCTTAAAAAGTAAAAAGATTTCAGATTAAGGAAAATAATTTTAAATTGGAGTAATATGTACAAAACATTACATCTTCCCAGTGATAACAAGATCTTTCAGTAGGTAAAGAATATTAAGTACATGAATTCCTTACATGAAGAAGAGAGGGTTAGGATTTACATTCAGCTATAAAGAAACTGAAGGATTTTACTTATACCAACAGAAATTGACCCAAAAGACATTCCTCTGTTTAACAAAAATGCTGACTTTGCTATGGATACAGACAACCCCTGGAGAACTTTTCAAAATTTTACAGGATGGCCTCCAAGCATGTGAACAAGCAGAAGCATAGAGCAATGCCTAATGAGTAACAGTTTTAGATACATAATAGGTGTGAAGGGGCATATGAAGGCAATTAGAATGTCCAAGCATGGACTGAAATGCCAAAAGTTTAAGTAAAATTTGTTTTGAAAATAGTTGGCAGGAGAAGTTCAAGAAGGGAAAGAGATTAGAGACACATGAATATGGAACCCAAAGGTATGTGTAGTTCATATTTTCCTCTAAAGTGAAAAAAGCCTCATAGAGGACTCTTTTAGAACCTGAGGCTGACTCCTAACTGCTTTTCCCAATTCCAATGTTCCCTTTATTTTGTATATATTTTTGTAAATCTATCAGTTGACACAGGATAGATGCATTTTAATAATTAAAATGCATATATAAGTTTAAATATTATTGTTCAGGTGTTCTATATAATCAAATATCTTCCATAGGAATATTATATAATGAATTCTGTCCAGAACCAGAAAACAAAACTGTCACATCTCTTTGAAATCTGGTAGCTCTGAATTAACATTTGAGTCATGTGATATTCCAGACAACACTTGAGAGTGTATGATCCAGAAGGATTATAGCACAAAAACATATAGGAAAAGCTACTTAGTTTGCAGGTACAATACACTCTACGTGCAAATATTCTGCAGTCAAATCTACACATCATATTACTTCAAACCAAAATATTATTTTATTACATGAAACAGAATAGGTTTATCTTACCTAGGAACTTCTGCATCTTGTTTTAAAGAGAATGAGTGGGAAAGGGTGCTAGTAACAACCTCAGTCATACTATAAAGAGAGAAAAAATTAGTATTGTAAATACTACAATAATTTGTTATGGTGACTGTTTCCATTTTATATACATGTATATGTATAAATATATACATAACCACTTGAAAAAGTATTTTAATTAGTATGTGATAAAATACCTGAAACCCACCTGATCAAAGCTACAAAGATCTGCATTGCTTCGATTACTGCATTACACTGCAATCTGAGCTGGTAAATATTGACATTCATGTTTCGTCTCCCCTAGCAATCAGAAACTGACTCAAACAAAAGCACAGAAAAAGTTCTGGCTACTCCAGAAAGATAGCAGGCAAAAAAAGAGGTTGAGTCTGGTAGACAAAGGAAGAGAAAATCCAATTTCAACTAATACTGTTAATATCACTATAGTCTGCATCTCTGGAAGAGAAAAAACAAAGCCATAATAAATTCTTGAGGGGCATTTTACACTCAGTTAAAACAAAAATATGTAATTCTAAAAAGTAGAGGATTTCAAGTTTTTCTAAAAGTAATTTTGAAGTTTTTCATAAACATTATGCATACATAGGGACATTTATTTATATGCTATCGTAATAAGATTTTCCATTTTTCCAGTTATTGTCTTTCTCCTAGATAAAATACACCTTCCCACAAACCATGCTTATTTTATTATATGATTACTAAAATAATGACTCTTCAAGCCAGCCCTTCATATATGTGAAATGCCTGTATGTGAAAAAGGAGATGACTGAAACTGTTTGAAACTATGACTTTGTTGCTATAAGCAACAACAGGAACCCCTGAGACATCACTGGGTACAATCATTAAAAAGACTACTTCAGATTTTTACACAAAGTTAAAAGAGGAATTTAAAAAAACCAAGTCACTTACATATTCTGTTCAGCCTTTTCTTCCTTTATTTCATCTACATTTTGATCTTCTTGAGCACTATCTATAGCTGAAATGGCAACCTGCTGAATATAAGAAGATGTATCTGAACTTGCAAATTTTTCTATGCCTCCTGCTTCAATAAAATAGAAGTTTTTTAGCCTGTGGCAAATGCATTTTTGATTAATCATCCAATTAAAACAATCTGACTAAAAATAATCAAATTTACGTACTTATCAGAAGACAGTTACAGATCAGCAACAAAGACATGCAACAATGCACCTCAGCATCTTTCTTTTTCTTAAAACAGTCTCATTATTATGAGATTTTAGTTCCAAATTCATATTCATGTAGTACCCTGGTTATATATTCTACTAATCTCACACCCCCTAGGTAAAGATGAAAATGTGGAAACAATCCCATTATATACAATCTATCTACAAACAAGGAAGAATTAAACAAATGTAGGATTTTACACATGCCATAGATTCAGTATAGTAAAATGTATTTAAAAAAACTGAAGACCAAAATACATAGTATAATAGCCCTGCCCTTAGCCACTTTCAAAGAAAAGATTCCTATAATCAAAAATTATGCATGAAAAATGAAGGCTCATTTATAAATCCACAGTGAGTTTACAGACAAAAGCAAAATAAATATCTTGATATATTTGATTTTTTTTTAATAAATTCCATTTTATGTATATATAATTACATCTACTATATAAACATATATGAAAGCATACACACATTTTCAAAAGTGCTCAGAGCAGATCTCACTTGACTACCTTTGAATTGTTACTTTTATTATTAAGCAAGGAAGAAGATTCACCAACCCTAAGCAATTCAGTCCTCAAGTTCATCAAATATTTGATGAATTCAGGGTACTTCGAACACAGTATTCGTAACAATTCAACGTTTCCAAGATCCTGTTGCGTCAGGAGAAATGATGGAGCTGAGCAAGGCAGCCAGACCTGCTCCCTGTGTTACAACCAGCACAACTATGGAAAGCTGATGGGTGGTAGTAGGAGACAACTCTCTTCTGAGAGGTAACAAGGCATCCATTGGCAGACCCGACACACCCTCTAGAGAGGTGCTGCTTCCCTGGGGCTCCTGTCAGTGACGTCTCTGAGAGAAAACCAAGTCCTGTACAGTGAACTACTAACTGTTACTGTTGTTTCACACAGGTGCCAGTGACACATCTACTAGCAGGCTGAGAAGGGAGTGGCAGTGACAGCTCTGGAGTGCACAGTCAGTCCTTCCAGGCAAAAGGAAGGGGTTTGAAAGGGTTTGAATCTGGCAAATCAACAAATGGTTACAGGACTGGTGCCACACCCAGGGGAATGGCTTCTTCAGCCATGGGACTTGCTTTGAGAATCAGGTCAGCCAACAGCTATGATGGGGTTTATCTACCAGAGAAGGGGAAGAGCACCTTCAGTCGTAGTCTTGGCAAGGGGGAAGAGGGCTTTAAACTAAAGTTGCCAGGTGAGGGGCAATTTTTTGCCAGGGTCAGAAAGAGGTATCTTGAGAGGAACTGCATGTCAGCAGAGCACCTGAAGAGCTGCACAAAGGAATTACAATTACTCTTGCTAGTAACTCAGCCTCATTGGAGGCCTCCATGCAAGCATATATAGCACAGGGAATAAAAGAGTTGGAGACATGCACATCTGCCAGGTACAATCTTACTGGCATTACAGACATGTGGTGTGACAGCTCTGATGATTGGAGTGTTGCAATGGGTGGATGCAGGCTCTTTAGGAAGCACAGGCAGGAGAGACAAGGAGTGGGCTGTCACCCTCTGTATCAGTGCTGGAGTGCACGGAGCTATGCCTGGAGATGGATGAGCAGCTCACCAAGAGTTTATGTCTCAGGTTTACAGGGAGAGCAGGGACAAGTGACATTACAGTGGAGGTCTGATAAAAGACTGCCCAACTAGGAAGATGAAGCAGATGAGGTCCTCTATATGCAGATAAGAACAACCTCATGTTTACAAGCCCTGGTCCTCACAGAGAACTTCAACAACCCCAGTAGCTGTTGGAGGGACAACACAGCAGGGCACAGGCAATCCTGGAGGTTCTGGAAGGCACTGATGATAACTTCCTTCCACATGTGACAGACCAGCCAGCAAGGAGAGGTACTATGGTGGACCTCATTCTGACCAACAAGAAGGAGCTGCTGATGGGGAATGTGAAGCTCAAGGGCAGCCTTAGGTGAAGCAACCATGAATGTTGGAGTTTGAGCTCCTCAGGGCCGTGAGGAGAGCACACAGAAAGCTCACTGACCTTCACTTCAGGAGAGCAGACTTTAACCTCTTCAGGGATCTGCGTGGTAGAGTCCCATGGGATAGCACCCTGGAAGGAAGAAGGGCACAAGAAAGCTGGTTAATATTCAACCATCACCTCCCAACCTCAGAAAGGATGCAACCCAAAAAAGAGGAAGTTAGGCAAAAATGCCAGAAGGCTTGCATGGATGAACAAGGAGCTCCTGGACAAAGTCAAACACAAAAATGAAAGCTTACAGAGGGTCGAAACAAGGACAGGGTGAAGAATACTGAGAGACTGTCCAAGCCAAACATATACTGAGCTGCATCCAAAGCAGCTTGGCTAGCATACAGAGGGAGGCAATTCTCCCCACTACAGAAGACTATAGAAGACTCAGTGGAGCACTGAGAATATTCAGCTCTGTGTCCCCCAATATAAGAAGGACACAGACCTGCTAAAGCAAGTCTAGAACAAAGAGTGTTCAGGGCTCTGGAGCACCCTTCCCACGAGGAAAGGCTGACAGGGTTGGGGTTGTTCAGCATGAAGAACAGACAGCTCTAGGGAGACCTCAGAGCAGTCTTTCAGTACCTAAAGGAGCCTACAGGAAAGCTGGAGACGGACCTTTTACAAGAGCACATAGTAACAGGAGAGGGGGGAATTACTTCTGTCTAAAAAAGGGTGGATTTAGATTAGATTTTACGAAGGATTTGTGAGGAGATGAAGCACTGGAATAGGTTGCCCAGAGAAGCTGTCAAAGTCCATTAAAGTGTTCAAGACCAATTTGAGTGGGGCCCTGGATAATCAGGTCAAGTGGAAGGTGTCACTGCCCATGGCAGGGGTTTTGGAATGAGATGATCTTTAAGGTCCCTTCCAAACCCAAATGTTTCTGTGATCTCTGACGATTCTGTGGTAACTCACCTGTTCTCTTTGATGTTCTACAGGTCTTATCTTGATGGAGCTACTGGAGCTCTTAGAAGTTTCATATGGCTTCTCAAAGAACTCTACAAAATAATCACAATTACTCTAAATTAGAAAACTACATAGATAATAGTACTGTTACCTGATTTCTAACAGCAGGTCACATAATCCACTTTTTCTCTAGTGAGGAGTGAGGAGTTCAGAGCTGTTTCAGTAAATTCAGTTTGTGTTCTTATTAGTGTTGATGCATGCACCCAGAGAGATAGGTAGAAAAATCCCCAGCTTATGTAAAGGGTATGATTATGATAATTTATGCATACTCAGCTCTTAAAATGTTAACATACTGTTCTATATCTATAGAAAAATAGTGACATAGTGAAAAAGTCATTGGAATGTCTTGATAAAACCATTTTATATAATTCAGTTATAATACAAATTCGATAAAATAATTCCAATAGAACAATGAAGACATTTGTAATTTTTGATTAAATAAACGGAGGGATATAAAATTGTGTTCATGCAAAACTCCTATTGCTTTATGTCAGACAACACTAAAAGGATATACCATTTAAAACAAACCTTGTTCTGATGTTACATCCAACTCCTGTTGAACAAATGGTCTCACTTCATTCAGGTCTTCAGTTATATGAGGCACAGAATTATTTCCATGACTACTTTCCTTCTTATGGAAATATTTTGACTTTGCAGATGCTCTGGTAATAGGGATTAGACAACAATTAACAACATAAGTATCTAGTTCATTTAAAGCATGCTGATTTTTTCGGACTGCAGGCTAGTGCCTAACTGTAAAATAAACACTGTTGTGATATAATCAATATTCATTTAGGTTTTCTCTCTGATTATGACTTAAACCAAGCTTAATTTTTTTTTGCATAGCTGTGATATTTTAGTGTCATTAATGGTACACTCTTTCAGATGGGCTGTTTCCAGACAAACTGTGCTATGTCTTCAAAATCATCTGTTAAGGTTACATTTATCTCCTTCACAGGAACTTCATTCATTAAAAAGTAGAAAATTGTCAGAGAAGATGTACAATCATGTCTCAAAACACTCAAGATTATTTTCAGAATACTAGATATCTATATAAGTCACTCTCTAAATTCTAATACTAGAGATTTATTTTTTTCTTTATCACAATGTAAGATGAAATGCCACTGAGGAATTCAGGTTAAGGATTCTGTATTCTTCACGACAGTGTAGAATATATTACCAAATAAAATATTTACTGCTTTTTCCATCTATTTTTTTGATATAGACATATACATAGCTAGGTTACAAATCCAGTGGAAAATAAACTAACATTCTGAACCACTCAAATGAAAGAAAATGACACTGAAGAAAGAGGAAGTTATCTGAATTCTTTGAGAAAACCATGACACCCATTGTATTGGAAATCTAGATTCTATTTCCACATCACTAAGTTTATAAACAACCATGTACAATTCACTTAATATGCAACAGCTACATTATTTTCTATCTAATATATATGAGATTATGGAGAATATTTAATTTGCTTCATGTAACTGTAGTCAATATGCCCAAGTTTTCACACAACATTAAACATGTATATAACACACAACAACATTAGATTTCTTCATGATACTCAGGAGAGGAAAAATGACCGACTAGAGTTCTTAGGGAAAAAAAAAAATTACCCCAAATCACTTTCACAAAGATTATCATAGACTTGTACAATCTGGATATCAAGAGGAGAACTGGCCATTGTGGAAGAGCTTTCAGCCATACTACATTCTTCCTCTGTTCTAGACTGGGCTTCTGATAGAGATGCAATTTCTTTCAGATATTGATCATCTGGACGCTATTAATAGAAATAATGAAAATCAAAAATCACTAGTTAAAAAAAAAAAGACACCAGGTACTTTAAAAAGAACCACAATGCTTTCACATAGAATGATTATACTTAATTCATATACTTTTCTTTATTATAGAGCCAAGAAATCCTGGATTTACAACTGCCTGTAAGACATGAGTTTTTCCCTTTTTGCATTAAGTGAAGCAATGGTCCTCTGAATTATCCAAAGGAAATACAAGAAAGATTTCTCAGTGTCAACTGAGTTTGGATTGTCAAAGACAATATATGACAATATAATCAAGACAAATACATAGGGTAAGATTTGGTCTTGTCCAGATAATACAGAACTCTCAAATTACCACTGAGAACAGTATAAAAGGCAAAAAGACATACATAACCTTGTAGTTAGATGCATGAGCAGAATTTGTAAGTTGTAAATAAAATACTTGTCCAAAACACAGAAAATACGACCCAAAAGTAAGGAAAAAAACTCTTTTGAAATTGGAGAAATGCCTTCTCAAAAAAAGTCCCACAACCCTCTTCCCCTAAAGCCTTTCTGAATCTATGTACTATTAATTAAAGAAGCTAAGTGATCCAGTTGTCTCTAAAGTATAAACTAAAGCAATATGTACCATATTCCTCTGGTAAATGTCTTCCTTTATATGTCCTTCCTGACACATATAGTCAGAATTTCTGTAATAGTGCTAGTAATTTTTCACCGATCTTTAACCAGTTAAAATACTCCAGTCAGAATTTATCTGTACTGTGCCCAAAGAAAAATGAACTTAAACTCTTGCAAGAGGAACTATTTCTTTATTCTTTGCCTTGCTTTGCCATATTCTATCTCCAGCAGTCTGTTTTTTCAAAGATGATGCCTAAAGCTAGACATAGTGGCCAACTGTATAAGAAATTTGTGCAAAAAACACGGTATCTGGATAAATGACCTATCTTTTCAACTTCCAAAGAGAACTTTCATCTCCAACTCAAATATTTTTTCTGAGAGAATTTCAGTGTTTCTGGAATTTTTCTCTTTTCTCATCAGCTCTTAAAGGTTATTAATCAATATTCCATGTTTTACTGAGAACAGAACTCTGAGGTAGTTTAATGAGGTAAAATATGTATGTGATTTTTCCTTATTGGCATAACTCACACATTTCAGTGACGCTTGTCCCATCCTTTTTCTTACCTTACATTTTTCACTCCTTGTTTGAGTTCTGTCTCCATATAACTGTTCTAACAACCAAAAAGATGTAAGGACAGCTGCTGCTGATGTTTTCACATGTATCATTGGGAGAGTCTCTTCTAAGGAATCTCGTTTATTGGAACCACAGAGCAGCCTTTTGTCGGACCATCTGATCATCCACTCCAGCAATTTTGAAATACTGCTCAATTTGCCCATCAATTCTATAGGCAGTTCTTCTGCTGGTACAATATCAGCTACATCCAGAGTTTTGTAAACATACTTAGAAATTGCCTGAGTTTGCAAGGTAGAGGAAGTATGGCTAGGAAAGGTCTGGCTTGCTAGTGGAACAGTGACTCCTTGACTGTCAGTCTGAGCTCTGTATATTGACTTGTATTTTAAACCAAATAAGCCTTCTTTAAGTCCTTTTGGTAGGTTACACACAGAAGGTTCTGTGGTCTGTCCAACGGAGTGTACAACTGTTGGTTTTTCCAAAATATTTTTGTTTTCATTACAGCCAGACACTTTTTCAAGTGATGCCAGGGTGACAGTATAGCAAGACCCTGCTCTAAACACACTTTGACTTCTAGTTTTGCTTTTTCGGCGTTTTAGTGTTGTGTGAATATCAAAAAAGAGAGAGTTCAATTCATGTTTTTGAAGTGCCCCAGAAAAGCTACTGAGAAATGGAATTCCAAGGCCACTATACTTTATCAGGTCTCTCTCAAGAACATAACTCAAAAAGAGTTCTAAAAATCTAACATATTCATCATCATCACGTTCAAATTCCCATGCCCCAACTATAGGCAAATTACATTGATTAAGCATGTCTCTCCTACACACTTTGTCTTTATGTTTTGTTTTATAGTTAGGAGCTTTTATCTTGTGTGTGGTATTTTTGCTACCTATTTCCTTTTGTTGTTGGAGTTCATTTTCCCTGAAAGACAATAAATGTAAGTACCATTAATACCCAAATCCTTTTTAAGAAGAATTACACGCAACATTAGCTCCTTATCTTCCACTGAAGTTAAAAATAGCGAACAAACCCAAATTTATATTAGTACAAAGTGTATGTGGAAAATTAATAAAATTTAAAACCCATATACAGAAACTAAGCAGTAATATATATGAATGTAGGCATAGCTGATAGTAACTTACACTTCAATAATATATTAGGCTCATACTAACTGATATAACATTGGCAGTTCTAAGATTTGGGAAATCTGTAATTCTTCGCTTGATAAATCACCCATAGTGACAATTTTTAACCTGCTTGGTGAAGAGATTACTTGATAGCAGGAGACAGCTCTTTCTTGTTTTCTCTCCCCTGCCCCCCCTGCCCCCAGTTCAAATCAAAAGCTTTCTGCTGCCATTTTTTCATACCTTGGGAATGAAGGTGCTTGAGCTCTTGTTCCTTCAGTAAGCAAAGCATCAGAATGTGTGTCTGCCGTGTCTGCATCACTATACACCTGAGGATTCCCATAATCAGTAAGTGTGCTTGTGCTTAGACTTGTGCCTAGTGAGAATCTGTCATAACTGTGTTTCTCATCCTCTGATGCTCCCTCTTCTACTGGCTCCCAAATATTAATTTCTACAAGGCCTATGTTCTTTACTACATATCTCAAGGCCTTTTTCCTCACTTCTTCAGCAGTCTGTATAACAGCAGACATCATTTCTTCACTTTCAGGACCTACTGAAAGAAAAAAAAAACGAGTTTTCAATCTCAGTTTTAGTTTAGTTTAGTCTCTCAAATTGAGACATGAATTGTATTTCAATTAAAAACACAAATTAGAGCCATTTATAAATTCAACAAGAAACTGTGATAAATTGAAGAACCATAAACATTTTGAAAGCCACGATACCCTGTGACTGGTATAGAAATATCAGAAAGAAACCACAAAATTTCTCTCAAGACTCAAAGCTGTCCAACTAACAATTACAATAATTGTTTTACATGGGGTAAGAAAGAAAATATTGTCACAAGCTGGTAACTAGGATAAAAAACAAAGCTTGTTTAAAACTTCTTGAAGAATGGTGAATATTACCTTTAACAGTACTGTGTCTGAGTCGCTGCTGAAGTCCATGATATTTATCTCTTAGTGAAACTCTTATATCTTCAGGATTAGGAAATGCTTTCACAAAAATCTCTGCCACCTACACAGAAAAAAGTGTATTTTCCAGTAGCTATTATACAAGTAGGTGCCTTTTCACACAGAAATTACACCGTGAGAAAATCTAACTAAAATTTAACTTGGTTTTCCAGGGAGGAGAAATACTTGTCATAATCTCTATTGCTTTTATTCTAGTTTTAATGTCTTTTACCTTTTTTACTGGTGGCATTTCTCCAAGCAGACTCAAAATTACATCTTGAACTAATTCTTCAGTATTCATAAATCTGCAGAAAGGAAGCATTCGACAAGCCCACTCCACTGCATTCAGACAATGCTCAATGATGTAGGCATCATATCTGTTCTTACTCGGATCCTACAAAAAACACCAGAAACATTATTGTATGAACAATATATTTCAGCAAAATTATTCATACATTGCATGTAGTAATGCTTCTCTCCTAGCCACAAAGAATAAAAATCTCTAGCTTATCTGCCATGCAGAGTAGTGTATGAGGGCAGGAAACAGATCAGCGTTGTAATGGACTATAAAGCACATTAAAAAAAAAAAAAAGAGAGAAAAAAAGAGAGCTTTTTAAAACCAGCTTCAGAAATAATTTTATTAGCACTCTGCTGAAGAGTTTGTTTGCAGTTACAATTAAAACTAGAGGGTTTGCCTAAGCTGTGAAATAAGTAATTCTGCTTTGACTTCAGGTGATCACGAATCCTTTCTTGTGAGCAAAATAATTAAGCCTTGCAAGAGGCTTTTAAGACGGACCAGTTTATTTTGAAAAGTATTTTCTATCTCATTTGTCATTGTCACACAAAGTAGAGAAAGATCAGAATATTAAACCATTTCAAACAGAGCCATCCTGTTTATCTTGAAACTGAGTTTTCCTGGTGAAGAAAAATCTTGGACTTGTTACAGAATACATGACAAATATGCTAGTAGTTTCCTCTTTTTCTTCCTGGACCTCTGACATCAATTGATGAAGGTGTAAATAGAGAAAACATGATTAAATTTTATTTTTTTTGTTACTTTTTCTGACAACCATGTATATTTAGCACACCATAAACCCCATTTTTTGTATATATTCAGAAAATATTCAAAATATCTTCATGTAATGGGGAAGAAAACAAACCAGAAAGCAAATTCTTAGGTCAACAAGTAGAGAAGGTATGGCTCTCCTGGCAGGTCTTCTGACTCAAACACCAAGCAAAAGCCTAACAAAAATACTGTCAGGAAAATGGAGATCACATGCACAGAACACTACTCCATAGCATCAAATACATAATTTACATTGTAAACACTGTGCTCATTTTGTTCTTTTAAGCAAACAGAAGTTCTCACAGAAATACAGAGCAGACCTTTAGAATTCTTCTGATAGCTTCATGAAATCAAGATGTATCTCTACTGTATTAGTAATATACAATTTGTATATACAATATATTAGTAATATATTAGTATATACATTATATTAGTATATACAATATATTAGTAATACAATTACCTTGATATTATTAATATTTTCCCTTGCAGTTTGGTACCGCCTACAGCTGTCAGATAATTTTTCACGAACATGAAACATCCAACATAATGCACAGAACTCTCGGAACCAACCTACAATACAAACATGCGATGTGAGACTCTATTTAAATAAATTAAATATAACAGCCTGAGATTTTTTGGTATTGCTCAGGAGCTAGAGCCCCTTAGTCCCACATAGTGCTCATGTTCTTTCACATCTGTCAGGTCTGTAACATGACCCACCCCCCCATCCCCAAACTTGAAGAGCACATTTTAGGAAAAGAGTTTTGATAACTAACACAAAAGCTGGAAATTAAATGTGTTCATGACACATTGCAATGTACTATTTCAAGCTAATAAGAGCTAATTTGCCACCTGTGGATTTTCACTAGTGTTCTTTTTTCCAGCTCTAAATTATTTTATTTTACTGCATACTGACCCAAAATTTTACAGGTAATGCCATCAAACTTATGGGCTCCAGAAGATGTAGAGCCATGGAGAACAGTGCAGAAATTGCAGTAGCGAAGCAAAGTCTCTGGGAATGGACTTAGCAAAGGAAGAGAGCCTTTCATCCGAATCTATTAAAATAGGTAAAAAACCAATCAAAATAGAAATAAAAAACAGTATCACTACTAAATGCACAGCCTCTCAGTCACCAGAATACTGCCAAGATCAGTACAACTCCCTTGAAGCTTGTTTTCCATTTTTTTCAGATCACTATTCTGAAAATTCATTTGAAGGAATATGTTTAATATTCCTTCAAATGGCTATGGCACAAAAAACGCTTTTGTTTGAATGCTACTCATGATTACCATGAAATACAAGAGTAACACAAAGCGTAAGAAGAACTAAGATCACAATCAAAAAATCCAGACTGATTCAACGCAGTCCAGGTTGCTGTCACCAAGGCTGACTAGATTTGCCCCCGGTTTCAGCTGCTATGTCTGACCAGCTCCTCATGCCAACATTAGGCATGTGACCATGCAAACAGAAGTCAATACTTTCCAGTCAGACCAGTTCCTGATCTCAATCACTGAATTAATACTGGTTCAGGGGGGTTGCAGGAAGGGAGAGCTGCACACTCCCTTCTGTACCAACTCAACCTTCTTTAAGTAGCTATGTTACAATGACCAAAGAAATGACTGATTTTACACAAAAACTTTAAATCTATTTATTCCAAACTTGCTTCTATGCAAAAAAATTGCACAAATGTAAAATGAGATCTTACAAGTTCTGTGCACTAAGATGATCCTTTCACCTGAAGTGATCTCTGTTACATATTCAGTCCTGAGTGATTTGGACCATATTTCCAGCTAACAGCTATAACTCCCAATTAAAGTCTGTTTTTTTCTTTCAATAGAAAACAAATGAATTTGTATGTTACCAAGTAAGTACAGAAAGACACCCAAAAGAAAACACTTTATGAATTAGATACCCTATATCTTTAAGCTCTGTTTTCCTAAAAAATGAACATGACGTGTAAAACTAGAAGGTGACACGTACAAAACATGACATCAAAGACAAGGTGAGACTCCTGCAACTGCAGCTCATCAGTAATATTTACAACTGATAAACAAGTTAAAAATATAAAGTTAAATGCTTACTTTCTGCATAACTTTTCTAGCCCACTTCAACTGTGTAATATACCACTGTGCTGCAGAGCAAGAACAATGAGCAGCCCGGAAGAGCAAGATAATTCGCTGAAGAATTCCAGACACTTTCTGACGGACTTCTTTCTCTGTTTTTAAAAGAATGTCATCGCTGCCTTCCTGAAAATGTAAAGAGAAACAAAATCCAAAATGAGAAAAGACATATAACTGTTGTTAATGGTCCTAATCCCTTTTTCTTTATAGCATAGATCATTTACGGAAAAAAACACAGCGGTACACGTACTTTCTCATCACTGCTGTGCTGCTTATGTAAATGAGCACATATGGAAGAAAACAGAAAAATGCACTCAAAGGAACCAGAATAAAGCTCATAAAGATTCATATGTACATTCAAATAAATACACAAGAAACACACTTACTTCACTGAGAGAAGCTGGTTGAGGACAGTACAATGGTGGGGCTGGAAGACAGAGCCCAACTGGAACCAAACCATAAAACTTTCTGCAAAGGTCCTTCGCAGAATCCATCAAAAGCTGAAATGTCTCTGAGAGAATATCAACGTCTGCCATAACAGCTGCTTTTAGTAGTTCCTGTATTGAACTGTAAAGAAAATCTGCATCTTCCTCTTCAATGGGATCTATAAAATATTAACCCCAGGAACTGATAAATTAATTGAATCAATATATGGATCTTCATGGTCTTATATTGTCTGAATTTGCATTCATATATTACAATGATAGGTCTTACCTACTTGCTGTAAGGTAAGATCTTCTACATTTAAAAACTAGTATTCAACTACCAATTTCAAGTTTTACCCCATTACCATGAAGTCTATTACCTTTCTAGTTAGAGAACTCAACTTTTTCACCAGGCACTTGCTTGGCATAACATGCTGGCAAATCATTGTTACCAAGAAGGCATAAACAGGTACACTATTAATAATGACTAAAGCAACTCTTTCATCATTAAGTACATTTACCTGCTGATAAGAACTTGAAATGCTTACAGACAAAAAGAGAATAAAATATAGAGATTGTGCCAGTAAACTTTCTGTAGAATGTAAAGAAAGACAGGTTGATCTAGCTAACAGTGTGAATTTCAGAAGGTAAGTTAGGAGCTCACAGTATCCACAGGGACCAGTGAAGACCTGGTCAACAGCCAGAGACACAACTGATAAACCTGCTTGTGTGTCTTCATGTCTTCTAGGAGCAAGATGGGGGGAGACCAAGGAAGCCATGACCATATGCCACAAAGACAGTGTGTATATAAGTATGTATCTGTCTCTAAAGGTCAGGCACTTGGACAGACTGAGGAGCTCAGACCAGCTCTCTGCTGTATCCTGACAGGACTTTATACACCAGGCCTGCCGCTGTGCTGGTGCATGAACAGTGTGGTGGGGCGGAGGGAGGAGAGTGCTTGGAGTGGGTTTGTACCAGAAGACAGAGAGGAGATGGGGCTTTGGGGTCTCACATACACAGACATGAGCAACCTGTGACACTCAGCAACTGGGTCTGCTGGCCATCTACTCAGCTAATGGTCCTGCTACTGGCCCAGCTACTGGAGTGAAACACACTGTACAAGCAGGTATCTATGTGCAGACCTTCACCCTGACCAACAGGAGAGGGAAAGGTGATAGCGTTGTTGGTGCTGCTTGTGTATGGTGAGCAGGTCTGTGTGTTATATTATATATTATGTTATAGGTATGTTCATGTGTGGCCGTGTATATAGGTGCTGTGTATATGTGCTTGTGTACATGCCTACTGGGAATACAGTCTCAGCCTTGCTAGCTGCTGGACCTGGGGAGCCACTTTATCAGAAAGGAAAAGGCAAAACCAAACACCTCCTTGTAGCTGATTTCAAGTGTGATGATACTTCCCATACTGTTAATACAGTAATATTTTTTGTTTGTTTATTGCAATGAAGATTCAGTTTTCTTCCAAAGATGTTTGTATCAAGTCAAATAGTCAAATAAAGATTTGGACAATACAAATGAGAAGACAAGATTGATAACATATTCCATTTCTAGAATGATCAAAGCCAAAACACACGCCTTCATAAAATTGAAGTGCTTGAATATATTATAACTGTAATACACACACTGAAGAAGGCAAAGCAATTTTCTTTCTCAGACAGTGTGTAACACTGAATATGTAGTCAAATAACATGAAAAATAACCACAATTATTTCTCCTTTGAAGTACCTGTGAATTTCTTGTGTTTAATGTGTCCTGAAGTTTCAGAAGTTACTGGCTGTCCTAACAAAGACTGTAACTTTTCCTGAAAAGTCTGCATTGGTAATAAGCTTAATGGCAGGTGACATTCTGGTTCTTTCATTCTGAAAGTATAACAAGAAACTGCTCATGAATAACAATGTAATATCCATACATAATCTGATGAAGGTCTGTTAAACGAATATCTATGCCAAAATAACTAATCATAATACCGTAAGTTCTACACCTACTAGGAGTCTGGGAATATGAATTTCTGAGGCAATACATAGGGTTTGTAACAATAAGCTTTATGGAAATAACTATATAACAAAATATAGCATACTAACTCCAACTGTAAATTTACCTTGAGAGCTCATCAGAGTTCTGATAATACAGCTGGTAGGCCAGAGCAATTGAAACGGAGAGCTTCCAGTCCCCAAGTGTGTGTGCTAACCACACAGCTTCTGGAATGAGTCCACCAATAAAGAACAAATCAAGAGCATATTCAGCTGTCCACACAGATGAAAGGTTCTGGTCCCTGACAGCTCTGGTAACCAAACAGTGTTGCAGTGGAATGACACGAGAAGATAAGTCTGTGACACAAAAAGCACATTTTAGAGTTTACACAAATCCTCATGCTATCAGATCAATAATCTACAATACATTTGTTCACACTCCTTGTGGATTAGTATCGGTGTGCAATTGCTTTTATTATTAATTTACTTTTACTAGAAGTACACTATAGAAGTATATCTGCAGCAGCAGATGCAGCTCACACAATGGTATAAGAGTGTGTTTAAAACAGGCTATTTCCTGCTTAATAATGCAGGATATGAAAGCAAGTGCAAAACTTGTGGTTTTTTGTTGTTTTTTTTTTTACTTTAAATATTTCATCTCACTGATGGACCATGTGCAAATTTTTTTAATATCTGTAGGATATACCAGAGGGTATACCTGAGATAAATGGAAACTCCTAGAGTTTTCCTAGTGTACCCACATTGTTTGTACATACTGGGATTATTGCAGAAGACAGAATGTTAAAATGCATTTTTGAGAAAGAGCAGAACATAATATTCTGTGATTCTTTGATTTTGGGAGAGTACAGAGAGACAAACTTCAGACAAATTTAGTATCTCCTTCTTTGTTTAGATTTAGATTTGTTTTTCTAGGTTTTGCTTCCTGGTTCTCCTGAAGAGGTGCTGATCAACATGAATTCTAAGGAGTTATTTGCTTCTCTCACAGTTTCTGTTTTGCTCAGACAATGGCATTACTTAGGAGATATTCACAGTACTCCAGCTTGTGCCAATGTAATTTTATCCCAATTGTCTCACCATATGCATTGATCTTTGCCTGATCAAGTATTAAAATCAAGGTTTTATTTTGTAGGTTTTATCTTAAAAGCTGTCCAAATAAACTATTCAAAAGACCATGAAGAAAAAAGTAGATACCAGTGCATGCTGTAGTACAGAAACATTAAAAATACTCAATGTATTCAAATACACTAGAGAAAACCCCATCAATCAAAATAAGTAAATATTGTGAAAAAATATGTGGCATTATAACATCAACTTACTGGTACAGTACTTAATATGCTTCCAAACAAATCTTTATTCCCACAAACATTTGAAAAAGAAGCTCTGAAAATAAAAATTTCCTAACAAAGGAAATCTTTAAACAGAATCTCTCAAACCACTCACTGTGATAAACAGTAATTCTCAGAAAAACAGCTGAGAAGGACTTAAACTACTAACAAGTACTACTTGTGCTCAAGACCAAGCAACTTAGCATTTCCACCTGCTTTGACAATATGGTATCTGAAGCATTTGGATTTAGATTCCAAGACCCTGACTATCAGATAAGCAAATAATGCTTTCCTCTAGCTTTTCAGCTGGGGTCACACCAAATCACAGATTCAATTCAACTACTTCTTCAGCACTGCTGGTGTCTCACTTCTGGGAGGATCAAAGTCAGTCAGAGCAGATCTTCAGGCAAAATTGTGACAAAGTATGATAAAAAGGCTGAGATACCTAATGGCTTCCCTTCCTCAGTCTTTAATAGTAAGACCAGTTTTCTGAATAACAAGCCCTTTAAGAAGACATGAATGGGGAACATAATGAAGACCCCAGTTGAAGGGAAAATGGTCAGCAACCTGATACACCACTTAAGACACACACAATTGGGCTGGATAGGATCTACCATGTACTGAGCCAGCTTCCATCATTACCCATGGTCCTGGCTCACCAGGGAGGTTCCAGCTGACTGGAGGCTGGCAAAAGGGACACCCATCTGCTGGAAGAGCTGAAAGAATGGTTTGGAGAACTACAGACCTGTCAGCCTGACTGTGGTGCATGGGAAAGTCATGGATCATCTTGAGAGTCACCATGAGACATGTAAAGGACAACCAGGATCAGTCCCAGACAGCAGGAACTCAAAAAAGGCAGGTCCTGCTTGACCAGCCTGGTCTCCTTCTATGACAGGATACAGGAAGGCTCTGCAAAGGGTTCTGCATTGACAGACTGAGGACAATTGCATGGTATTTAACAAGGCCAAGTGTCAGGTCTGCACTTAAGTCACAACAAACCCCTGGCTACACTACAGGCTGGGGGAAGAGCCTGGGAAGCCATCCAGTAGAAAAGGATTTGGGCATGCTGCTTGACAGTGGCTGAACATGAGCCAGTGTGTGTGCCCAGGTGGCCAAGGCCATCCTGGCTTATATCAGGCATAGTGTGGCCAGCAGGACTTGGGTAGTGATTGTCCCTCTGTACTCAGCAGTACAGAATGCTTTGGTCAGTTCAGGGCCTCTCAGTACAAGAAAGACATTGAGGGGCTGGAGTGAGTCCAGAGAAGGGCAACAAGGCTGGGGAAGGGTCTGGAGCACAACTCCTGCAAGGAACAGCTGAGGGAGCTGGGGATGTTTAGGCTGGAGAAGAGGCTCGGAGGAGACTTTAATCACTACAACTCCTTGAAGGCAGGCAGGCTGTAGCCAGGTTGGGATCCATCTTTTCTCCCAAGTGCCAAGTGATAGAAGAGGAAATAGCTTCAAGTTGTACTAGAGGAGGTTTAGACTGGATATCAGGAAAAACGACTTCTCTACAAGGGTTGTCAAGCATTGGACCTGGCTGCCTGGGGAAGTGGGCTGAATCTCCATTGCTGTAGGTATTTAAAAGATGTCTAGCTGTGGTGTTTAGGAACATGGTTTTGTGATGGGCTTGGCAATGTTAATGGTTGGACACAGTGATCTTACAGGTATTTTCCAACCTAAATGAGCCTATTTGTTGGAACAAAAATTGTACCAGCTACACTTTTTTGTGACATCTTTATGGTTTTTCTTTTCCTGTCTCCTAACTCTACTGAAAAGCTAACTTGATCATCAAGCTAAAGTATAACAGACATCATTGATACATGTGAAAAAAATGGTAAGATTTAAGCAACTAGAACTGCTTGTACAGGAAATACCTTGTTTGATGTGTAGTGGATGAAGGATGTCAACACTGTGAGGGGGAAAGATATAGAGCAGCTGCTTTGTGAAATAAGCAGCCATGAATCGTGCCATGGATCGAATCACAGCCATGGCAGTGTCAGTATGAATGCTGGTTACTATCCATAGTTCATGCTGAAAATATTTGATATCTGAAAAAGAAAATAAAATTATAACATTATGAGAAAAAATATTTTAAATGTGAATGCTAAAATTATTTAATCACAGGTTATAAAACAATTTTTTAAAACAAGCAAACTTACATAGTTCCTTGACAAGCTTGCAGAACTTACAGAGCCTAAGCTTTTACATAATTACACATTATACTAATATGAGAATACTTTTATACTAGGTTTTTAATCACTGGAGATGGACTTTAGTATCTAAATTTAGACCTGCATTGAATCAAAAAAATGCTTGTGGAAACTAAGAAATTCAGATTTCAGACTTAGATTTTGTAAAAAAAAAAATTTACAAGCATCTGCAAAAACATCCCACTGTCAAATTAGGACTGATGACCAAACTAAAATCTGCTATTTTTTCATATTGTCTCATAAAAAAAGTTTAATTAATATAAAATCGAATCTCATAATTTCCCCCATATTTTTCTTATTCAAAGTTTATCTTGGAGAACATTTGAGTCTAAAAATATTTAGCAGGTGACTAGTAGACAATGAGAGTTGTCTAAACATATATTCCAACAAGTGCAGCATAAATATCATCTGAGGATCAGAAAAAGTCATTGAAAACAGTATAAAGCGGAAAGTGTCTAAAGCTGTCAGGTGTGCATGTGAAGGCACAGAAATTAGAGACACTAGGTTATTCAAACAGTGCCAGCATACCTTATCACACTTTTAGGCAATGTAACATACCAGAAAAATTTTCCATCTGACTTGTGGAGAGCCGTGATCGCCTCAAAATCTCTCTTACCAGATGATCACAGAGTCCCTGAGCTTCACACAGGTTATACTGATACAGGTGACAAAACAATATTGCAAGACAGTATCTACGCTGAAGAAAATATGCTCTTTTTCCTCCTGTTTTAAAATATTAAAAAAAGGTAGAAGTCCAAGTGGAAGAGAAACAAACACAAAAAACAGATGCAGCAAGTGAAAGTACCAGTTCTTTCCTCTCCAGAAACACATCTCCTTAAACAACACACTTTGATGAGTAGAAATCAGGAGCAGTTACTTTAAAATATGATCCTTCTATAAAGCCTCTAAGTCCCTAGTAAGTTAATGTTCATCCACAACATCTTTATTTCTAGAGATATGGCAGTTTTCAAAACAATACTATGCCATAACTGTTAAGTCACAGACAGACAGGAGAGCTTAAGGAAGACTACACTTCAAAGAAAGAATGCCTGAACCACAGTGGAGTTGCTTAGACATCCGCCAAGCCTCTAATATCCCGAATTTTTTTCCTCAATGAAGTATTCCTCATTCTAATAATCAGCAGAACATATGATGTCTGGAAAGAGAGTCTAGCATATCTGTTTCAAATCAACTCTTACAAAACCTCCTGAAACAAGTTTTATTTTGCTACTTTCCAAATACTAATTATTTTACTTTTACAGCTACTAAAGAAGTTGATTTTTGTTCATCTGTTTTCCCTGCCTCTTTTTGAAGGGCAAACAGAGTCACAAATGCAAAATGATTATACAACTTACCCCTCCACTCTCTAAGATTTTATCCCTTACCTTTTGTCTTGAGTTCACAAAGAGATCTTTTCCAAATATCCACAGATTCTGTGTATGAGCCTAAAAGGAACTGCTCCTCACCTACAAAAGTCACATATTGACAAATTAAAAGCTCTACATAGTTAGTTTTATATTTACTAATACATATGCTCTTATTCCAGCATCAAAGATTTACTGAAAGCAGAATGAAGTATGTGACCCCCCCAGTAAACTTCTATTCTCACAATTAAGAGAGAAGATGTCTTTGAATACTCCTTTCAAGGACAGGTAATGTATGAGCTCTCCTCCAGGAGGAGCTAATGTATTATATGGAGTGCTCTAGAAAGAGGAGTAAGAATTGTCATTTAAGGGAGAGAGATCAAGAATATGGCATTGTGAAGGAAGACATAAATGGGAAGCTGAGCTGAGCAGTGTAGAAGTCAAAAGGAAGGTAAAATACAGGACAATAAAATGTGAGAAATTAGGCTACAACTTGGAAAATAAATATGTTAGATTACCAAGTACCTTAGGTTACACTAATTTAGATGTTTAGTTGAAGCCAGCTACATTCAACAAGCTCCTGTCTACAATATTCATATGGAGTGAACTAGCTTTTTACACAAAAATCCAGTAAGAGATACATTGTGACGCCCATTTACTTCAGAAGAAACAACACAGGAGATCAGAATTTAAATCTTTCATTCAGATTCTTTAGGACACAACTCAAAGCAAACTGAAGTTAATTCAGCCTTTTTATTTAGTTTAATAAACTCTAAAGATTATAATACAATCTACAGACAGAATTGTTCTAATACCAGGACATGAAATATTTAAGACAGAATTATGAATTTTAAGAGAAGTCCTAATGTTCCCTTTTTAAAAATCTAGTAGTCAATTACTGATTGTTAAGTTGGACCTAATTTTCCCAGTTTACAATTAACACTTTTACTAACCAGATATAGAATTAATCTTCAGATGTTGTTCTAATGTCATTCCTGAAGACTGGATGGTTGCTTGAATATGACTTAAAAGCAATGAGACAACAGAAGCCTCTTCCTCATTCTTGTTCATTTTCCTTTTCAGCTGCACCTGATACCAAACCACTTTCTTATACAATAGTTGCCATAGTACAGTCAACCTGTATTTCAAGAAGTATAATATTATGAAATTAAGCAAGAATTAACAGAGTTGCTTACATCAATTTCCTACATTCTTTTATTTTGCATGATGCACCTGAAAATTAAGTTGTATCAGCTACTTTCTTGATTTCAGTGAGGGGAAAAAATTTGCCTCATTTTTGACTAACAAACATTAATTCTTCTGTATTTGCCTAAGTACAGCAATCTACTTTAAGAACCTCAGCACCCCCAAAATTAATCCCCTTGTTAGCTGAACAACAGGGAAATGAAATAATCTCAGAGAAACCTCAGAACAGGTATTAGTATCTTAATAACAAGACTGATTAAACAACAATTAAAGCATAACACGGAAAAGCAAAGACAAGAAAACAAGATCGCAGAGTGTGGTTTTAGGACAGGCAACTTCCTGTTGCCTAGCACAGTCGTGTTAGATGTACCAGCTCAGATACACAGTAAGCTTAACAATCAATACATGTTGTTATAGACTTGAAAAAGCTTGCATAAAACTGCAACAATCTGTAACTCGAAGTACTGCATTCATAATTAACACATTGAGTCAGTCACCCGCACAGTGCTCAGCACCTGGAGCACAATTAATCAAAAATATGGATTGTCTTCTCTGAGACAACTGAAACCTGCATATCAGATTTCCAGTGAAGGTAGTATATTTAAAGATTATTGTAGAAGTACATTTCAGTGTAGTAGGAATTAATTCATAAATTATAATGCTACTTAGGTTCTAAATGTCTGGAAAGAAGAAGCCTGCTCATGTGAATAACACACTTTGATTCACTGGAGTTTTGCAGCACAGAAATACTCCAGTGATAACAGCACAATTTCCCAAAAGTTGGACAGCACACTTCAGTCAAGTTTATGGGTATGGAAGAAATAGGTCTGACAGTTTAGTAAGTTTCCACAAATGGATTTTTCTTATTGCTCTAAGACACCACAACCATAATGAATAAAAACTTTGCTGACTAAATTGACACCGTTGATATACTGCATATGAGCAGACTCCTGATCCATAGAGTTTGCAACTAGGAAATGCACAAGAGACAGTTAAAGCATCTAAAGTTTCAATATCTGGATTGATGCTGCACTACCAGGCCTGGTGTCAGCTGTCAATCCATCTCCAAACTGATTTACAGTGATAGTTTAGTCACCATAACCATAGTATATTCAACTATAGGTCTGAGTCTTAGTCTGTATGTTTTAACTGTTTATCATGCCTTTTCATTGAGTAAAAGGCAGGAAAAAAGCCAAAAGGGTATTTCATTACACTTCTATCTCTTACAATTTTTGTTCCATCATACAGAACCACTTAGGTTGGAAAATACTTATAAGATCACTGTGTCCAACCATTAACATTGCCAAGCCCACTTCTAAACCATGTCCCTAAATACCACAGCTACATATCTTTTAAATACCTACAGGAATGGAGATTCAGCCCACTTCCCCAGGCAGCCAGGTCCAATGATTGACAACCCTTTCAGATAGTGTGTGGACCAGAGTTGGACACAGGACTTGATGTGCTACCTCACCAGTGCCAGGAACAGAACAGTCACTTCTCTAGTCCTGCTGCCAGGATTCCATTGGCCTTTTTTGGCCACCTGGGCCCACACTGGCTCATGTACAGCTGCTGTTGACCATCTTCCCCAGGTCCTTTTCTGCTGGGCAGCTTTCTAGCCACTCTACCCCAGCCTGCAGTGCTGCATGAGGTTGTTGTGACCTAAGGGCAGGACCTGCTACTTGGCCTTGCTGAACCTCACACCGCTGGCTTCGGCCTATCAATGCAGCCAGTCCAGATCTCCCTGCAGAGCCTTTCTGCCTTCCAGCAGATCATCCCTCCATCCAGCTTAGTGTTGTTTGTGAACTTAGTGTTATTTGAGTGAAGATGCTCTCAATCCCCTGATCTCAAACCCAGATGATTGATAAAGATATTAATCAGGGCTGGCCCCAGTATTGAGCACTAGGGAACACCAAAGTGACTGGCTGCAGCAGGATGTACCTCCATTCACCACCACTTCCTAGGCCCAGCCATCAGCTATTAATCCATCTTAACCCAGAAAAGAGTGCTTCTTCCAAGCCACGAGCAGCCAATTTCTCCAAGAGAAAGTTGTGGGAAACTATGTCAAAGGTTTTACTAAAGTCTAGGTAGACCATATCCATAATCTCCACAGCCTTTCCCTCATCCATCAAGTAGACCACCTGTGACAGAAGACCATGTTGGTCATGCAGGATGTGCCTTCCATAAACCTGTGCTGGTTGGGCCTGATCACCTGGTTTTGTTTTCCCTTTTTTTTTCCCCATGCAAAGCTTATTCATACCTTTTTTCTGTTTTTGCATCATGGTTTACTTGAGGACATTCTCTAAGCAGAGATTTCAGTGAGCTGAACTGCTGAGTAGTATCATCATCAAGAACTAAGAAAACAGGCACAGTGAGGGAGTCAAGTTCCACAAGAATATTACTGTCAGGAGATGCAAAAAAATTCTCATACTGTAGTACACACACTCTGCTTAGGGTGTGAGAAACCATTTTCAAAAGACAGAAGCATGCCAAAAGGTTTTTTGAGAACAACTGATCCTGCTGCTGTATAAACATCAGTTTTAAAGTTTCTGAAGTCAGTTTTGCCACATGCCCAGTCACACTGGCTCTTGAATGCCAGTGTAAGACAGTCAAACACTGCTGAAAATATTTCAGGACACAATGCACCCATTGAGTATTCTTCACAGATTTGTTTAGAGATGCATCCTGGTTTAGCGAAGTACATTTCACAAACTGAACAATGCTGAAAAAATGGATAATGCAGTTCACTGTGTAATTCAGTAATTCATCCTTCTCTTCCATGTTTTTTGAAATCCCAATCTGCCATGCACCAAGGAGGTTTTTCTGAATGGAATACAGTTCCAATGATGATTTCTCTTTCTCTTCAATATCATCTTCTACATGGATGGTATCAAACATTGATGCGAATTCTAAGCAGCCTTCATCAGCTTTACCAACAAATGAATAGATTCTTTGGTTATAGAAGCTGGAAGGGCTATTGTAAAACTGCTTTTCATTGTCTGATTCTTCTTCATGGTCCTAAATCAGACAAGCAAAAAATCAGTGGTTTAATTCAAGTTTATATAGAGAGGGAGAAGGTGAGAGAGAGAGAGAGAGAGAGAGAGAGAGAGCGAGAGAGCGAGAGCACGAGAGCTCATAGACTGCAAAAAATCACTATTTAGTCAGTCTCATAAATGAAAAGTTCCTGTTAATTATCTTGCTTAAATGCTGGTATGTTTAATGAACTGCAGTTTCATCTCAATCTCAAATTAAATGTCATTATTTGCAAAACAGTTGGGCAGACAGAAATTAAATTACCTAACAACAAAACTACACTGCCAATACAGCAGTAGCTTTTATACCAGAAAGTAAAACCCCATCCTTCATTAAGCCCAGAGTACAATACAGAGATTTTTGTCAGATACCTGTAAGATATAAAAGGTATTCAACAAAGCTCAAAAGCTTCAAAGAACAAACCAGAACTCAAAAGCATGAAATGAAGCTGGGAAAGGCTGTTCCGTAACTATGATCACAGGGCCACTCTTCCTTATGACAAACACGGATTTTGGAACTGATTAAAGAATCCTCTAAAACTCAGGATAAAGGAAAATATCTTATTTACTAAGACTATTACTAAGGTAGTCTACAGCCCAAGTATATCTAATAGCCAATGTTACCTTTTTTTTATAAAGTGAAGCCAAAGTATTAGGTTTCCAGGCAAACCTTAGAGCACCTTTCATTACATAATGGAGATTACAAAAGGGCAGGAGAGAGACTTTTTTACATGGACATGTAGTGATAGGACAAGAGACAATGGTTTTAAACTGAGAGAGAGCAGGCTTAGACAAGATATTAGGCAGAAATTCTTCACATTCAAAGTGCTGAGACTCTGCAATGGGTTGCCCAGAGAAATATGATCTATGCATGAAGTGTCCAAGGCCAGGGGCTTTGAGCAGTTTGGTCTAATGAAAGGTGTCCCTGACCCTGGCAGGGGGTTGGAACTGGGTGATCCTCAAGGTCTCTTCCAACACAAACAATTCTATGTATTGAAACACAATAAACTGATATATATGTATATTGATAGATAGTCTTCAAAAATAAATAAATGCTGAAAGAAATAACTTGCTTAAAAAAAAAATCAATTTGAGAAAATAAGCATATTCCTCATGCCTATGAAGTAAATGGGAGTACTGAATTATTTTTAAAACACTGGTTAGAATAAATAAATCTATTACTATTTTTTTTTAAACCCCCACTGTTATTTCCATTTAGAATACCTTAAATTGACACCGTTTCACAATAGTAAGTGGAAAATATGTTATTAAGTACCAGTAAATCCATGGTTTTCTCATTCAATTCTGTTGTATCATCCTTCAGGAATCTTGGAATAGTGGAAAAGACAGAACTTTGATTTTGAACTTGTTTTAAAAGACCAGCTTTTAAAGACAACAGTGATCGGAAGTACCAAGATCTCCCTTTACACTAAAAGAAATAACAGTAACAGAAAACATATTATCAGTTTCTACTAAGACAGACACTTTCTAAACGAGTCAAGGAAATTGGTTACTGATGTTAAAAAGCTTCAGTTCAAAAGTCCCAGACAGACATTGAGAACAGGTCAGAAATCATCTGTTGCACAGAAAAAAACTACTATTAGACCATGCTTCAGGGAAACAGAATTCTTTCACACCAGACAACTTTAGTTTACTTCATAGTGAAAGAATCTGCTCTCTTGGTGCCTGAAAAAGCCCTAGAAATTTTCTAGTATGTAGGGTTTTTCTGCATTTCTACTATTAACATATCTCTTTAAATCTTCAAATCCTTGCTTACTGTTCTAGTTTATGCAGGAATACCATGATAACTCACTCCTCCAAAAATCAGAAGAGAAACTTAATTAGAAGAAAAGCTGCATTCTATCAGCAAATGCAAATATTCTGAAGCAAGTATCTGTAATATCCTACATAGTCAGCAACAGCTGTAACCTCTTCCTTCCATGGCTTTCCTTCTCCCAGACTTAGCTCCACTCAGAGCTGACAGAAAATTAAACAAATGCTTTAACTATGTTTTAATTACCACCCTTGAGTGAAGACCTAGTGGATAAATGCATGCAGTACCATAGGGACTAAGTCATAGAGGATTTACAGAATTCTTTGTGTATCGTTCTGAAAGAGTGAGTTGATGAGAGTAGCATAATGCCTGTCAACGTCCCCAGTCAACTCTACAGATACAAAACCCTGTTTATTTACAGATCCAGAAAAATAATACAGTGACAGTTCAAACTGTCCACTTACTATACTTTACTGAAGTATCACCCAGACACCAAAGGAATAAAATTTCAAGAAATCTGTATTCACTGTTTGCAGATCAATATGGTTACTTAAACAACTTCATAATACAAAGGTACTCGGTCTAGAATTTACACCTTTTCATGAAAATGAAATTTGAACCTACAAAATAGTTCATAACCCTACCTTGAAGTTCAGCAAATTCCGACGGATGTTTTCAAGCTGTTGGGTTGAATCAAGCAAGAGGGATCTCATAAATCCTGATGGTGAAAAGTTGTTAGGAAATCTTAGCAGTGTTATCATGTATCCATCAGAGACAATGAGGAAGGGTAGTCTTGAATGTGAAGCAACAGAGAATCTCTGTCTCATGAGGTCACGTTCAGAATCTGAAGAACCAAGAGACTGGCTGGAATCTTGACAACAAGAGTGGTGCTGTCTAAAATAGAAATACATCAAAAATTAAGAAGAAACTATCATATGTAATAATAATGAAAAGAATAATTTTAGAACATGCAATCTACTATCCAAATCCTAAGGAAGTGTCTAGCAGGATGAGCACCCTGGATAACACTATTTATACTTGCAAAAGTATTTTGCTACAACAGCAACTTCTTTTAATTTAAATAAATTAAAACTAGCTTTCAGTACCCATTTGTTGGGAAGGTAGAATTAGAAAGAAATTATAAATATGACTTTGTAGCTAGAAAGGCTAAGGAAGAAATACAAATGATAGCACAGTTTGAATAATTCAAAGAAACTGGGCTAGTATGCCAGAACACATTCTTTCCTGCAATAAAACTAAGCTGAGACCCCTCATCCCAGCCTTATAAGGAAAAGTCTGAAGGACCCTGAGATAACTAAAAATATGCAAAAATAGCGATTTCTATAGGTTGTACACAAATGTTACTATATTAGTATACTTAGAAAGATTGGTTAGTAAAGGAATAGAATATTCAAAGGTATAAGTTATATAAGTAGTAGTATAAAAGAGCTCGGTCTCTCTTTTTCCGGCTCTCTCACTTCTGTTATGTTCTGTAACTCTCTTTCGTAGAAATCTTAAGACTTAAACTCATGTATTCGTATCTTACCCTCTTTTGTATTGCTCTCCCTGAGCCCGCCTTGAGCTCTCTCTGTTGGCTCATAGTAGGCTCTCTCTCTCTCTCTCTACCCCACGCCCTGAAATAAACTTCTAACACCTAACTCGATTATAGAGGTCTTTGCCGTGTCTCTGACCGTCCCCAGAAAGCGTCTCCTACACCCATTTATTATTTCATCATTAATAACTGTATTTTTTCATAATTAGATGCTACATTTCTATATCATGTTTTCTCATCTAGCTCTTATTTGGTATGACTAATGCTTGAAGATAAAATTTAAAGGGTTAGGCTATGGAAGCCATATATAAAAGACAAAAATCCCTTGAAAATCTGTATCTTATGATTTCAGCATCAGTTCAGATATTCAACAGAAAAATTTTATAATCATACAATACCTCTCTTCCAAAAGTGTCTTTCTTATACAGAAATCCCTCCTTATTGAGTTTCAGAAAACTGTGTTATAGATGTATTCTAATATTAGCCACATAACACATTGTTTGTGTTTATTCTAAAAAAACTGGCTGCATATTTTAATATATCATCATGATTCATGCATTCTAATACATTTTAGCTTCTGATTTTTCAAACAGATAATGGTAAGAAGGTAGTATATTGCTTTGAATGTCTTCAAAAGCTGTTATATTTACACACTATCTCATTTAAGTCATGCAAAGTTAATAAGATTTAGAAAAAAAAAGTCTGGATTCTATTTTGTTTTCTCTATTTAGATTGTATCACTTTCAGTTTATGCTGAAGTCTGTTATCAAAAATCCTTCTACTCTCTCATGCACCTAGCAGCATAATATCAGACTTTAGACCTGGAAAATCCCAAAACAACATTTTAAAAACTAATTACTTTCTGTCCATGCAAATATGTTATTTACAGTATCTTACATCAGGTTCCATACACAATATTAAGCAATGAACAAAGAAATAGCATTGGATTAAAATAAACTTGCACTTTCAGAACTTTTCTAAGTTCTTGTATTATAAAAACATGCTAATTTTTACTGATAAATTCAAACGCTTTTAGGAAAACAAATCACTCTATGTATACTTACATTGTCAGAATGTCAATTTTCATCACGACAAATGCATTATAAGAAATAGAAGAGAACTATGAATGAGAAACAGATATTGGAAAGACACATGAAAAGCAAACGAGTGAATTTGAAAGATAACATTTATGCAAAATTATAATAAATATGACAGAAAGTAAGGTAAGACCACAAGACAGAAATGCATAAACCTTTTTAAGCCCTTTTACCTGTATGTTATTAGTGGATGAAATGGAATAAACTGTGCTGGTCCAAATTCTACAGAGCATCCAGAAGCAATTAAGGTCAGCAATTCCCCCATACATGTCAATAAAACCAAACATCCACGTTTTAACATGCAAGCCAAGAAAAGGCTATCAGGAGTCCAACTCATATCGCCAACCCAGTAAGATCTAAATTGGGCAGGTAAAAAAATATTTTTTCTTGTCAAACTTCTGCATCAGTGGGTTAGGATCGTTATAAAATAAACAAACAAACCACAACACAAAACCAAAAGATCCACAATAGCAGCAGAAATAGCACCAATTACTGACCTGATGAACCTGGATGGGGTCATGTTATTCTTGCTACTACAACCTTTAAGGCTACCCAAAACAGTTACAAAATTCAATGTGTTTAAAAACAAAACCTGAGTTGCCTAGAAAGAAAAAACACAAGCATCATAAATGTTTTTATCAAAATGTCATTACTGTAAAAGAAAGTTTACTGCTAACTTACACGTTATATCTGGTGAACTGGTAACATTATACATGGAAGTAACATTGCATTTCAGTATTTATTACTATTTGAACATTTATTGAATTCTACCTGTTGTTCCACACCTGTAATTCAATATTCTTTTTAATGGAACTTCTTCTAAAACACTCAATATAAGTTCACTCTTTTTTAGTCTTTCTGGTAATTAACAACTTGAGCTTTGAAGAACTGCATCATCCAAACCCAGTACATCAAAAACACTGGCCCATATTCCCTGTCATCATTAGCATTATAAAGTACACTAAAATTTGACCTCTGAGATATTAATAGGAATAACATGAAGTGGGAACTTCATCTGTTAGGCTGAGGCTTGACTAAGAATCACACAGAATTTTTGCAGGTACAATACAGTAACTGAAATTAATTTATTTTTTATTACAGCTTAGAAATGACAGAGGATCTTACACCAACTTCTAGGTGAACACCACACATAAACAATTATGAGTTATAGCAAAAGCTATGGATGTATCCATTACATTTATTCATGTAAATATAATTTCATATCCCCTTATGAGTGCTGACAAATCATCTTAAAATTGTGTTTTTAAATCTTTGTTACCACTTCATTAAAGCAGAACTGTTAGCTTAAATGATGCACTGTCATACATACCTTTGGATCAGTTTGATTTACAGCTACTGCAAGCAGAAGTCCATCTCTTGCAAAAGCACATAGCAGAGCTCCTCTTGACTTCACAGACACACACTGAGGAACCATATTAACAAGAGAACAAGTCTGCTGTACCCACTGGATCTGGTATGGCAAAGAACTGAACACCAACCAAAAGACAACAAAACCAAGTGGTTACTCCATTTTGTAGAATCAGATTATTCCTATATAGTAAAACACCATGCAAGACAAAAGCATATAAAACACAAGCTATTAAAAAAAAACCCTGTTTTTCTTCAAATGCCTTAAAAAATAAAAATATTTTGTACTTAAACAAGTTTAAAAACTATGTCTGAGCACTAAGAATTATTTTTATGGGATTTATAAGTTTAGATCATACAAACATATACAAATACATACAATGATCAATGACATATTAATTGAGGCACTTGCATTCTAGCCAGAACACCTTCCTCAGACCTTGTAACACCGTCTACCACAGGAATACTCAGAATTTCAACAGTACTTGGCTTTGAACAAAAAGTTTGTGGATAACCATTATTGGAAGGATTCAGTGACATGTTCAATTATGATTCCAGTAACCTGATCTAGCAGAATGATCTAGTGCCCATGGCAGGGAGGTTGGGCTACATGACCTTCACATGTCCCTTTCAATCCAAACCACTGTCATCCTAAAAAGATTCAAAACATGATAGAAAACACAAGAAATATTCTGTCTTGAAGTATGCCATCTAACTGACAGGAAAAAACCCCACATTTATATGAAAAAATTAATTAAACAACAGCAAGCAATGAAACTAAGCATGATCTAGCATAAGAAAATACGAGGAAGATGTCTGAGAAATGTAGCTACAATTCCAGGCTGCAATTGCTATAGTGTGGATAGCAAGCCAGCTAGATACACACATACATATGCATTTCTGCACTGGGTATATTATGCTCTATTTTTTACATAGTACCAGAAAGGAATTACCATGCCACTGATAAACTGAAGGTTAGGTAAAGGAGGACATCATTACTTATCAAAAGGACATATAACAAAAGCGGTTGTACCACATCATGTGCTGGGCAAAATTTTAGCAACCTATTCAAATAACACCTGCAGAGGGCATATCCATTTAAATTCATAGATATGTGTGTCACCCAGGAAAAAGAATGGACTATCCATGTGCTCCAGATTATTACTCAACTGCATTTTTAGGTGGTTGTATCAGTATAACTATTTCAGTACTTGGTCCCAACATAGATAAAGAAATCATAGATAAACAACTTCCACATAAATCAAAACAAATGAAAAGGGCAACAGAAAACCAATATAATATGCAAATACACAAAATAAAGAAGAGGAAGAGGTAGCCAGGGCATTCATGGCTGCACAGTACAAGAAATATAAGAAAATGTAAGACATATAAGCAACGTAAGAAAAACCAAGAAAAGTACATTCTATCATCATCGTGCAAAAAAAACTAACTAAAATACATGTGTGTGCCAACAGGCTCATGTATACATAGCTATCCACAGAGAATGATAAATACACCCAGTTGTATCTAGGTGTAAGCTAATAATGAAGTATGGAATATGTAAATAAATGCTGTTGTACTAGACACATTTTACAAGGGACACGTAAAGGGGAGAATAACGGCTTTAAAATGACAGAAAGCATACTATAAACATCCAAATGTAAACATAAGTAGGTGCTTATAACCATAGGAACATCCATGGAAATGTGTTCAGTTGCATCTCTGAATTCCAGCTCTAAAAAACAACTAAAACATTCCTGATGCTGTTGTAACTTCAGGTGTCTTTGAACTTACCTAACATTTTTAAAGGTATTTTCATGCCATCGAAGAATCAAAAATGTAAGCATCAAACACTCGCCAGAGTAAAATACAAAAGAACACAAACAGCAATCGCCCAGTACCTGTAAAAAAAGAGAAAATTATCAAAACCCCAAAAAGCTTGTCCCACACAAATTTCTCTTTAATTACCTATATATTTAGATCAATAGCTATTACAATTCAGATTAAATAACAGAATGTTGTCATTCAGAAACGTAAAGGCTGGCAAAAATATAAGTGGGGCAGAAACTCAGATCTGATCCAGTATGGCTATTCTTATGTTAACATCAAATGCAATATGAACCAAATTATTAAGACTATGCAAAATGCCAAAGAGGCAGACATTGCTTTGAAAATTCACTGTAGCTTTTGTGGCTCTAATTTAAGTAAGAAATAAAATGATTGCTTTAAGGTTTATTTTTTACCTCATTTTGTATGAAAGCAGCATCCATTCCAATTTCTTTTTCTTCAGTAGAAGGCAATACGACTGATTCATCAGATAAAATTTGTGTCCAGTGTCCAGGAGAGTTTTTATCAGAGGCTGTATTTTCATATTCTGAGCTCTCCCACAAAAAGACACATGCTGTAGGAGTAATTAACAGTACCTTTCTGCCATCTCCAGATACATACAAGGACAACCTCATTGAACACTCTGGAGAAACAAAAAACCAAAAAAAACACAACAATGTGCCAGGATAACTTCTGTTCCTTTGTTAGACATAAAAATAATAGAAAAAGGAAATTTCTAATCTATAACAAGAAATGCAAGCTGCTGTGTTAAGTATCTTTAATTTCCAGCTTCATCACTGACAGCAGACCTTGGGCAGCAGTAAAGTCAGATGGATGTTCACCTCTATGCATCCTATGAATTATCTCTCCCACAAAACTATTAGAGATGTTTTTCCTGAGATTACCTAAGTGCTCTAGTATGGATTACTTTTAGCTCCTAAATATACTACTGATCTTCCCTGAAATGACAGAATTTCTTGCACAACACTTAAGTTTAGAAGCTGGTATCAATGATGCTATCCAATATAAGACAATATTTGATACTTAAGTTCCCAAATATGTGACTGTATTTTATTCTTTCCAGCTAGCATTTGTCATAAAAGCCCACTTAGACAATAAGCTTCAAATTATACATATACTGTTTACATCAAATGTATGTCTGCCCTATTTCATAACCTAGTCAGGAATGTTTTACAGTAAAAAATTAACCATTAAAAACTACACTTACAGTATCTGAAACTGAACTATTTGCACAGGATTACTAAATGAAAAACCTGTACCACTCAAATGACATTTGCGAAAGTTTACCTAGCATACAAATGATACAAATGCAAAACGATGGGAGAATACAGTTTTTATTCACTTAATAACTTTTAAAGAAAGGAAAACAACTTTCCCTTTATTCCATTTTTTCACAGGATGAATTGAAAAAACCTACCTTGTGCTGCTGCTACTACTTTCTTGGACTCTTCGATGGCTGGTACAATTTTCAAGCAGTCCTGATCTTTATTCCAAAGAAAGAGCTCTCCTGTTGTAAGTATTCCTGCCAACCAAGCAGCTGTGTTCATTGGGGGAGAGAAGTTTTGAAGGGTATTACTGTGAAGTACTTAAAATTGCTTCTCTTCCATCTTAGCCACATTTTTAACTGAATTGGCAGAGCCTTTAGATATCTGCCTTTCCAGACTGTTACAAATACAAACAAAATAACCTGAGCTTATAATGCATAAGGTATTATACTTAACCATTTCCTGACGTTGTTAAGACAACCACATTTTTCAACAATGACTGCAGCGAAGGGATTTTCTTCTTCGTCTTCCCTGACACCAGGTTAATTTCATTTATATGTTTACCATCTAGAAGAAAAACAGCTTCTTTTTCCTATTGAAAGAATAAAAGAGCATTTAATTTTTCAAGATATTGTTTTCTACCCAGGCCTACAGAATAATGCAGAGATAAAAAATGCTAGGGGAAAAATAACTTTAAAAAATACAATAAGGCAGCAATTACCATATTAATTTAATTCTTTGGCATATTTGCTTTACAGTACATTACATGTAGCATGGACTTACAGTTATGATGAATATGATTCACAAGTTTCAAAATACCAAACTGAGATTACAGTCATTATTAAAAAGTTATTCAATGTACCTCTGTTAAACTACCTCCTAAAATTGACAAAAATTGGACTTTAACTATCTATTGTGGTGTTTAATTTAGTGAGATATTTGCCAGTGACTTCAACAGAAAAAAAAAAAAAAAAAGAAGAAGAAGAATCAGCCCCAAATTGCTACATAGTTCAATTAAAATCATTGAACAAAAAAATTTAGTGCGATTTTATCAAAGTGTAAGAAAGTATGTCTTTCAAGAGATGCACGATGAAACAGGGGAAAAAGAATCATTCACATTTCAATGTACTGTAAAAAAGGTTATGAAAAACTAGAACCATCAACACAACGATCTATCTATGGTGTGGGTCCTTCGCGGTCGGAAAAAAAAATAGCTCTGCAATGTTTCTCTGAGAAATTTTTAATCTCCAGCTCATATCAGTAAGATAGAAGTCATTTATTTTATAACTCTTAAGGTCACTCAGAGTACATCCTGAGGTTGTTTTTACACCCCCCTAAAACAAATAGAAGTGCAAAGTATTATGCAATTAAAACTCAGTTTATTACACTTACCTGTCCAACCCACGATACGCGAGGCCACGGTTTTCTCTGCTTGATACATGTAGAGATGAGCACATCTAGCTTAATCTCCATTCCTACTAAGCCTCTAGGTAACCATTATACAGAAAAACAAACAGTGGCTTTCTCACACATTTATAGAGAAACTGAAAAAAGAAAAAAATAAATAGACCATAAATTTTTGTTAGCTGGGGGTAGGTGCAGAGGAGAGGAATTCAGACGCAAAGTCCTGACTATCTCCAGCAGCTTCCTGCTAAACACACAGAGGACTGATGCTTACCCGTACTTCCAAACTGTATTTTCCTCCGGGCAGCACACGGTAGATGTGCTGCTGAACGGTGCAGATCACGCTCGCTCAGAACGAGTTGAGAGAGGAAAGGTGGAAGTACATTGCTGAGAACTCCAAAAATGCACAAGACCAGGAAAACGTCCTGCAGCCTCGTCCGGCGGAAGACCAGGAACCCCAGGGCAGGGGCGCCGGCCTGGCGCGGGGCCAGCCGCTCACCCCAGTGCGGGGAGCGAGGGGCGGCACAGGCTTCCCCCGCCGCCGCCGGCGCCACCCGCGGCAACCCGCGCTGTCTGCGCCCGGCTCAAGGCGGAGATGGCCCCCGGGGCGGACTCCTCCCCCGGGGCAAGAGCAGCGGAAGGGGCTGCGCGCCCAGACCGCTGCTCGCTCGGCGGAGTCGGGGCGCTGAGGGAGCCGAGCCCAGCACCGCCCCCCCCGCGCCGCCGCAGCCGCCGGGCCGGCGCAGAGCGCAGCCGCAGCCCCGCCCCACGGCTCCCGGCCTTGAGGGCGGATCTTCCTGTGCGGGCCCGGGCGGGCTCGGAGCGCGGTCTCCGAGCATGAGGGCTTCGCGAGCCGGGTGGTGGCAGTCTCGCTCGCCGCCCAGAAAGCCGCGTGCATCTTGGGCTGTATTCAAAGCAGTGTGGTCAGAAGGATGCAGGGGGTTTGGCCTCTGCTGTGCTCTGGTGATACCCCCACCTGGAGCGCTGCATCTAGCGCTGGGGTCCCCAGCACGGAAAGGCATTTGACCAGTTGGAGAGGATCCAAAGGAGTGCTGCAATATCAAAAGCAGGAACACCTGTCCTATGAAGACAGGCTGAGAGAGCTGGACTTGTTCAGCCTGGAGAAACTAATGCAGAAACCTCATTGAGGCAAACTTGTACTTAACGAGGGCTTATAAAAAAGAGGAATATGGGACTTTTTGCAAGGGTGTAGGGGAATAGGCTTAAACTAAAATATAAAATATTTACATTAGAGGTTAGAAATAAATTCTTTGGGGGTGGGGAGGGCACTGGCACAGGTAGGCCACAGGAGTTGAAGATGCCCCATCCCTAGTAACACTGAAGGCCAGGTTGGATGGGGCTCTGAGCAGCTTGGTCTAGATGAAGGTGTCCCTGCATATGGCAGAAGGGTTGAACTATTTGAACTCTAACATCCCTTCCAACTCAGACCATTTTAGTGTTCTGTGAAGTCTCATGTGTCAAGAAAACTGACTGTAGACTTGATGGTCAACATGACTCCCTCAGTGTGGAAAGGCAGACACCATGGATTGCCAGCTCAGAGGCAACAGCACACCCTGCTGTGGCTCCATGGGGGATAATCTGCATCAGCATCAGTATTTGGGGATGAACGGCATGAGTAACAGCTGGAGACATAGCTATAAGAGATCAGCATTCTCTAAACAATACAGGAATTACTGGAATTTAGATTGTCCTGGTTTCAGCTGAGATGAAATTACCTTTCTTCCAAGGAGCTGGTACAGTGCTGCTTTTGATTTAGCAGAACAACGTTCTGTAACATACTGATGCTTCAGTTGTTGCACCATAGTACTTCATATAACAAGAGGGGGTTGGGCAGGAGGAACCCTCCACTGCTCAGGGACAGGCTAGGCACCAGTCTACCCATGATGAGCAGTTGCGTTATGCTTTACTTGTGGCTCTTTGTTTTATTCCTCTCTTTTTTGTTACTATTTAGCTTTTTTTTAATTATTAAACAGTTATGTCAACCTGTGGATTTTTTTCCAATTTCCCCTATCCTATGGAAGCGGGTGTAGGAGTGAGAAGTATGATACTTGCTAGATGGGACTAAACCATGACAAGGTGAAATACAAGTAGGGTAAGCTGCCAATGTATATTTCATCACCTTGAAGGAATGGCCTTGATTCCCTTAAAGCAGTTATTGTTTGAAACTCACCTTTGTTCCTACCTTCTGCCACCTTTCCCTAATCACAATCTTGATTGAAAGTTACAAAAGGAAAAAAAAAAAGTAAAAAAATGCAAAGATACGCATTGTTAATTGTCGCTGCCCGCTCGGCCCTTCACGCCTCGGCTAGCTCGTGCCAAGCGCCAGCGGCAGGAGTGGGGAACCAGGTGAGCACTGTGTGGCTCAACCTGGAACCTCTAGAGCTCCTCTGGGCTAGGGCTCTATGACAAGCAGGGCGACTCGAGGTGTGGCAAAGGGAGAGAGAGTGCTCGGAGTCCTCCAACTTCCCAGGAACAAGTTTATTCT
>NC_031799.1:11348193-11394049 GCF_001522545.3 Parus major
GATGGATGGGGAACAATCTGGAAAGGAGGGAAGGGTTTACAATGATTGATAACCAGGGACAAACCATTCAGGGATAACAGGGGAGCAACTGGGGCAAACCAACTTAAACTTAACAACATCAAACAAACATCAAACGAATAAGCGGCAACAGTTAATGAGCAATGTTTCATGTTCATGTTGGTCTGTTACTTCACTGTGTTTATCATACTTTGTTTCATCTACTGCATTAACCCACCCTTCTGTCTTCTGATCCTAGTTTTCCACATACTTCCAAATTTAAATTGGGAAATGGAACCTATCCTTTCTCCATCTGAGAGTAGAGCTAGTGTTATAAAAATAAAAGGTTATGTGTGTGGAATTACCTACTGTCATCTGAAAAATACCAGCGGTCACTTGGGATACACTTTGAAATACTACTACTTTGATAAATTTGCAGTGTTGCCAGGGGGATCCTTATTCCATTAACTGGAGAATAAACCAGAAGACCTGAACTTCAGGTCTGTGATTTGTGTCTGTTCCAAACTTTTCAGTTATTTCTCCAAATCTGAAAATAGAAATCTGTTTAGTAATCACATAGAGTACAGAATGTGGCTGAACACAACTTTTTTATGCAAATATTGAAATTTAATTAAATACATCAAGCAAGACTTTGGACAACATTTGTGTGAAGAGAACTGCACTAGGATGACAAGGGTAAACACATGACATCCTTGATATGAAACATAGCTTAGCAGAAGACAATTTCTGATACTTAAAGATGGTGTATTTTTATTGCTGTGCCCAAGTTTGGTTAGCCCAGGCTAGCCCCCAGCACAGCAGCAGATGTGTGAGCCATCCCCAGAAAGCTGTGCAATCAGGGGTACGGCTGATGAGTTGTGTGCGTCAGGCTGGCACACTCCATGGCTTTTGGCAGTAAAGAAAATGCCGACGACAGAGGTTAAGGACGGAGAGGAGCCTTTGGTGTGAGTCCCAGAGAGCTTTATTCCCCAGGGGGATCAGGGACCAAAAAGCCCTAAGCATGGCTGTGCTCAGGATTTTATACAACTCAAAATCAATAGGTGGGTACAAAAAATTAACCAATGGAGAATCCAAGAGGGAGGAGCAAGGGGGGGTGGATTACAATGCAGGGACCAACAGGGCAGAGAGGACCAGTCACCTAGGCCAATGGGGCTTCAAGGGTCAGGAGATGGACAGGGAAGGGTCTAGAACAAAGGACAGAGTTTATCATTATGGACAAGGAAGGGTCTGGAATAAGGGGCAGGTCATATAGTGACAGGCAACCAGGAGCTTGAGGTGATTGGACAAGACAGGGATTGACATGGACCATTCTGGAAAATAGGGAAGGGTTTTGGGGTGAATGACACAGGAGAAAGGTGGGAAGGGCTTAGGAAGAAACCATTCCATTTTCGGGGGGAAAGGTATTCAGGAACAACCAATGGTATAAACAATTAAACAATTAACAATAAAAAACACACCACCAGAATTTGGGTCTTGTTGGATGAGAACAGTGACAGCTAGCCCAATGTACATGGGCCTTCAAGAAGGTGAGAGGGGATTCTTGCCCACACACGTTCACCGCAGATCAAGAACATTCCCTTCTCTAATTTTAAGGGGGTGTAATTTTCTGTGGATGCCATTTTCACATGACTTATATGCTTACACCAATTGGCAGCATTATATTCTTTTTTGTTATGGATAATTGAAGTGAACATGTCTTTTTCATAGGGGACATTATACATGAACTGAACACAATAAAACACAGGGGTGGAACCTAAAATTTCAAATCCTTGAGGTTCATCTTTGCCTAAGGATAGGGTTTTCTGCCAATCCTGCCATGAAGTAAGGGGGCTTGCTATGGGGACTTATACTTTGTAAGCAGCAAATGAACGAGTAATGTGGTGGGGAGGTCTCAAATTATTAGTGTCTCTATGCAAAGTTTTCACATGATCAGGGAATTCTTCCGGTTTAAAAGGCATCCTCGCCAGGAAGGTTGACACGGGGTCATCTGCTGCTGCCGTCGGCAGGCACAGATGGTCTTGGTTCAGTGCCTGGGGGAGGGTGATCCAGACATTCTTCCTTGGTAGACGGACAATCCACGCTCGTGAGGACTGGTACAGTAACACAAAACTCCAAAAGAGTTTCCATGACATGTCAGGGAACAGGATGGTGTTTTTCTGGGGGAAACAGAAATACATTATTACTCCAGACATTGAAACAGATACATAAAGGAGTCAAGTAGTGGATCGGGTTCTCCTTTTCCTGGGCACTGGCACCTGCAGAGCAATGCCACAGCCATGTCTTTGACTGACTCGACTGGTCGTAACAATGGCTTTGGAATATAGGGCTTAACCCACTTCTGGGGGACCCACCTCACGTTTCCATGTCACTAATTCATGTGGGTCCTTGATGTCCCTTTGCTGTTTCCCGATTCTTTACTGGGGGACATTCTCTTTGCTCTTGCTGACTTTTCTTGCTGAAGTGCCTGACAACACATGGATTTAAATTCTCAAATGAGCAAGTAAGGAAATTTAGGGTGAACAATGCCTTCAAGAGCCTTACTTGAGGTGTATCTGTGGTAGTATTGCCCTGCTGCTGCCCTGGGACTCATTTGAGCGATTGATGGGCTTGCTCAGTGACAGCTTGGCCTGTCGGGGAGTAAGGGATGCCCGTTTTATGATTCACTCCCCATTGCTGCAGAAATTCCCTGGAGGCCTTGGAGGCATATGTAGGACCATTGTCTGTTTTAATTTCCTTAGGGATCCCCAGAAGGGAGAAGGCCTGCATCGGGTGTTTCTGTGGATCAATGGCCTTCTCCCCCATGTGGTCAGAGGCATAGACTGCTCCAGAGAAAGTGTCCGCTGACACGTGGATCTACTTCAGCCTGCCAAACTGTGGGATGTGTGTCGGGGCCGTCTGTCACACCTCACAGCTGTTAAGGCCTCAATGGTTTACCCCTGAACCTAACAATGGAACAGCATGCCTTTGACAGCTGGGACATGTAGCCACTATGGTCTTGGCATGGTCCTGTCTCAGATGGAATTTGCATACCAGGCCAAGCATGATTTGATGAAATTTCTGATGGCTCAACTTGGCCTGCTGGAGGATGTTTGGCAGGCTGGCCATCTTGACCAGGCCAGCCAGGGCATCTGCTCTTTTATTACCTTCTATGATGAATCCTGGCAAATCAGTGTGTGACCTCACATGCATTACATAGAAAGGCTGTTCTCGGTGGGAGACAAGATGGACTAATTTTGAGATCAGCCTAAAGAGGCTAGGATTTGAGACCTTCTTCAAAACAGCATTTTCCACTTTAGACACTACCTACCCCTGCCACATAAGTTGAATCCATGACTAGGTTGAATGGCTCAGAAAACCTCTTGAAGGCCCTGACAACTGTGGCCAACTCAGCAATTTGAGGTGAGCCTTCAATTTCCTTAACATCCATCTCCCACTGCTGAGTTTGAGGATCCCTCCAAGTTATTACTGACTTGTGAAATGCTCTGGACGCGTCAGTAAACACTGTCAGAGCAGTGTCAAGTTTGATGAATAGCCAGTCTGGTGAACTAAAAACTGTCCCTTTATTGGGAACGGAGAGAAGAACAACAGACTCTCTCGTGGAGTTGAACTGGAGAAGTTTCTCTCCCGGTTCATTACCTCAGCTCATTTTTATAGACCGATACGTGAAAATACAGAAAAGTAAAACTCTTACTGACTAGTAAATTAACACATCACCATCACTGGTCAGTGGGTTTCACCACCCCTTGACTTTCTCTTGCAAGAAAACAAAGACAAACAGCACCTGCAAGGCAGCTTTCTGTCTCTGAGGATTGTTTTAATTCCTCCCTATGAATTCCCAGGCCACTTTCCCAGGCAAGACTGAGAAAGCTATGCGGCCTGCAGTTTCCACAGGCACCGTGCTCCATGTTTCAGAGTTAGCATCCACAAAAGATGAATGATTCAGGGAGCTTGAGCCTGAAAGGTTCATGTACCTTATGTGTGACTACCTGACCCAATGACAACGGTGGGCCCCTGCCATGGCGGTGGTTGATGGCAGGGGTGCCGCGACTACCCTGAAGAAGCTGTCCAAAAGGACCGCTCAGGAGCACTGGCACATCCTTTGCCTGGCAAGTGGTCTCTGCTCAGCAGTAATCAGCAGGTGATGGAGGAAGAGAGACTTGAGCTCTGTATGGTTTTCCACTGAGCAGTAGCCTTTATTGAAGCAGGGCTGTCAGTGAAGGGAGCTAGTGACAGCAGCTCCTCAAACTGGGGAAAAACTGGGGTATATATAGGGAATGAGAGGGGAAGGGGAAGCTTGGATACATGTATTGGGGTGGATTCATAGGGAGGGAAACCAATGGGGTGCAACATATTAACATAACTCAAAGATCTCTGGGAGTGACACTTTTCTCTCTCTGAGAGCAAAGTGCCTCGCCTAGGGAGAATCCCTCCAAGGGAGAGCCAGGATTTCTGAATTGGCTGGTTCTCCGGCCTCCATTTGAAGCGATTTGCTTTCTACCTGCCTTTCCACTTGTGCTCACAGCCAGTCTACACAATCTAGGAAGGGCTCATTGGGCATTTGTTTAATATTCAGATAATTGGCATGGGGCTCCTTAATAAAAAGTAAGTTAAAAGCTTCCTCAGCGGCCTCTTTGATTTTATCTAGAACAGGCCTGGGTATTCCCCAGGTTTGCTCCCCAGACTGAGCCCAATCACCCTCACCGCATAAATGATCTATCATAAAGATGTTCTCATCTGTGTCAGCCGCAGTCTCTTCACAGTGCAAGAGCTCAGAAAACATGGTCCTTAATGATCTCTTCCACGCTTGTTTACACAGCATAAATCCTGCTGGAGAAGGAAGGCAGGCAATTAAATCTTTTAGATCAGCAGGGTCATTGGAGAAGGCTGCCTGTTTCAGTTAGGGCCTGGCGCTACGGAAGAATTCAGGATGTAACGGAAAGGTTGCAAAAACCCCTCTCTCTAGGATAGTAAGTCCTCCTGCAATTAGCCAATAGCATGTAGGTGTGACATATGTAGATGGGAGTAACACAGTGGACCCAGGCTATAAAATGTTAAGTTTCCCTGCAATAAATCGACATATCTTGCCATCCATCACATTGATGCTGTGGAATATGGTCCGAGCGGCTGGAGAGTGGCCGCCGTGCTGGAGCTGTTCAGGGTGCTTATCTTGCTAAAAACCCAACAGCTGCCTTCAGGAGGCCCTTAAAATACTCACTTCTGCTACCAAACTCCTTCTGAACCTTTCACAAATTTTTTGTATTTTGGTAGGAGAAGGGCTCCCAGTCACGGATCGGACCTCCCCTACCATTGTAAACAACAGGTGCGGCAAGAGGAAGGGCCTCCCATTCTGGGTTCCAGTCCCTCAGCCTGTCATGCCTGTCATATGCAGTTCCCAAGGCGTGGGAAGGGCGTGGGAAGTGGAAGACAGGAAGGGGTGTGTCTCACAAGGACCGCACGACTGGGAGGAACAGCAAGGAGGGGGTCCGCCCCATAGGTGGAGCATTCATGGGGAACAACATGGAGGAGGATTCATCCTCTGAGGGAAACGGAAGAGGAGGATCAGGGGACCGGAAAGGGTTGGGGGGTAGGGGAAGAAAAGGATTCTGGGGAGGACAAACACAAGGTAAGTGATAAAAACACAGGGCCAGGAGACCTTCTTCTCCTGTTTGAAAAGCCTTTATTAGAATCAGCTTTGGGTGGGGGCCCGACGGGTCGCGCGCACACCGCCAGCGCTCCCTAAAGCGACTCAGAGGAGGAGGAATGTGGCTCTGCCTACGGGGTGCAATGTAGGCCACGCCTACGGGGTGCAATGTAGGCCGAGCCGGAGCTCCGTCCTCGCGGGTGCACCCGGAGTCCCCTTTTGGCTCCAAAGTCCAGGGGTGTCACCTCTAGCGAGTCTCTTTCCGGCCACGACGAGGAAAGCGGAGTTGGAGGGTAGTGTCCCTTGATCCCGACCTTAGGGCATCGCTCTCAGTTTCTTTATTCAGTGTTCCGATGCTCCATAGATCGGGTTTTCTGTCCGAGGTGGTGTTTTTCGGCAGGCGATTTGCATAACCCCCAATCGCCATTTCGGGAGGTCTCCCTTCCCCGCCGCCGCTTCGGGAAGTCTCCAGTCGCCATGTTGGAAATCCCCTAACTTCGGTTGTCGTGCTGGGGCATCCCCGACCCCGGGCACGGCAGGACAGGAGCAACGAGGGAACAGCCCGGCACCGGGTCAGAAGATCCCGGGCGCGGCCGGACGGGAGGAACGAGGGAACAGCTCGGCACCGGGTCAGAACTGGAACGCCTGGAACAGAGGCTGAACAGAACACTTGCAAAACCTGGCAGCTCCGGCCACCGGGGGCCCCCGGCCCCGGGCGCTGCCGGACAGGAGTAGCGGGGGGGGGGAACAGCTCGGCACGGGCTCAGAACCGGAACGCCTGGAACAGAGGCTGGAGAGAACTGGAGAGAACATTCGCGCGACATGGACTGCAGGTGGGCTTATTTATATCAGTAAGGGTCTGGCCATATGGTCCCTGCCATCTTGTGCCCTCTGGGGGCCATTTTGGGGGACATGGGGAACACACAGAGCACAGGGAGAACAAAGGGTCTGGGGAGACCTGGGGAGCACTTCAAAATGAACTGTTTTGGGGGATCTCAACTGGGGTACAAAGGGTGTGGGTAAGGTCCCTGGCAGCTTGCGCAGGGCTACCAGGGTCAGGTTGCTGAGGGAGACGTGGGGAGCCAGGGAGACGTGGGCTTTTACAGCTGCCCTGCATATTACAGGTTGCTCCACATGTCTCTCCCAGTAAAGGGGCAGAGGAAGGAGGTGGACTGGTTAGGAAAACTGGGGATGAACTGTGTGGCTGTTCCTCCACTTCCTTTTTCTCTGTTAGTGCAGATCAAATTAAAATGAAAAGTGGAATCAACTTAAAAGCTGTTTTGTCCTCCTGATCTGCCAACACAGTCAATTTAACACCCACCACATTCCAAAATGCAACAGAACTAATCTTTTCTGGGGATACCTGAGGGTAATGGAGGAACAACCACTGAACTAAACGTCTAACCAACCCCTGCGAAAACCTCTTCCCCCCACCTTCAAGGACTCCCACAACTTGGAGGTAAATTCCCCTTTGCTGAGCTGACAAACGTGCACCCATTTTATAAAACCACCCATGTTATATAAGTCAGCTCAGTTTACCCTACTGCTGCCCACAGCAAAAGGGAAACACAGTAACTAAAGATAAGGGTCCAGCAGCTTACAAGGGAAGAGATACTAATCCACAGCCAACTGGGCTCTCAAACCCCCTGTGGCTTTTAGGCTCCTGTGCCTCCCCAGAGGCAAAATATCCTTCCCTGCATACCTTTCCTCTCCCTGAGGAGACTCATCACAAAGCTCCACTGGACAGGGCGTGCTGCAGATGATGTCCTCTATTTGGAGGTGATCCCTGGTGCATTGAGGGTTGCTGCCTCCATCCATGGGAGCACCGCTGGACAAAAACCAGCCTGCCACTGCCAGGGTAGCTGACAACCAAAGAATTTAACTGCGGTCCACAGAATGGCCACACGATTCCTCCGTGAGGTCTCAGAGCTGCAGAAATCCACAGAGAGGCCCCAAATTGGATGCCTGCTAACATGGCACCAGAGTCCTGGCTAGCTTGGATATAGACTGCAGCAGCCTGCCAAGAGTAGGCTATGGCCTGGGACGTTGATTATTCCCAAGGCCAAACCTTAGGAGCAGCATGCAGCCACATGTGCTCTACAGTGCTCTGTGCCCAAGCAGAGGTAGAAGGGAAGAGGAAGGCTATCGCCCTGAAAACTCAGCTTCTGAGCTTGCTAACATAGTTTTCTAAAGACTTTCCCAGGACAGTAACTGTAAACATAGATATGTGTGCATTCTTTCTGTTACACGTCTTGTAATGGGCACCTCTCATGGCCAGTGCAGTGAGAAAGTGTTATCCTGACCATCCAATCCCTGGCCATGTTCAGAAGACTATAAATCCTGGGAGGAAAAATAAACTCTGCTCTTTCTCACACTACACCTCAACCTGTGTCCGCGTGATCTATTGATCTTCAGCGGTAACAGAAGGCTCTTGATATAAAGTTCCCAGTGAGGATTTTTTTAATGGCAGAGGGGGAGAGGTTCCACACTGGAAGGGTTCAGGAATCAAAGAGCCCCAAGCACCCCTCTGCATGGGTTTTTATACCAGGAGGTTTCAGGGGGTACCCAACCTGATTTTATAAACAATCAACCAATAAGGAAACCAAGGGGAGGAGCGAGAGGAGGGGATTACAATTCAGGAACCAATAGGGAAAAGGGGAGGAGAGGACAGGTCACGTGGGCCAATGGGGGCCTTGAGGGTTAGGGGATTTCCAAAGGGGTGGTACGATCATGGATTGGCCCCAACTGGGGATTGACAGGGAAGGGTCCAGAAAAAGGGTGAAAATTTATGATGATGGATAGGGAAGGCACTGGAACAAGGGTTTGGTTTACGTGATGGGCAGCATAGGGGAGGATACAACTTAGGAGAATGTAGTTGTTTACATTTGCCAATTTAATTTCCCAGCCAACACCCCAAAAAATACAGTGGCTTTAAAGCACTAGCTAAAAAAATCACCAGAAAACGTACTTATTTCTTGCTGTGAGATATGGATTAGGAGAAGGGCAAAACAGGTTTAAAACGTAAAAGGAATAAAGTTTATTAACAAAACTAGAAGAAAAAGAAACCAGAATAAAAGCCCCAGAAACCCTTCTTCCCCACCATCCAACCATTCCCTTGTCTGACAACAGAGACAAAACCTGGTGGTTAAAACAGTACCAACTATACAATAGTCTTTTCATCAGTCTTTGTAAAGGAGGAATTGTCTTTTGTTATTCCATGGAGAATTCTCCACAAGAAAACAGTTTTCTCATGGATTTTCATTCCCCTGATGCCAGCCACCTGGAAAACTCTGCCATCAGGCCCTCCTCCCATTTCACACCACTCCGAGGTGTGTTCATGGGCCATGAACTCAAGGGGTGTCATTTTAAGGATGAGTTATTCAAAGGCAAAGGTTCTCTTCATCTGTCACTGTGATCATCTCTGGGAACAGAAGTTTTTTTTTTTTTCTTCAGGGCCAAGTGTCCCCATCAACTCTCACATCTCTTTCTGTGTTCCAGCATCTGATGAAATTACAAGTACTCCACTATCTGCTCAGATCTACACTTTGAAATACTTCATTCCTCCCAAAAATAAACTTTCATGAATTAAAGGAGTTTTTCAGAACATGATTGTTCATCTCCATAGCCTTAACAAATGAATATTTCAGCTTATTAAAGCATCTCCTCATTCTCTTCCCATTTGAAGCTTGATTCCTTCCTTCACTAACTTTGTTGGTTTTTGTTGTCTCTCTACATGTTGATCACTTTCACTTTATTCTTTCTAGAGAAAGGATTGATCTGCAAGTCTCATCTGGGTAGTGGAAGGGTTAAAATCTTGCCCAGCTCTTGTGGATGTTCATATGATCTGTGCCAGGGCAGCGGCTGGGGCTGTTTGTGATGGAAGATTTTTTGGTGGCTGTGCTGGGGGAGTGTGGCCAGCATCTCCGCAGCCAGGCCAGCACTCAGAGGCAGCACGCTGCGAGCCAGTGGCTTCCCTCCCCCTGCTCGGCAGTCTCTGGTGAAACCCAGCAGCAGCAGAAATTCCAGCCGAGCCAGGAACCGGTCTGACCTGGCAGAGCTGCTGTGCAGGGCTCAGCCCTTCTGGGAAAGGGCTCCTGCCACTTCACAGTTTCCATCCCCCTGCCCAGGAGCCACTCAGCCCCCTCGCCCCAGGCTGGACTAAGCCACGGGGGGAGCGGGGCCAGAGCTCTGATACCTTCCACAGCCAGAAACAGAGAGAAAATTCCCAGGCTTAGGTTTAAAAGGTGGTATTCACAGGATTGATCTCACTTCTCTATGGTGAACAACACTGTCAGTTCTCAGAAATGGCCAGCTATTGGCCAGGTCTCAAGCAGAGAAAAAAACTCCCATCAGCCTCTCTCTCAAAGCCTTCACTTCTGGGTTTTTTTACTTTTTTTCTTAAATACCAAAATACCAACATAGGGCAAAACCATCAGAGTACAATAAAAATAAACATACAAGCATTTTAACTCTCAATGGAATAAAATAAATTCACTACAACAATATTTCATAATAAATGCGCTGTAGAGCATCCAGCATGTGAGAAGCAGGATTGATGTCATTCTCCAGCACTTTTCATTCCCCTTGTTTGAATAAAGATCTTTTGATGGTGGTCTCATGTCCTTGAGAGGCACTGGGAGGAACAGAGTGGAGCAGTAGAACCATGATGGGCCCATACCCTAGAGGCTGAAAACTCTCTTCTAATGGATTTTTTTGTGTACTGTAGAGTACAAAACCTAGCAATCCCCAGGAGCAAGAAATTGGGCAAGGGAGACAAGAGACCAGCATGGGAGATTAGGGAACTGCTGGTTAGATTAAAGGGAAAGAAATGCAAGATAATGAAAACTAGGATAGGAAACCTGAGAAGAGTATAGGGAATAGGGAAAGACTGGTTATGTAGGGATAAGGTGAGGAAGGCCAAGAAGCTGGAACTGAACCTGGCAAGGGACACATGGAATAATAGGAAGGCCTTCTACATGTATGTGAACAAGAAAATGAAGGTCAGAGGTGTAACCCCCCTGAAAAACAGTGATGGGAAACTGTTAACAGAAGAAGGCTGATACTCAACATTTTTGCCTGTCTTCAATGGAAACCTCTCTTCCTACACCTCTTGAGTTGATGGACAGCAGGATGGACACTGGGGGAGCAAAGTGCTACCTGCTGCAAGGGAAGATCAGGATCACGATGACCTAAGGAACCTGAATTTATGTAAGTCTACAGGATGTGGTGAGATGCATCTTAGAGTCCTGTGGGCATTATATGATGTAGTTCCCAAGCCACTCTCCATAATTGAAAAGTCACGGCAGTCAAGTGTAATCTCAGGTAACTGAAGAAAATGTATCCAATCTTTAGAAAGAGAATAAAGAAAACACTGGGAGCCACCGACCTGTCAGCCTCCCCTCTTGCCTGGGAAGATCATGGAACAGGTTCTCCTAGAAACTGTGCTGAGGCAGCTGGGGGAGAGAGAAATTATTTGGGATAACCTGCACAGCTTCACCAAGGGTAAATCATGCCTAATCAACCTGGTATGACTCCAACAGTGGACAAATGAAGGGCTACAGCTGGCATTTGTCTGGACTTCTGCAAAGCCTTGCAGATGGTCCCCTGCACATCCTTCTCTCTAAATTCGAGAGACATGCTTGTGTTTGATGCATGATCTGTTCAGTGAGTAAGGAATTGCTTTGATGGTCACATCCAGAAGACAGTGGTCAACTGACAGACATTAGTGACATGGTGTCCTTCAGGGATCCCAGGTATTTAATATCTTAATGACAAAGGAATTGAATGCACCATCAGCAAGTCTGCAGACGAGGAGTGAGCCCATGGGAACATCATGAGGCTGAACAAGGCCAAGTGCTGGTGCTGCACCTGGGTGAGAGCAGCCCCCGGTATCAGCACAGGCTGGGCATGAACAGACCCAGAGCAGCCCTGCCCAGAAGGACCTGGGGGTGCTGTGGGTGAGAGGCTGGACATGCCCCAGCCATGGCACTCACAGCCCAGAGAGCCAAACGTGTCCTGGGCTGCATCCAGAGCCCCGTGGGCAGCAGGGGAGGAAGGGAGGGGATTCTAGGTGTATATATAATTTAGTGTTTGTGTGCATGTAATAAAAATACATTTTGACATCTTTATTTTATTTTATTTTAACAGATACAACATATTGAATAGGGGAAATAATTTGCTTTTCCCCTTTATTTAAAATGAAGAAAAAGAAAAAAGAAAATATTTTTGAAATAGTCTTTATATCCCCAAGGCAAAGATCACACAATGTATTTTATTTCAACAGTATAAAAAAAAGAATTCTGTTGTCAAAAAAACAAGCAGTAGGAAAAGTGAAAGAAATTCCATTTGTCACATTAACATTCTACAATTTGTAGATACTTTTAGAATAGCACGAATACAGGCCACGCATTTGATAACCATGGCAGGAGAAAACTTTTTCAGGATTTTTTTTCTGAGGATTTGTTCATTCGCAGTTCAGTGCCAACATCTGAACTTTTATTTCAGTTTGTATTACCTGCACTAATGATTCTGTTCTTGTATTAGCCAATCAGTGAAGCCGTTCTAACTTGGCCTGTAGAGATTTAAAATTCCCAATAGTAGTCTGCACCATTAGTGTGGGGCTCATAGACTGAAGTTCAACCAGGTAGCAACTAACAGCATCTAAGCAAACATTTGTGAATCGTCGCCTGCAAAGAGAACACAGAATAACAATAAGCTCCTTTTTAATCCCATATCTTAGAATTCATCTGAACTAGAAGATGGACATTCTTTGAGTTGCAATGGAATAGCGTATCAGTAAGACACCTGTCAGCTACTTTTAAATATGTAACTATTCATTAAGAGAAATTTAGTTGTGAGACCTAATGCCTGTGACTAAGGCATAATGGGAAAATAAATGACCCATTATTATTTATCTGATATTAAATACAAACTATAAAAGCATGGTACAGCTTATAGCAATGTGAAATATTTAGATACTACTTTAGATATTATTATGGTAAATGTATTAGTTTATATATTATATAATTTAGCTAGCAGTTTAAATGTCTTAAATTATAATCAAATCTCAATTTATGTATTATCTAAGTAGGTATTAAAATTGGACAGCATTCACTAAAGTTCTAACAGAGTATTTAAATCAGCCAATCATAAAAGACCAATAAAGATAGATAAAAGACAGAAGTAAACTGTATGTGAACAGGGAATATGTATGTACATATTTTTCAAAAGAAACAGGAACATTTATGTTTAGAGGAGTCATCAATTCTGCCTAGTTCTGCTTTTTGTTTTTGAGACAAGATAGCTCTGACTGAAGTTTGTATAGTCTATTCAAACAAAAATTGTCAAAGCTAGAGATGGTATGCAGGCAACTTTTCCAAGTACATAGCTATCTTTTTTCGCTAGAAAATTTTCCTATTATTACACCTAAATTTCTTCCTGATGTAAATTAAGCTGTGTTTTAGTCTTGGAGACTGATTCATCATCAACCTCTTACAAACAATTGAGAAGACCAATCCCAAAGTTTGGTCTTCTCTCTGGAGTAACTCACAGCTTCTAGAATATGTACATGAATCATTTCACTGTTTCAATCACAAAATGCCCAATTCTTGTTTACCCCTACTTTCACACATTGTATCAGATTTGTCTGAACTAGTCCTTAAAGTATATTGCCAAAAATTGTAAGTTTCTCAGTTCCTCATGGATCTTCAGTAATGTGAAGAAAATTACCTTTGTGGAAGTAGTTTATAAGGGAGAATCTTACAAGTTTCTACCAAATGGTTTTGAATGACAAGTGTTAGGAATAAAGTACTAAGTTCATGCAAAGGAAAAGAAGAAAAGCTTTGTAATTGCTGAAGTGAAATATTTTAGAATATTTTATGTTTCATTATTCATTAGGATATAGCTATCCTTTTACCTCATAGGTACTCTGCTTGGATCCTGTACATATCCTGATAGTAATACATGAATACACTCTAAGAGGTGCAAAGGCTTTTTCATTCTACTCCAATATGGATCCTAAAAAAAAAAACCCAAACCCACAAAATATTAAGTACACAAATATTAAGGAAACAAGACAAAAAAAAAAGCAAGTTGTGTGTACAGCAATTGCCAGCTGTAGCACCTCTTTACTATACCAAAAAAGTTAGATAAATGTGAATTCTACTTTAATCTATATTTAAGCCTACTTTTAAATGTTATTTTAAATTACATGAGAATATACATAGATTTAACTCAATTTTTCATTGCCACAGAAGTCGAATCTCTTTGTTTATTGCATCAATGGATCAGACAAGACATAGAAATACAACAAATTTTAATTATTACTAGGAAATAAATGAAATTAATATATCCAATATAGGCTGTTCTTTCTGCAACATAAGGATTTTAATCCTATTTCATCCTGAACTAGCACCACGTGAACTAAAAGAATTAACAAATTTCCTCATCATGCTCTAGGACCGAAATTAATAAAATCCACACATTTTATTCACAGGGAGAAAATGCAGCTTTTAAAAAGCCTTTGAGTAAAGAAAGCAAAAATTTGAATGTATATTTTGTTATATCCTTCCTTATATTATTTCATGTTTCCCACTAAGGAGAGACTTTGATAATTTTTATTTTGTGCTGTTTTCCTTACCCGTGCTTTGAACAGCTGGTCATATACTTCAAGCAGCCTTAGCAATGGCACTCCAATTTCTTGCATGGTGTATGTTACAAAACCTACATCCCAGTTCAAAATGCAGACTTGCTGCTCTAGAAACTGCACTAGAAAATCTGAAGGACATAAACGAGGGAATATTTAGATTCCAACTTGTTACTGGGGGTCTAGGAAACAAATGCATTTAAAAGTCATTTACTATCAGCAGTGTATGGCAGGAATTACTCATACTTAGTACTTTGTTACGGTTTTGCCATGCAACTATGCTGTTAAGAAAAAGTCAATAACTTTTGTTTCTACACAAAACACATACTATCACTACATTTGCAAGTATGGTCAGCGTAACTACTGAAGTTTGTTTAAGTGCCTGTAACAACAGTGAATTGGTAAGCACTAAATGTTCATATTTAATGATGTTGCACTATATTTTAGTATTATAAAAGAAGATTTACTGCTAAACAATATATTTGCCAGGTTTTTATATAATAGCACACGGTTAAAACATATGAGCATCAGAAAAGTAGAAATTCTAAAAATAATCCAGAAATCTCCCAAATTGTTTTCAGAATCTACCCTTTCAGATGGCAGATGGTTTATATAGAATTTCAAGAGACAGCAGATAAATGTGCTTGCTTCAAATCTTAAATGTATAAATACACATTTTGTACTTTGTGCTTTGACGCAAACAAACCTTAGTACTTTCTAAAACAGTATCTGCACAGCTATCCAAAAGTAACTGCTGCTGCTGCCTAAACTTCATTTATTTCCCGTTTCTTTTGAGATTATAAAATGTGCAATGTTTCTTAGTTTAAAACTTTTAAAATTTTAAACTAAAAAAAACCTGAAACCCATCTATTAAACATCTATGCTTATTTACTATGCAGGCTAACAACTTGCCTAAAGGAAAGTAGCGAGGTGTGCCAGCATAGATCTTTCCAAGCAATGCCAGCTTCAGACAAAGCGCTTGCATTCTGTCCGCAGGGCTTAGAGACACACTGTCGCTCAGCTCTGGAAGTGAAAAGAAAACACTTAGAACTTCAGGAGAAGTTCCACATTTATACAGAATGACACTAAGGCATCTATATTTATAAATAATACATGAAAATCTTACACTCTTGTCAGCAAAAAATCAGCACACGGAAGTAAAACCTTTTCCAGTGTGTTTGCATGTACATTTTTAATTTTTTTTGCTTCCATGAAGTTTGAAGTTTGTCCTGGGGTGATTTTATGATACTGGTATCCCCAGTCATCTGGTTTATGTTATATATTAAGTTCTGCACCTTTAAGACTGGCTGTGAGAGCAGTGGGGGGAAGAAGAAGCGCGCAGTGTGTTAAGGAAAAACATCACTCCCACGCATGCCACTCCTGGACTGTGGTGTCTGCAGCACGGACAAACAGCGGGACAGAGCTTCACTCTGGCTTTTAGTTAGTTTTAGCTAGCTGAGGCAGAGGAGTTCCCTGGACCTTTGTTTTTTTTTCCCTCCTTTTTTTCTCTTGGATCTGTGCAAGCCTGCTCTGGACTGAACACCCAGCCAAACCCCGGGAGCTCACGCCTGTGGCCCACCGGGGCCTGGGCCTCGGCACTTTCCAGCGCTGGAGGGACTGATAAGAACCTGAGTGAGCCGAGCTACACCACATGAAAAAGACTTTTCTTCCTAGACTGGTCATTCCATCGAACGGCAAGAGGTTTTATTATTTAATATTATTCTATTTCTGTTAAATAAACAGCTTTTTCCACTTCTCCAAGAAATTTTTTTTTCCTTTCCCGGACCAGTTGGTGGGGAGGGGCATTTCCCGGAGGAAATCCCCATTTGGAGTTTTCCTCCCTAATTTGCCCTAAACTAGGACAAAGTTCCACACAAATCTACTTATAAAACCACAAACCAACAAAACTACATTCCAGAACCCCACAACAAACATGCTACCACACAGGTTTTCCCCTAGGTCTCTAACGATGTTGTTTGCACAACATTGGTGTGTTCACAAATGGTGAACTTGAGCCCAAGAACTAAGGGGAAAAAAAGAGAAGAAAAAAAAAATAAAATCAGCAGGAACGTATAGTGGATTACTAACTCATGGTAAAAGATGAGAGATCATCAGAACTCGTACTTGTGAAGACCCACCTTTTTCAATCACTTCTTGCCAGAGAGTTTGCACTAAGATAGGATCAGAATGACCTGCACAATGTATAATTGCAAGCTTACACTCCGACAGCTTAAAAGGGTCAGCAAATTCTCCATACAGCTGAAAGAAAAATTACCAAGCTTTACATTTCATGTAGGATCAAATTAAATTTTAAAAATCAGTTGTTCTTTGTTTTGTCTGATAGCCAGACTAATAAAGATGCAACTTAAGTAACTGTTGTCTATCACAAAATTTCTTTTTGTACATTTAGTTTAATTTCTTAGCTACAGTACTAAGTTTTATATGAATTTGAAATGAAAACTTACTTTTCCAACAACTTTTTCAATGAAGTAAGAAATCTTAAAGACTTCATAATTAAATGTGTGAAAGAAATTAAAATGCTAAAGACTGAAAGACTATTGAAGTACAGAAAATGCCAGTCCAGGGTAACAGACGTTCTGAGATCAGGACTGATAAACAGCCTATTACTCTTCCTAATCAGCATAGAATCATTCTTTGAAAAACAGTTTTTCTCCCCAAATTTGATAAACTGGACTTCAACACAAGAAAATTTCAATCACCTTGGTTATATCCATCAGCTCGGCATCAAGCTGGGAGATTGCATCTTGTACTGAAGAATGGTGGGAATACTGCCGCTGTAATGTTTCTTGTATTTGAAGCTGGATCCTTGCAACCTTGTTGAAGAGAAAAACACAGTATTTCAAGACTGAATTTCATCGGAGTTTAAGAATACACCCAGAATACATTTATTTAAATGTAGAAATGTTGCTGCCTTACACCTTTAAGTCTATTTTCAAATGCCTAACTTTGTCATGTGAGGAAGAAAGCACAGAAATCCATGGTAATAAAACTCATGTGCCAATGAGACAAACTGAAAGAATGCATTTACAGTGTAGCTTAGATTAATACTTTTTCTTACTTCCATTTTCTCTTCTAGTTCATGTAGGAATTCACCATCTGCAGCTAAAGAGGATATGGCAGTAGAACTTTTGGCACTCAAAATGGCACGTGCAATGTATTCAAGACGCTGCTGAAGAGAGATTTCTGTGCTGCAGAACAAATATTCATAATAAAATGAGTACTTAATGTATTATTTCAGGTTAGTTACATTCCAGCTAGATTTTGGGAATTTCCAGATTTTTCTAAATCATGCAGAATATGATCTAACCTCGTAATTCCATCTTTGCTGCAAGCTCAGTTCTAGTGTACTTTTCAATAAGAACTGGCCACTTAGTATATTGTAATTACAGGAAATATGTTGCAAAGTAATGTATAATACAAAAAGAAACATTATCATTTATTTCCACTAACTGCCTAGATTTCAAGCCAGTACGTTTTATTTTTTATTTTTTAGAAAACCTACTTTTCTTAAAATACACAAAAGGTTTTGATTTTAGTTTGTTTTTCCCCAAATACCTCACTATATATACAACAGACCACACATAATCCATACCTATGTAGGTCAGCCAGCTTAGCCAAGACTCTGGCAGCATTACTAAAATTTCTGTTCTTTTCAAAGTATCTCCAGAGTAAATCCATATAGCGGACTTTGTTCTGGTCAATCTTGGTCATCCGCACCAGGTAGGGTTCCAAAAAGGGGGCAGTAACCTGCAGACATCAGAGAGATAACATACTCTTGCTCTTCCCTGTTTCTTAAAGCATTATTACCTCTCTGAGTTCTCTGTGTATAAACAAGCTCACCTGTAACAGCTTGTCCGCCAAGTCAGCTTGTATCAACCAATTGTAAAGTGCAATACTGAAGAGTTCATCTGTTGAACGCTGAGCCAGCTTTAGCATTTGTTCAAACTAAGGGAAGAAAAGGCCAGAGCAGCTACTAAAGAAGTGGTTAATTACTTTAAGCCCTGAATTGTCATACAACAATACTTAGGATCACGTTATTTACATGTCATCATTTCTATGGATGCTGTAGATACTGAGGCAAATTCATGACTAATCTTCACTTCACTGAACTGCTCCATAATTTTATTAAAATAATAAATTCTAGACCCCTTCAAATCACTCTGTTCTCTAGAGTGCAGTCATGACTGTTTTGTGAGTTTCTTACATGGTGTCCAGCTTCTTCATTGCTTAACATGTTGGGGTCAGATGACAGCACTGGAGGACCCGGTTTTTTGGGTACACTGGGAGACTGAGGAGCAGCTTTACTTTGATTCACTAACTCTTGAAGGGTGTCAGTGATACACTTGTAGCTGTTCAATCTGTAAACAGAGCAAAAGAAAAGCCTCGTAATTTTATTGCAACTGTCTATGAAATATTCTTTTCAAGTGTGTTATTTTATGCCTTTGTAGAAAGTTAATAACATTTAAAAAGGTCACAGATTATTATCAGCTGGTTGTCACAATCTAGTTTGTTCTCATTCAACTTCTTAAGTATTTCAGATTTAAATGCTGCCATATTAATCACAGTCAAGGAGCTGGGAAAAATTATTTATATTGTGTCCCTTAGAATAAAATGCTTGTTCATTATTATCCTGCATTCCTTCCCTAAAAGAGCTACTTTTCCAGTCACTTGAAATTAAGCGCCCCATATAATGATCATAAATTATCCTGAAAACTTGCCTTTCTTGAAATGCCTGGAGTCCAACAACATCTTCTTCTGGTTCTCCATTTTTATAGAAATGAAGGCCAAGACCTTGGGGATCTTTCTTTTCAGCAGCTGTAAGAGAGAGCTCTACTACTCCCTCATAGAACCGCACTAGGAAAAAATCAAAGCATGTTATCACTGTCCATTATTTTATTAAATTCACAACAAAATGGTAAATGACATCAAACATTCTCATTTTAGCAAGCACAAAAATGCTACACTCTTCATTCTGGTCTATATCATATAAAGTCTACACCTGTTCCTACCCTGTGGCACTTATATGCAAGTATGAAGTTAAGATACTAAGTTACATAAAATGTCCGACACAATATACAATACTGCACAGAGGCTCATTTCTTACCTGTTATATAACTTAAATGTATATGTCACTGATATATTAGCATCTACTGCACTAATTAGGATTCAGAACCATCTTTCAAGCATTGTATTTCTTATAAAAGATACCTGAAACCCTCTGCTTACATAGAACCTAATAATTTTCCTAAAAATATTTTAACCACATATATGAAACAAATAGACACTGCAATATGAAGAAAATGCATAGGATTATTATATTAATATAGAAATTGATTTCTTGGCTGGTTTGTGAAATCTAGCAAGGCTTTAAAAAAGAAAAGGCTGGAACATTTTAATTTTAAGAGCTATTAACCAGTTGTTTGTAGTAAAAAACTAAGTAAAACTGAGTTGAAAGTTAGTATACAAAACAAAAAGAAAAGATAGCATGAAAGGAAACCACAAAATTATTCAGCATGATCAGTGACTGGCTCTTACCCTGCCTGTACTGTGCACAAACATTGGCCAGGTCTACTTGATTGCTGATCTTCTGGTACTCTTTCAGTGACTCCCTCAGCATCTTCTCTTTTTCTATTTTGCTTTGGGCTTGTCGAGACCGCTGAAGAAGCTCATTTGCCTAAATCCAAATGCAAAATTGAAATTATTAACATAAGCACATCATGAACAGATCATGGATACTGTTAATGAGCTATTATTCCAAATTTCAAAGCTGAAACAGCAGAAAGACCACTCTCTCAAAAGCACGCTCTGGTCACTAAGTTTCCAGCAGAAAGACTACAACAGTCTTTCTTAGAAGAGCTGAAGACTTATCCAACTGGTTTCCTATTCTCTCGTCACCAGTTACTTGTTTCAAATTTATTTGAAAAGCTTCAAAGACGTAAGTTCTTTAACACAATTGTCTGTCACAGATTCCAGTAAATCGTAGAATAGATGAAAATCAGGGTATTATGCTGAGAAAAGACTGGAATAAGAAAACATTTTATCAACATAAAGAAGACAGAGTTAAAATTAGAGATCAAATTAGAGTTAGGAGACTATGAAAGTTACAAATGATTGCAAATGCTTCAAATATTTTTTGTGTAATGCTCAGCATTAATCAACTAAAAGACAAAAATATGCCTGCAACTTATTTCTTCAGTTTCTGAAAGTACTTGAGCATAATAATGACTTACAAGCTGCCCAATATACCTCATTTGAGCATGTTCTCAAGTTGTGTTTTGGTGCTGTAAAATCTGGAAATGCACTTACCTTTGAGCACACAGCATCATCAGTGCTATAAAGAAGAGGACAGATATCTTGCAAATGGGCAATGATTCCATCCACAGCCGCATTATCTCTGATGTAACAGTTTATAAGAGATGCAATGAGTGCTCCAGTCAACTCTCTATCTCTAATTACCAAGTCTTTAAAAGCAGTAATCTTTAGCTGTTCTTGAAGCTCCTAAAGATGAGACAGAATTTTATTAGTTTACCAAATCTTTTACTTGACCCTGTTTAGAAATGTCTGAATGTTCCAGCAGCAAAATGAACAGTTTCTAATAATTAACATAAAAAATTCCAATGACTACAATGTACAGCAAAGAAATACATTATTTAAAATACACATTTTATAGCATTAGTAGTAGTAGTATAGCATAGTAGTAGCAAGAGCTACTACTGAAGGCAGTAGATCCCTGGATGCCTAAGGACAGTGAAAACTCTCTTAAACAGACTTCCTCTGCCTTCTCAACTATGTGTCACCTCTGTTTCAGATCTCTCACAGTAAGAATGACATTAGCACTTCCTTTTACTTCACAGGGCACTGTCAGAATGCATACCCTATGAGTCTGTCAAACTTTTTAAAAATTGGAACAGTTTGACTACTGTCATAGATGAAAAAAAAAGTCAGATTCAATAAAAACAGGAATTTGGAAAGTTTGAAGTCTGAACTCTTTATGTGTTTTAAAATTAAATTGCATTAAGGATTTCTAATTTTTTAAAATTTATTACAAATATTTTTGCACATAACTGCCAGTAGTGTCTATATAGTGTCTCTAGATGACACTAACAGCATGATAATATGACTGCAAAAACTCTAGATCTACTGAAGACATAGGAAAACATTTTACTTGTTAAACCATTAGTTAGCTCCTTGTCCAACACTAATAAAAGTTGCCCAAAGCTCCCTAATGCAACAGTATGAAGAGCAACAGCTTTTGTGCCTGTGTAAGGTTTTAAAATTATTCTTTTTGTAAACAAAAAATACAACTTCTCAAATAATCCTATCAAGTTTTATGACAAAATACCTAGTATTCAAATTAATAGTTTTTTTCAAGGGTTGGCTGCCAACTTGACATTAGCAAAGAATGCACAGCAGTAGCACCCATTTGTTTCTACAAGTTTGCTTCTTCACAAACCAGAAGCCTGAAAGAACTGGGATCATTTAGCCTGGAGGCTTAGAGGGCAGTATGTGGGATCTTACTAATATTTTTGCCGAGTGTAGAGAATGCACAGTCAGTTTTTTATCAGTGGTAACCAGTAACAGGACACTGCACAATGGTAAAAACTGAAGCGAAGGAAATCACATCTGAATATAAATCTTCCTTGCTCTAGAGGTGGTTCAACACTGGAACAGGTTGTTTAGAGACACTGTAAAATTTTATCTTTATAGATAATAAAATCCTTACTGGACAAGGCAATCCTGACAGTCCTGGGCAATCTCCTCTAGCTGCCCCTGCTTTGAAAACCAATTAGATTATTCCCCCAAGGCACAAGGGGCAGATGATCTCCAGTGGTTCCTTCCAACCTCAGCTGTTTTTGGTGTATTTCTACTTACAGAGAAGAGCAAGGACTTTATAACCCTATTGTTCTCAATCTTTCACCAAAACAAAGGCAAAGAGTGAATTCTACTTGGTTGGAAAATACTGGTCTATTCAGTACATTTTGCAGAATGTGCTTACGGTGAAAAACCAGTAATTTATGAAACAAAACTCAGTATTATCTAACAATAAAAGTAGAACAATTTATTGTTAGTGACACTTCCAATTGCATAGAATTGAGTGATTATGTCAACACTACATGTCAGTCTCTTAAACATTTGTGACCACATATAAAAAAAACTTGTATGTGGTTTAATTCATATGTTCGTATAAGAAACATTCATATGTTTCTCAATTATTTTAAATTACATTCCTTTGGGAATACTTTGGTAGCAAAAGAAATGAAGGTGATTAGTAATAACAAATTCAAATTGTATTATCCAGACCTTACCTTCTGAAGCTCACCTACAGCAACACTGAATTGGTGCTCACATAGCAACTTCCATAAAGCCAATGCCTGGCAGGTTTTGCGAACAAGCTGCTGGATGCCTTGAAGCGAGGTCTTCTCAGTTAGCTGTGCCTCAGCTGAAAAACCACAGATTGTCAGCAAGTAATTCCTTCACATATTTCAACTAAGCATGTAAGTTTTTGAGGTTTTTCGGTAATCATCTCCTCAACTTTCAAATTTTTTTTTTCTCTTCCATTGTTGATTAATGCTGTCTAGATCTCTCAGGAGAAAAATGCCGTACTAACATTGCCCCAAAACAAACAAACCCTCTGTTAACATTTATTTCAAATTATGCAACAAAGGAATTGTAGTCTCTGAAAAACAAGTATGGTTTCCTGTGAATGCACTAGATTTACACATCAGTCTTAAATTTTTACCTTTTGTTCTCCCAAAAATAGCTATTATAAATGTATTTTTGAGGAACATAAAAGGAATCAAAATAAACCCATACATATTCTCTTTTTGTTTTATTACCTCTATTTACTTGCAGAGTAAACAATTACAATTACAGCTGCGGTCAATACTGTCTACACTATCTTTGAGGCAACAACTACTTAAAAAACTGCAACATTTCAATCTGGTAAAATGTATTATACAAACTGAAAGAATAATGTTTTCATACTTGAAACACAGGCAGAACATAATTGCAACAGTTTATGTCCGTACTTTTGAGTGTTTACACTTCTCAAATTAAGTTAACAATAATTACATTATGTCATTCAGCAATCCAAAAGGATTTATGAACTCAGCAAAGAATAAAAATAAAAAATAAAATTATGAAGTGTCTACCAAATCCTACATAATGTCTTACAGAAAAATTTTATATTTGCACTATTAGAAGCCCAGGATTATACCCACATGGACCACAAACATCCTCAATTCCATATGTGCAGCATCAACACTTCCCAATTTGCCTGCATGTGCTGGGCAAAAGCTGCACTGTAAGACAAGAATTCAAATGGGCTGTGTAACAGACCTTGTATTTCTAAACAAAGTTTTGTAGACATTTCAATAACTGTACCTTTGGAAACCTGTACTAGAGTAGTTTTTTAATAGATCATGCTCCCTTGTCTCATAAAATAACTGATTAATATGTGCTATCTTATAAATATGAATCGTAGTGCAGCTAATAAGTACTGTAGTGAGGAGATTAAACAATCTTACCCATAATGGAGAACATTAGGAAGGGAAAAAAGGAGACAAATGAAGCGTGCAAAAAAAATGGCATGATGTTTAACATAAAATTTGTGTGTAAAAAAAGCCTTTTTATTCAGAGAATTTCACAAAAAAAGTGAGAAAGGCAACATCTGAATGCACCATTCCTTGACACTTCCTGTTCAAAAATAATTACATACCATGGTATTTCCTTTGGAGTTCTTGCTGGACTTGCTGAGAACTTCCACCATCAGGACGCATAAAACCCAGGAGCCTCTGTTGTAGATTCGCTGGTGTGCTGAAACTGCAATTTAAAAAAAAACCAAAAAAAGCTAATAGGATTAAAAATACCGAATCCCTTAAAGATTAATCTAACAAACATTTTAGCATCTGAATGTTGAAGCTGGAGACCATACAAACACTTCAACTCAACAGAACACATACTGTAATTTTTCAAAAGCTGGACATTAAATACCACACGTGAATTTACCACAATTAATAATACCTTGGGTTTCCAAGTGCTCCTACTGTAGCAAACTGTGAATTTCTATCCAAAAATTCTTGTAAACCTTTTAGTTCTTGTAGCACACATTCCAGCATACGGGATGGAACACTGCTTTCTATCTGCAAAAGAAAGCAAACTTCTTTACAGAAAGCAAGGTTTCCACACTTCTTTTTCCAAAAAATTAATTTTTAAGCTAATATCACTGAAAAGACAAATAAGAGGATACAACAAATAAACTGTCTATAAGTAACAGATCATTAGAACACAACATATTATACCACATTCATTGCGGTGGCACACATGTAAACAGGCAGGAGTCTTCTGAAGATACACAATATTTAAGATGCTACTTTCTTTGCCCCTCTGATAACTAAATCAGTTATGTTCTACTACTTCCAACTCTGAGCTAGAACAACGATGGAACACTGTTCTATTAACAGCCACAGCCAGAAAAGATTTTATTATGATCATGGACAAAAAATGAAACAGCAAGATGTTAGTTAGAAAAATGATGCAAATTTTTTTAATGTCCTTCCATAACTGTAGTCACTACCCCAAATCACTATAGCATTTTATTTTTAGGGTTTGCCTGGAGGGAGTATGCAGAAACCCTAAGTGGGTTATCAAGGAAGTGACACCAGTACACATGGGGAAAACTCAAAATTGCCAATTTCTTAGAAAGTAATAATTATAATAATAGCTTAAAAAGAAAACTAATTATCAATTAAGAGCTCAACACTTAAAAAAACAATGACATGACAAACCTAACAGTTTCTCACTGGGAATGGAAGTTTAAAAGGACTTCAGAAGTTTAAAAGGACTTAAAAGAAACTTTCAAGAACACAGAATAATTTTTTACATACTGCAACAACTTCTCGATTGCCACTTTTGAAAACTCTCTCCACAACTATACTGCCATCCCAAATATTTCTGCAAAACAAAACAGTTTGTGTTAAAAGCCAAGTCATTTAACCAAGTATTTTTGCAAGTCTTCTATGTATAATTTCTTAAAAAATAAATGGTAAATCTTTGAAGTTAAAAGTCGAAAATACAGATTAATTTCAGATGAAAACTAAATATTAAAAAAACTAGACATTATATAATTATGAATAGTACAGATATAAATAATCAACAAAATTCCAGATTTTAAAGCTTAAATTTTAATAAACTAATTAAATTCATTAAATAGATTAATATGATTCCCTGGAAGCTCAGTGTAAACAAACAAATCTCATACCAAAACTTTCTTTCCCAGTCAGCATGCAGAGAGATCACCAACACATGCAGAATTCTATTTTTGCTTGGGTTGTTTAGGGCTCAACATCCAAGGAAACAGAATCTTTAGTACTGTTTCATTGCTCTGATTTGAGCATTCTGATTAAAGATTGTTCATAGAAATCACTTAAAGACACAACTTTGATCCTGTAAGTCCTTCTGCATTTCTGATTAATCCTTCCGTAGGAATTTAAAATGTACAATTCATAGGTTTGAAAAATAAACATGCAGTTTTCAGGGTTGTGTTTATACACCTGATTGCCTGATTGCAGGCTCAGTATCTAAGCAACTTTCCTGCCCCAGGCATTCAATGAGTGTATTATTATTAAAAGAGTTGCAAAGACAACATGTTATATAGGTAGGTATTTCATGAACACATTTGATTTTTTTAATTTACAATTTAAATGCTATTAATATAGAATGCACCACCTGTAAGCATTAGTGCAAAGAAAAACTGTGAAACAAATTGAGTGACAAAATCTCTTTTGACAAAGACCTCACCCTATAATCCGAGCAAAGTATATGCAGATGCCATTGTGTCTTCCAGAAAATACTATCTCAGGACCCATCATTCCGCTAATGGATGTGCCAGGGTGAGACATGGAATTTCCAGAAGGAAAGAGGGGAGTTGACATAGCAGGAGGGTGTAAACCTAGGGTAAAAATAGGTAAATATTACCCATCTAAATGCCAATGAAAAAGCCTATTTAAAAAAAATAAAAGAGAAAAAAAGGTGTTACCTTGCATAGATGTCAAAATGCTAGGATTAGAATATGGACTATCAACAGTCAAAGGGGAACCTAAGAAGGGAAAAGAAATAAAGGTAAAGTTGTTGAATACAATCCAAAACGACCCCCTCCCAAATCTAAGCCATAAAGTATCCGTACAAAAACAACAAAATTGTTAAATACTTTAAATGTTTTATTTGTAGTTTATTTATAGTTAAGTATCAAATTGCTTTCTTATCCACCAACACTCCACAAGTCAAACAAACGGACACACTTCCTTCAAAAGCAGTTGAAGCAGCATTTTTTCCCCAGCATTCATGTATTAATGTATTGCACACCATCTGTTGTCTGCATTGGATATTATATTGCTCACACACTTTTTGCTGTTCCTCCTGGATACTGAACACCGGTAATAATGCATTTTTACATGGGGCAGATGTACAAACTCTACAGCAATACTGCTAACTCGGAACATTGAGACTGTCTACAGCCTCAAGTTCAGCATGAATATTCCATGTCCTCCTGCAAGTTAAATCTAAATCACTAACTTAAGACCTCAAAATACCACAAACATGTGTGGTCATCAACAAAAAAGTCCACATACCCTTAGCAAGCAAGGTGATGTATCCAGAAAAGGTAAGAAAAACTGGCACTGAAAATTTGACTTTTATCAAAGGATACAGTTTTTGCCTAATTTGTTTCAGTTCTCTCAACCTGACAGCACACAACAGCACAGAGGTTAACACAGTACCAATGCATTCTCAGAGGACACATTGTCATGTGTGCTAAAGCAAAGCACAAACTCAGAGAACAGCAGCATGCAAATGCATGACTAGACTTTGAACAGTGGGAAAAAGATGGAACGAAGTTAAAAGTGTCTGGCCTTTCATTGCTAACATTACTGTTATGTAGTTTCACATGCAAAATTATGAGGTGGTTGAATGAATTTCTGTCAGCAGTGTCTGACCCACCACATGGGACATCCACAATATCAGAACCTTAATTTCACATGACAGTTTTCTACCCTTTGAGCAAACTGAGAAAGTAGCAGAAGAATGGTGCCATCTTCCACCTGGACCTGTTACTGAAGCAAAATGGAAAGATCTAATTTGATACTAGGTTTCAAAGAGCCATTTATGACAGAACTACAAATATATGCAAACATTTAGACTTGGGAAAAATACACTTACTCCTAAAATGAGTCTCCTTGTCGACTATAGAGCTTCCTTGCCAATACCCCCACAGCCTAATTTCATTCTTAGTCTGCTCCTAGCATCTGTTCTTCCCATAGCTCAATCTCTAATTCAGATTTAATATTATATTCTTATGCCTTGCCTTAGCTCGTGCCCACACTGTTACTGTTCCACACCAAAAGGGTTGGAAAGTGATGCCACTGATTCATTAAAGTAGCCACTCTTCTTAAGAGTTTTAATGGTAGTTAAGAATTCTGAAAAAGAGGGTCAACTGTTTTTCCTAAATTTCATCTTAGTTCACCATATTTTTCTCCAATATTTAGGTATTTGGGTGTCACCCTGAAAACTAAGCTTTCTAATCTTGTTTTCATAGTGTTAGTTACTTTCACAGGAAAGTAACTGTAAACATAAATATTTACACATTCCTTCTAAGAAACATCTTTGATGGATGTTTCACATGACCAGTGTAATTGCGAAGGTGGTAACTTAATTATCCAACCCCTGGTCATTGTCAAGAATCTATAAATACTGGAGTCAAAAAATGAAGTTACTTCTTTTCCTGTCATACCACTGAGACATGTTCATATGAATCATTTGATGTCCTTTAGCAACTTTTGGGAAGATGTCAAAATATGCCAATGAAATGGAATTTCTTGGAATTCCAGGCAAACAAGTCTGTTACCCAAGTCTGTTGTGTGAAACTGAATGCCACATGTAAGATGAACGTTAATGAGTTCTTGATAAAAACCACTAATTAATTTAATTCAGTATTTCAGTCAGAATTTCAAACTCTTCATAATGAATTTCTTTTTTTAAAAACACTTCCAATCTGGAATTGAGTAATGCATACTAAGGGACAGCAACTATAGAAATATAAGTGAATCCCAGAGTACAAAAAGGCCTTGATTCCAGGAAGCATCAAGTTCTGAGGAGAAAAAATAAGCACTTTTCTCCTTTGTAAGTGGCACTGAAGACTGAAGCAGAAACCAAATGCTGAAGACAAAGGTTTCAAAGGGAGAAATCACTCCAAATGACTAGTTCATTTCTTGATCAAATTTCTTCTTCCTTCTCATAAGCAGTATCTATAGAGGCACGACAATGACTATGTAGGAAGATACTGTTATAACTACGCAGCAACCAACTAAGCCTCATGAAGTCTGAACTTTATTATTGATAAGTTGTTCTCCAGCTGCTGAAATGACTCTGGAAGTCACCAATGTATACCCTCTTCACAGTGTCTTAACAGGGTACATGCAATATGGACACAATCTGAGATAGCAACCCCCCCACTAAATCCAACAATCACTAAAGAGAAATGGAAAAAGCTCTTGTCATTAACTAGCTACTAAGTGAAAAACACAGTCTATTTCAGACAAAAAGAACACAACTACTTGTGAGAAGACAAAACACAACGTACTCAAGGAAAAAAAAAGCTGTCCAAAACCATGAAATGCTTGCTACACACCTGCAGAAACAGGAGAACCCAAAATAGGTCCAACGTTGCTGGGAGGAGGCAGAGCTGATGGAAATCTCATTTGTGCTTCTCCACCATACCTAAAGTTTGCAAAACCAAAAATTCTCAACATGTCATACACAGCCCATTCAATTTTTTTGCCTTTAAAAATTAACAGCAATTCTGGGGTTCTTTTAAAATGGGGAATAAAAATCCCAGTATAGTTTTTAAGGCAAATTTACCAATTCCAAAGTCAGGCTAATGCTTTAGCATCTTTTCAAGGTTTGCTTCTATAGTGAAGTGGAAAGAAGGGAATAGCTGAGATGACCCATGGCTGTCTTTCTATCATCCACTAGTAATTTCTATTCATCTCTACCCTGTGGTGTTACATGAGCATTTTGCTAAGCCTTCCCTTGCTAACTCCAGAGTTATCATCCACATTTTGTCTCAAATTTTGTGACGAAATTGAATTTAATAAAGAGCAACTATTCACAACCTACTGAGAACAGCTGACTGGCTTCAACACCTGCACAAGTTTTAGCAAGGAACTAGTAAGTTTTTGGGAACACAACACTCCAAGCTGCATATTTTATCATCACTCTCAACAGCCGTATCTTACAAAAAAACTGTTTTTTCTCCCTTTGAGGACAGCCAAGAGACTCACAATATAGGGTCACAAGAACCTCATGAGGTGCAACAATGCCAAGTGTGAGGTGCTGCACTTGGGTCAGAGCAATCCCAGACAGAGCATAGACTGGGAACAAAACTCATTGAGAGCAGTTCCATGGAGAAACACTTAGGAGCTCTCATGGATGAAGAGCTGTAAATAAACCAACAGTGCCCTAAAAGTCAACACTATTCTAAGCTGCATCAACAGAGGAGGGTCAGGTGATTCTCCCCTTCCACCCCATCTTTGTGATGCCTCAATACACACCCCCACTGCATCCAGCTCTGGGGTCCTCACTTGAAGAAAGACTTTGGACCCACTGGAGCAGGTCCACATGAAGCCATGAAGAAAATCAGGGTGCTGGAGCAGCTTTGCTGTCAAGACAGAGTGAGAGCTGGGGTTGTTCAGCTGGGAGATGAGAAGACTCTGGGGAGACTTTATAGCACCTTCCAGGACTTAAAGGGTGTCTTATAAAAATCAAGGGAGAACAACTTTTTACAAGAGCAGATATCGACAGGACAGAGAATGATTTTAAACTAAAAGATCAAAGAGATTTAGGCTAGGTATTAGGAAAAAATTCTTTACTGTGAGGTAGGTGACGCACTGGAAGAGGTCGGCTAAAGACAGTGAGAATATTCGATTTATTAAAGTATTGAAAGCCAGGACAGATGGGGCCTTAAGCAACATTATCAAGTGGGTAGTATTCCTGCCCAAGGCAGAAGGGTTGACACTAGATGATCTTTAAGGTCCCTTCCAACCCAAACAATTTTGTGACTTTATGTATACACCAACTTCTTTAAGGCAGCTAATGAAAATATACATATTTCCACCATACCAAGGATATGCAGCGATATATGGGTGTCCTGGGGTGATTTTTATGATGTTTGTATCCCAAATCGCCTTGTTTATGTTGCACATTAAGTTCTGCACCTTTAAGACAGGCTCTGAGAGCAAAAGGGGGAAAGAAGTGCGGTTTGTGTTCAGAAAGAGCACTCACTGCCCCCTGCTCCTGGACTGTGCTGTCTGCACCACAGACAGACAGTGGGACAGAGCTCTCCTTTGCTTTTGGTTAGTTTTTAGCTAGCTGAGGCAGAGAAGTTCCATGAACTGTTTTTTTCTTTTTATTGGATCTGTTCAAACCTACTCTGGACTAGAAACCCAACCAAACCCTGGGAGCTCATGCCTGTGGCCCACTGGGGCCTGGGCTTCAGCACTTTCCAACGCCAGAGGGACTGATAAGAACCTGAGCAAGCTGAGTTACACCACATGAAAAGGACTTTTTCTGGATTTGCCATCTCATCAAACAGCGAAAAGTTTTATTGCTTAGTATTATTCAATTTCTGTTAAATAAACATAACCAGCTGGGGGAGGGGCTGCTCAAATTTGTTTTCTGGGTTAGACTTTAATCCTCAAGAGTGGAAGTTTATACTTCATCACTCAAATTGTACTGCAAAAAACAAACTGAACTAAACAACAACAATCATAGCTGAAGCAACCAACCAAAACCACCACCACTACCACCAAAAACATCAACACCAATAACCAAAAGTCACCAGGACCTGAACTGGCAGCAGGTTAAAAAGCCTGTACAAGTGTTTAGTGACCATAATGATCCTGAGTATAATATTCAGAATGACAGACAGAATTAAAACTTACCTGAAGAATGCTCGAGTAGCCCAGGCAGATACTTCTCTATCATGTGCAGCACTAGAGCAGGCCAAAATAAGGCAAGTGGCACAGGCCTGATCCTCCTAGAGCATATTACAATGTTAGCGTGGTGTCTTACATTAAGTTGATAAGAAATGTATAGAAGCTATATTCCTTGATAACTAAAACAGCAAATACTTTCTGCATAATTTCATTTAGAAGCCAGGGAAATAAGCTCTTCCTAATTATAAACAAGAAGTGTATCCTAGCAAGTTATTCCACTGTATCAGATAAGTTTTTGCTATAAATTTTTTGCAAACTCAGTAATACTACTGGTAGGGAACAATCTCTATGCCTAGCATTTAAGTATGGCTAAGACTTATGCAATTTCTACAAACACAAAAACATAAATTACAATAGTGTTTGAAGAAAAAATACTGGTAAAAATCAGTGTTTGCATATTCTAATAAGCTGTTACAATACCAGTCATGTCCCCTCCAAGGACAAGAGAACAGATTACAATAAACACTCACTACAGATACTACACAACACCAGTCATGTTAAAATTGTAATCCACAATAACCTAACTTCTGATTGTTTCTTGTTTACCTTAAGCTGCTAAAAAAAAAGAATACCCAGACCAACACATTTCTACTGGCCTTCAAAATATAAAAATCCCTTTGGATGTTTTTTCATAGGAATTCAACTTTTTTAGAAACTTTTCCTCTCCTGCTCTCAGATGAACTTCATTCTAAACCAAGAAGAGCACTACACTTCTGCATGCAAGACAGGAATTTCAGAGAAAGTGAATTACACATTTTATTTTAGATTTCTCATAAAATGAGAAATTATTTCTCTATACAATATAGTTTCATGTAGACAAAAAAAAAAGAAAAATTTACCAGCTACTTTAACTGGTAAATGGAACATTGACCAGAAGGTTGCAGCAACAACAAAAGGATGACAAGTTTTCTATTTTTCATAACATATCAAAAGCTCTTACCTGATGCAACTTGAAAAATCTCTCAATCTCTTCTCCATCTCCACCTGTATTGCTCACAAGAAGATGCCGCAGCTGATCAACAGGTCTGAGTTTATGAAACATAAAGCTTCCCTAAAAGTAAGGTAAAGCAAGTGAGACTAAAGTTGTCTTTACTCTGTTTCATCATAACACACCCAATTCCATGATGTTAATATTTGGCATTCTGAGTTTTCCTCCACTGCACCACTGGATCAAAACGTACCTGGTGCCCAAAGCCCAATTCTTAATATCACTAGTGAATCAAAGAAAGGCAGGGTAGTATTGCAGTGGCTATAAACTCTCCATAAACTGAGTTAATATTGCTATTCTTAGCCTAACACAAAGCATAGAATATAAGTATATGCAAGTATATACAGATAATAAAGGCTTCATTCATCTTGCAAATCCTGAAAACTGCCTGGAAGAAAAATACTTGAAGAATTCAAGGCCTGGTAAGACTTCACATTAATCACCTTCCCTGCATTTCCAACTAAATACTGGAAAGGGCCCAATTAATGCCCTTAACAAAACAGCTGCTATTAGACCTGCTTGCAGGTCTAGAGTTTGCAAGACATTAATATTTAAACATTATTATAAATAGTCAAAGATATTGGTTATGATATTGAGCTGCAAAAATATTGCTAAATGTAATCAGAAAAGTAGGAAATTTCACTTATTTTTGTGGGTTTGTTTTCTAAAACCCTCTCAGAAAAAAACTTTTTGGGACTTTTTCTATGACAAATAAGAAATTATTAACTCAAATTTCAATTACCAACAATATTTACTTGAACTATATCTTCTGGGCAGACAGTGACTTGTTTTAATTTCACATAATCAAGGCTAAAATAACTTCCCAAATTTCTATCTGCAAGAGTTTCTGGAGAGCAACAAAAGCTATCATTACACTATATAAAAGAAGTTGATCTAAAACATGTGAGTAAATTTAAAATAGGTACAGATAGTTCCAGTAATCTTCTTCCTGATTGCTTTTCCTGTTCATAATATAATCCTTAAAACATATCTAAAATTAATTATGTACAGGTTTAGATGAGAAGTCTAATTTCATACTTAATTGTTCTGGTAACCTATATCAAGAAAAGTAATACTCACTTGGGCTGAAAGCAGGACAAACCTCTTCGGTGGCAGCATGTGTTGCTGCACAACCACAGGTGAATCAGTTATGGGAATAATATCTTTATTTAGTGGTGTCACGATCTTCTGAACTTTAAATTCATCAATAGCAGAAAGAGCCCAGGAATGTCCATCAACACGGGTTGTCATCTGAACAACAGACAGGTATTATCCAAAGTTTGGTAGGAGACATGGGTTTTGTACATCCATAGTAATATTTTACTATTTACCATTTAAAATTACACAGAATAGAATCTGCTCCTCACACAAGAATACCCAAAGAAAATAAGCTTTTGTACTGTCTAACAGAAAATTACCATCAAATTTACTGTTATATATACACTGCTGCTTTTAGGAGGTAATAATGATAGTAAGGGAATAATATATTGCTTGAGAGACAGGGATAGTGTTTTACATTTAAATGTAAAACAATTTGCAAAGTAAAGCTGCTACAATATAAACAGCAACCATCTACTAACCACATCAGAACTAAGCACCATAAGCATCATGACTTTAAAAGATTTCTTAAAAAAATAAATAAAAAAAAGCTTCAACTGAATTACAAAGGTTTACGAGACTTTTTCAGCTGGCAACAGTACTTCAAATACAACTCAAGAAGAGATGACATTAGTGAAGACATTCCATAAGACTGTGTATGCTAACCAGGAAGAAATGCTGCTCAAGAATAGGCTGCAGTTTTGTTTGGGAAACTTAGCTCCCTGTTGCTGTCTGATGCCTTGGGAAAAAGTTTGCTCTTGGGATATTTATCTCTAAGTTTTTGCAGGAAAGGGATCTGAAACAACTATAAAGTTCCTTTGCAAGCTATTAATTAAAACAGCAGATTAATCAAAACTTGACTATGAAGTTTTTAAAGGTACATATTCCTTCCATTCACTCCCAACTCTGCTATTTCTTCAGTAACGCTGTTTTTGACATGTCACACCTCTAACACTGAAGACTTGAAATGTCTTTCAGAGATTAAATATGTTTTCCGTGAACTGACATATAAGGCAATTAGCCCCCTCCAAACTTTTCTTACAAACCCAATTACATAACAATCAGAAAAATGATAGTCAGAAACCGCACCCCAACACATGAAATAATGAATACATTACGTGCAGATTTGAATGAAGATATGGTATGTAAGTTTAAATAAGGAATCCCAAAGTTTCTATCATCTACACTTATCTGCAACCTTTATCAAATTTTCTACTGATCCTCGCTATTAGGGACTGAGGGCCATGTTTTTCTGTGCTTGTGCACAATATGCAGCATTGCTACAGACAACAGAATTCTCAAATATATTAAGTAGAAGTCAAGGCAATTGCTTTTGACATATAGCTTGCATCAGCCTAGAAATCTATGTTTGAACTAAGGATCCATTCTAAGACAGACTCATTCAGCTTTGTGAAAGTAACCAAACTCCTCATGAAATTTTCTGTGACCTATTTATTTCTTGCAGACAGTAACATTCAGGCATCTGTTATTAGGAAAGAAAATGTAGTATCTAGATATCATCAAATCATACAGAAGTTTGCTTTATACCTGTGTTTCCATCATTGGCTTTTGAAAAGGGAAAGAATCATGATTGACACACCACAGGATGTCATTATCTTCATTTTCTGAAGCTGCCATCAGCAGGACCCCTAGCAAGAATAGCAATAGTAAGTCCATATTAGAAGCAATCATCGTGCGTTAAATGCAAACTCATTAATTCATTCCTAAATTATAAAACTCAATCTTTAAGTTATTATCATACAATCTGAACAGGAAACAGTATCTCCTGGATTTGTATGTCATATGGTACTCCAAAAAGTCACTTTTAACACCATTTGCCACCTAAAACGTAGAACAGATGTTTGTAGGGATAAAAGTAATGGTGACTGTAACACACAAAACAATCTCATCTGAGCCATGTTGCACTGCTCACCTTTGCTATAAAGAGCTCTGTGAACCTTTGCAGGCTTCTCTACATTTGAAGAAGCTGAAAACCCAGGTGGCAATCGGACATGGACCAAAGTTAACATGGAAGGACGAGCTGTTGGATGTTTAAATTGTGACGTACTAAAATATAGTCGGACACCTGAACAAAAGATAAAAAGGGTCAAAACTTTGCAGATACCATTTATCAGTTAGAGTAGAGTGGAATTAGCCTACTTTTTTACCTGCATGTGTGATTGCTAGTAGCTGACAGTCTATGGATTCAGAATTTTCAATCACTGCTATCTGAATAATAGGCTTAAATACAGAACGATCAATTGTTCTGAAAAATAAAACAAAAAAAACCCAATACACTTTTGATCTAAATGCTTCAAAATTGTACTGTGAAACTGTGGGTCTTAAAGGAAGACTCTTGCATTGTAAATGTCACCAACATACCTAGCAATGCTCCCTGCAGCAGAAACTATAGCATTTTGTGAAAGAGAAGTAACCCTGGTCATTCCTTGACCATCTTGTCCCAAATCATAAACCTGCAATTCAACAACACAGCTTAGTGATTTATAAATTAATAAATTCAGCCTCACGTATCAAGAAGTAACTCAAGCTCTACTTTTATTTTGTACTCATGCTTCCACAGAATTGAGGCTACTCTTTCCTCAGAAAAGAAGTAACTGAAGTCTTCAGCACACACATTGCTACAGAAAGATAAACAGAAGGGCCTGACACAGCTACAGAGGATTCTCAGGTATTGAGGTAAACTTACAAAGGTACCTGTACATTATTGCACACAATAGTAACAGATCAAAGAGTCATAAGAAGTCACATACTTGCAGGACTCCTTTTTCTGAGCGGGTGTACAAGATATTTCGAGAGTTGTCAATGGCAATTTGCACTACAGGATCTGGAGAGGGAGGAAAAAATGGAGAACCAGCAGATCAACACTGGACTTTGGAAAGCAAGTTTAAGACAGAATCTCTACAAAATAATGAATTGCAAGTTCACAAAAACTGCACTTTCATATAGGACTGCTGCTCTAAGTGATTTAAAACAGCAATCAACTAATATAACTGCTAGTAAACAAACAACAACAAAAAAATCCCAGAGCAAAAAACTGTAATTTCAAAATAACTTTTCACTAAGCAATGAAAGAGGGCAAAATTATTCACTTATACATTTTTCACATTTATGGTGATACCACTAAGTGCGTATTAATTTTGTGGTACGGATCACTAACTTTAGTCAGAAATGTCACTTTTTCAGCCTTTGCTATCTATATCCTGAACTAAACATGCAATCTGTCTTGATTTGTGCAGTTCTTTTATAATGATAAACCACTGCAAGCGTCATTGACAGTAACTAAATGCTCTGAGTAAGCAATATATTCAGACTGACTTCTTGGTAATATTATTTTAAAAGGTTACATTAAATTATTGGCTAATAAGAACATTAACAGCAGTACTTACCATCCTCTGAGAATGTGAACTGTAGCAACGAAGGAATAAGAAAAGACAGTGCACTCTTTGAATGATTAATTTTTCTACAGCGCTGGCTAAACCAACCTGCTTCAGCCTACAATTTAAAACAAATACAGCATTGAAAGAAAAAGCAAAACAAAAATTGAACTAGGAGCAATATTAAAAAAGTCATTCAAAGGACGAGTATGAAAACAAGTAAAGATCTAACAGCAAACTATAGATTTAATTGAACACAAATGTATTATTCAATTGAAAGAAAACATCATTAAAAGGAAAATTTTGCATAAAAAACTGCGCACAGATGTTGCAATTTGAATTTTTAAATTTGATCAAAACTGACTGCACACTGCTATATCCCACATAAATACTTCCTCTTCAAAAAATGCATCTACTCCAAGTTGTGCAACCAAGACATGCAACACAATTATAGAAGGAAAGAGACTGCAAACTTGACAAGTTTTAGAACTATTACTGCTGTGATCCCACAACAATGAAACAATGAAAAAAGCCTGTGTGTAAAACCCATAGTCACCTGGTATGCTACTTCATATAAGCAGCCATCTTTTCCTGCCAGAAAGATCCTCCCATTATCAGTGGATGTTACTGCCAGGATGTAGGTGTTGTCAGTAGGGAGAGAATACAGGGGATCTGGTAGCAGCTGCATTCCTCCAGATATGCTGTCATTGAGCGATCCAGTACCTTCAGTAAACAAACAAACAAACATCCTTTTTCATTTTTAAGCTGTTTTAATAAATACTACATGTCTGTGAAACATTTCAGACACCAGAAAAAAATTACAGTAAGTTTCATAGTTACTGAATATATTCACGAACAGCTTTTGTCCAGTGTGAACCAAAGAGTAACAAATCCATTCCATGTAGGTTTCCAAGGAAGGAAATGTTATGTTTTTCATTTCTATAGACTGTTCTCTCTTCTAAATCACATTTCAACTTGTTTTCTCCTTTACATCAACATATTATTAAAAAAAAAAAAAAAAAAAAAAAAAAAAAAAAAAAAAAAAAAAAAAAAAAAAAAAAAAAGCAAGATGTATGTTCTCTTACTTTCACCAAACAGATTTTCCTCTTAGTATACATGGCATAAAAACATGTNCTTTCACCAAACAGATTTTCCTCTTAGTATACATGGCATAAAAACATGTTACCAGGTTCTCAGTTTTTATGGCTGGCATACCAATGCCAACGAAGGCTTGCAAAAAAAAAAAAAAAAAAAAAAAAAAGCAAGATGTATGTTCTCTTACTTTCACCAAACAGATTTTCCTCTTAGTATACATGGCATAAAAACATGTTACCAGGTTCTCAGTTTTTATGGCTGGCATACCAATGCCAACGAAGTTAATGAATTCTATTCACCAGTTTCAAGACTCATGTTCCTGTCTTCTCTCCCTCTTCAACATGCCGTTCAATTAATAAGAGCACCTGTTCCAAAAGCTCTTTTTACATTAAACAGGCGAGTAATAAAACTCTATGCTTCTCATGGAGTCCATGATCTAGCAAGTGCACCCACCTGTCCTGGGGTGACTTTATGATACTGGTATCCCCAATCGTCTGGTTTATGTTATATATTAAGTTCTGCACCTTTAAGACTGGCTTTGAGAGCAAGAGAGGGGGAAGAAGAAGCGCACAGTGTGTTAAGGAAAACATCACTCCCCCACATCCCGGCTCTGGACTGTGGTGTCTGCAGCACGGACAGACAGCGGGACAGAGCTTCTCTCTGGCTTTTAGTTAGTTTTAGCTAGCTGAGGCAGAGGAGTTCCTTGGACCTTTGTTTTTTCCCTTTTTCTTGGATCTGTGCAAGCCTGCTCTGGACTGAACACCCAGCCTAACCCCGGGAGCTCACGCCTGTGGCCCACCAGGGCCTGGGCCTCGGCACATTCCAGCGCCGGAGGGACTGATAAGAACCTGAGTGAGCCGAGCTACACCACATGAAAAGGACTTTTCTTCCTAGATTTGCCATCCCATCGAACAGCAAGACGTTTTATTATTTAATATTACTCAATTTCTGTTAAATAAACAGCTTTTTCCACTTCTCTCCACGGAATTTTTTTATTTATTTTTTTTTCCCTTTCCCAGAGCAGTTAGTGGGGAGGGGCATTTCTCATTTGGAGTTTTCCTTCCTGATTTGCCCTAAACTAGGACACACCATAAAAATTATGTTCCCTGTATGTAACATGATTTGAAGATTTAAAAACTAGCAAGGCACTTGTCACATGGGTTTTTTCAAAAATTTTTGAATGACTACTAATAAAACTGCCATGTGTAAATACACAACTGGAAATAAGGGGAGAAGAGAGAATTACCTGACTGTATATTAGAACAATGAAGCCCTAAAATCACAATATCCACAGGAGTAGCAAGGACAAGTAAGTGTCGCACATGAGGCTGGAAGATACCTAAACAAAAAGAAGAACATTTTAGTTTAGAAGCAGCCTGCTTCTTTGATCACAATGATGTAAGCAAATAAATCCATTGGAAAGCCGCATCAACTGATTAGGCAGAACAGTCATACATTAAGCCTAATGATCTGCAGAATTCTTGAATTAGTAAGGAGTATCAGCCAGCAGGCTGACTTCCACTTCATAAAATACAGCATCTTTAAAATTACATTTCTCTTACAAACATGCTTCTTTTAAACTCAACTCACTTGCCAATTCAACTTTGACTTTACTTTTATCTTAGCAGTAGATACTGAAATAACTGTGAGAGCTAGAAACCAGAATCTCATGGAAATTATCACTTGAATATGTAAATTTATAAACAGTATAAATGTTAAAGCATGATGTGGCAAAAAATGCAAGCTTATCAGAGTAAATAATTGTTAAACTACACATTATTCTTGGCTCATAATTCATTTTATAATGTTTCTAGAAGCAAAACAAACCCATACATTCTGTTATGTGTATAAATATACACATATACAACTACAGGTTTTCACGTATCATAGAATCATTGAGTCTAGAGAAAACCTCCAGGACCACTAAATCCAGTCATGAGACTGAATACCACCATGTCAACTAAATTGTAGCACCAAGTGCCACATCCATGCATTAAACTCATATGCATGTTAATATCTACATATATATAAAACCCCAAAACGCAATTTGATTTTTATATTACTTCATACTGTATCATTTGTATAAAACACAAAAATATATATAGATATATATATAAAGTCTAAAACAAATACACAGAAGGTTCAGTACTGTCCAATTCTAATCTTTGTCATAATATTCCTTACCTGACTTTGGCTTTACAAGGCCCACTGCAAGAATAGTTTCACTCAGGCCATCAAAATAAGCCAGATCTCCTCTGTCAATAAATAAAAAACTGCATGAAATTTGTTGTATGGAATCACATAACAACAAAGTAAATAAAATAATGTGTATTTTAAAATTACTAATGCTTTTGCAACACTCTGAAGCTTTCAGTGAAAGCAGGCCATTTAAGCTGAAGATCCTATAGTTGAGTTTCAAACCTGAAACCCAACTGCAGTATTTTATATTTTGGATTTTCATACAGTCTACTCTGAATTATATAATGCTGCATCTGCAATATTGATTAACATCAAGAGAAGAAAATCACATGGGATTTTTTTCCTCCATGAAAATTATGCAAAAATTCCCAACTTCTTCCCCACTATCTATCACTGACACCATGCAGAGCTGTCTTCTTTGGGGAAGGTATTTCATACACTCTGACACAATGTAAATATATCGATAATAGCTAATCTGAACTTTGTTTTTTTCAGGAAATGCAGCAATACGTACAAAGCAATACTACACAAATGCTTACTCTGTGAGCAAATAAAGAAGCAAACAAGCAAACTATAAACTTATCAATGCCATTTCAAAATGTAACAAACTTTTCATTAATAAGCAACTTACTTTCTTAAAATAAGCAAGGATGGAGAGCTTCAATTACAATACTTCAAAATGCTAATGCCCTATTCCTTTACCATTGTGCTGCATTACCCAATGCATCTCAGTACTTACTAAATCTACTTATAGAAGTTAGGCAATAGAGGAATTTTTATCAACTTTTTCAGCACAAGCAAAGCCTTTGTAAGAAGTGCAGTAACTTTACAATATTAGATATGTCTGACCCAAAGCAAATACATTTAGCTTTCTCTCACCCGTAATGACCTGGCAGCAATATTACTAACTCTTATGGATCCTTAAATACCTACTATTCAAAAGCTTAGTAAAACCTAAATGGAATTAAGATCACTTAAACTGAACAGCATGCTTCCAGTAAACAACCTTCCACTACTGCAATTGCTTATTTCTGGTATAATACCAATAGAAAATTATTATAGAACAACATCCTCTACGTACCCATCTTCATAGTTCCACATAAAGATGTCACTGTCAATGGTCAGCCAAGCTCTGCTGATCTCTGGAAACACTCCCATCATACAATTGCACTGCATATCTGAAGCACTGCTGATGTAAGGATTAAATGCACTTTGGGTAGCAATGGCAAAATCCTCTTTTTAAAAAAATAATTTTAAAAAAATCATTAACATACAGTACTACACAATCTGGATACTTCAAAATTCTTCATTTAGAAACCAATTCCACCAACAACTTTACACAAATGTACCTCGTTACCACTTTGAGTATTACTAAGAGAACCTGAACAACATTCAAGTTTTTTGCTGGGAGTCTGACAAAAAGTTTGGAGAAGAAAAATATGGCAGACATTTCTAATATTACCTCTTACACAATCTAAGACATTTGTTTACATAAGGATACGTCCAAACTGCTCCACTAGCTCTGGTGGAAGTGGGACTCGGCGGACTGAGCTGATTTCTGGAAGATTGGGTATTGACAGCAAACCTGGTCCTTGTAAAGGATAATCCATATCTGACATACCAGATACAGTAGGGCTACCTGCAGGAACGAAGAAAAAAACAAACAAAAAATTCAAACATCTTGATGCTGCAGAGACTTTAAACATGCAATTGGACAAAGGTTTCTCCTGCAGGAGCAAAACCACAATCAATAAATCTAAGTCTCAAATGAGGTAAGAGCAAACAGATTTGCAAACACACTCTTATAATAACTCACCAGGATCTCAGCCTACCCTTTACTCCCTTTTTTCTGTGCAGTGCTTTTTTTCACAGTATGGTCAGACATTCACATGAACAAGCCAGAAGCATACGCCCTCACCTAGAAAGGCTGTCTGTATTTCCAGTACAGACTTAAAACACTAACATGCACTATTTTATGTGCTGTGCATTCACGAAGCTACCAGAGCAGTTACACTGTGGCCATGCACAGTGAGAACTGCGCAAGAGAACGCAGATACTCTTCGTTTGCATCCAGCCACCTCTGGATATATACGACTAGAATGCCTCTTTAGAGCCCACTTTGCCAGTCAGTCGGCACTAATGGAGAAGGAAATGCTGCCTCCATGTGTTAAGGGGAACAAAACTCCTTATTTTTTTTGGTGGAAGTATACCTTAAAAGTGTGACACAAAGCTGCAGACAATAAAAAAGTCAAACAAGCTTAAGAGAGCTTTCAAGGCTACTTGTAAGTTAGGCATGGTTGTGGGCACATGGCTACCATAAGAGCATTCTGCACGGGACTTCCCAACAGGAAGAACAGAAAATTAGGGCCGTTTTCGTCTCTATTTAGAGGGACATGAGGCAGCTAAAGCCCAGCCCTCCTGAAGTGCTCACATCCACAGCTCTCACCCGCGCAGTGAAGCGGACAGCGCACGGCCCGCACCCCACCCCGCGATGGAGACGCCTCCTCACACCCGGCCCCAGTCTCCGAGCAGGGCCCACAGCCAGCACGCGTGTCCAGCCGGGCCGCGCCGGCCTCGGCCGTCCCGCGGCGGGGCCCGGGACCACAGGGACCCCGAGCGGGCGCTCCTCGCTCACCTGGCGCCGGCACCGCCAGCAGCTCCGACAGGTCCGGGTAGCAGCGGTCATCCTGGATCTGCCGGTCGATGATGCGGCCGGCGATTTCCAGCGCCTCCTGCGCAGCGGGCGCGGCCGGGCTCATGGTGGCTGGCATCGCGACGGAGGCGACACCGGCGACAGGAGGGCAGCGGCGACACAGCGATGGCGGGCCCGCGCTCTCGCGCCGCTACACCGCCCGCCCAATCCCGGCAGGCCCCGCGCGCCAGGCCGCTTCCGGCGGCGGGAATTGGGGGAGGGGAAGGGAAGGAATGGCACTAGCGACGGGCAGAGCGTCAGGAGAGGATGAGTGGGAGAGCCGACTAAGAGGGGAGCCTCATCAATGTGCTTAAATATCTAAAGCGGCGGAAGGGGTGCCAAGAGGATGAACCAGGCTCTGCTGAGTGGTGTTGAGCAAGAGATAAGGGGCAGGAACGAATGCACAGGAAGTTCTACCTGAGCACGAGGAAGAACTTCGTTAATGGGCAGCGACTGAGCACAGGAAGATTGTCCAGAGAGGCTGTGGGGTCTCTCTCTCTCTCTCTGGAGATATCCCATTCGTTTGGACACAATCCTGTGCCATGTGCTTTGGGATGGCCCTGCTGAAGCAGGGAGGCTGGACCAGCTGACCCACAGTGGTCTTTCTAATCTGACCCATCCTATGATATACTGGAACAGGCTGGCTGGGGCTGCGTGCCGCATTGAGGCGTCCTCAAAGCCACATGAGCTACAGGCGTGATCTGCTCTGCAACCCCTCAAAGGCACAGGGCAGCCCCAAGGAGAGCAGTGGGAAGCGGCTCCTGGCCTGTGGGTGGCCCCGGGCAGCTTCCTGCCTGCTCTGCAAACACAATAGCTGTGGCTGGGCCCCAGTGACTGCATCTGCTCAGGTGCCCGGGCTCCTGGTCCCGCCTCTCCCTGCCCCGCCCCGCCGCCACCGCCTTTTTGGTACTGCTCTGAGCTTTGGCTGCACTGTAGCCCCGCACCCCCTGCGTGCCGGCACGTTCTGCCGTCCCAGCTTGCTGCCTCCGGAAATCCTGCTGACTACCCCAGGGGTGTTTGTGCAGCGAAGCCTCTCTCCCTTCCCGTCCCGGCCGAGCCGCCATTGCCGTGCGCTCCCCGCGCCACAGCGCCCCTGCCGGCCGTGCCCGGAACTGCACCGAGCGGAGAGCGCCTGCGGCCGAGCCGGCGGGCTCTGTGTCCTGTTCTGTTTGCTGCTAACGCCGGAGTTGTTGTTGTTTGCTTGCTTTATTGTACATACCGGTAAAGAACTGTTATTCCTATTCTCATATCTTTGCCTGAGAGCCCCTTAATTTCAAATTATAGTAATTCGGAGGGAAGAGGTTTACATTTTCCATTCTAAGGGAGGTTCCTGCCTTCCTTAGCAGACAGGCGTCTGCTTTCAAACCAATACAAAACCCCATCTGAATATGTTCCCAGGTAACTTGCTCCAGGTGACCCTGCCTTGGCAAGGGGCTTGGACTAGCTGACCTCAAGAGGTCCCAGCCCTAATAACCCTGTGTTTCTGTGATTTTGTGTGCAGTGATGTAAGCCATAACCAAGCTTACATCAGGCTCCTCCAGATTGGAGACCCTCCAGATCTGGATAGGGGTTTGAGTGCAACTTTGCAATTGTTTTTTGATTGTTCATCTGGCTGGACAGTTATGATTATGCAGTTGTATTGTGAATATTGTACATTTATCTAATCTTTGGTTTTAAGGAAAAGAGAAGATAATCCCAGGGTGAATGGGCTGGCTGAACAAAAACCACCAGAAGTGAAGTCAGCAGGACTGAGCAGTAACTATGGGGGAAAGGTAATTCCAGGAGCGGATGATCGTGTCCCATTAATCCTATTAAGCACCTACTCAAAAGTGATGCCAGACTCAGCTGGAAAAAAAACACCTGCACTAATAGCCATGAGAAATGAGATATACAACCAGCAAATAGCAATTTGAGTACTAGTTAATAAAGTTATGTAATTTGCAACTGATCAAGGTTGATGCCTTTGTTTGTTAAATCATATAAGTAGTGTAAAGCTCTGATTATCGTGAGGCCAGCCTTTTGTGAGTTAACAGCCAACTCCCTACTCAGCAGAAACAAGAATAAAGAAATAGACATACAGGGATAGAAATGCCTCACCTAATTGCAAATTGCACACTGGGTAACAAGCCCATGTTCAGAACAACATGGGGACTCCCAACGCATGCACAGTGCCTCTCTTCAGAGCTAAGGTGTAAAAGCAGAGTAAATAGCCTTTGTATGGCATCTCATCCTGATGTGACTGCTGTTTTTCCAGCATCTGGGGTGACACGTCAATGTGGCTGTATCAGGTTTTTAACTTAATGAGGCTGGGTTTCTGTTAAGTGATATGTACGCTCTGAACAGCATACACATTCACAATATGTTATAGCTAATTTTGGGACTGGGAGAAAATTTGGTTTCCAAAGGAGTTTGTTTTATAAATTACGTTTGCTGCCTAAACTGTACTGACTTTATGCTCCTCAACTAGTCCAGCATCCATTCTGGGAAGCTTCACTTGTTGGCAGAGGTACATAGCACAGGAAAGGAAATCCACCCTTACCCTCTGCTTTACAAATATAAAGTTGAACCTCACACCCTGCAGGATTTACATCACTGTAAAGGTTTAACCCCAGTTGAGCAGCCGTGCCCCAAGCCGCTTCTCATTCACTACCCCACTCCCCATGATCAGGGAGAGAATTAGAAGGGTAAAACCCCTTTCTTGTGTTGGGGTCAGAGATGCAAGATACATACCTTTATCTGTAATGCCTAACTCTGACACCCAAGAAAGCACTGAGTTTCGCATAGCACCATGGACACAACAGTTAAGAGTTAAGTAGAAAAGACTGAAAATGTAAGTGTGTGAATTAGAAAGTTTCTTGAGTCACTGGGTGAATGGGTTGAAGTTTAGAGTTTAAGATAGTTCAGAGAGCAGAAGACAAGATGGAGGATTTAGGGTGTTGTCTCTTGTCCTTCTTTCTTCTTCATGTTCTTCTCCTAGGGGTTTTTGGGTAGTAGTAAGTGATTGGGTAAAAAATGCC